>NC_055970.1:11986790-11991487 GCF_018492685.1 Alosa sapidissima
GTAGACAAAACATTACAGTGGGAAAGAGGGGAAGCACAGATAGAATCAAGCAGAGATGGAGAGAGAGGGGGATAGAGAGATATAGAGAAGGAGAGAAAGTGAGGAGAGGGGAATGGAGATATAGAGGGAGAGAAAAAGAAGGAGAGGAGAATGGAGAGATATAGACACAGGGAGAGAAAGAGAGATAGAGGGGAACAGAGAGATATAGAGAGGGAGAGAAAGACAGAGAGAGGGGAAGAGAGATATATAGACACAGTGAGAGAAAGAGAGGGATGATTGGGAGGGGCATTTCTCTGGCATTTCTGAAGACATGTGTGTCCTGTGTGCAGCTGCCCACAGCCATTTTTACCTGCAGATGCTCTACCCCACTGTTACGCTAAGTGTTAATACAGGGTGTTATATATATATATATATATATATATATATATATATATATATATATCTCTATGTGTGTGTGTGTGTGTGTGTGGGCCCAGGAATCCAGCCCTTCCCCTTGGCACCGGCGGTGCCCTGCTCTACCAGTTGTGCTGCCGGAGCAGTGGGCTCCAGACAGAGATGCACGCCCCTAAAACCCTCTTCACAGCGCCACACCTAGAGCGGGGTGTGTCATTGTTGGCACGCCAGGAATGTTGCAATCCATTTCAAGTTGCTAAAAACAGGAAGCTACCTCACAATGATGTCACCCATAGAGCGCCGCGGCCTTCGCTTCCTTGCTCAACCGCCATTCAAGCTGAGCCAAGTCACACTGAAGTGGGTGTGTGAAGTGAGTGTGTACTGTGCTGCACTCTACTCTAATCACTACAGTATGTACTCGGACCAGTAGCTCACAATGAAAATAGAACACTGTGACGTACTCAGTCATGAGGATAGCCCCACAATACATATCACAACAATAGTTTAACTGAGCCTGAACAATGACACAAACCAAACACACAGACACAGACAGACACACACACACACACTCAGCTGAGAGCTTCCAGGATACAACGGAAACAGGAAAAGAACAGAAAAACAAAGGCCGACACGCATCAAATACACACACACAGACACAGACAGACAGCAACTCAGAACCATTATGAGAGGTCACATAATGAATATACACTGCCTGGCCAAAAAAAAAAGGCGACTACCTGGATTTAACTAAGCAAATAGGTAAGAGCCTCCCTGTGGGGGCAGTGCTATGATCTGGGGTCGCTGCAGGTGGTCAGGTCTAGGTTCAGCAACATTATGTGCCCAAAGAATGAGGTCAGCTGACTACCTTAATATACTGAATGACCAGGTTATTCCATCAATGGATTTTTTCTTCCATGATGGCGCAGGCATATTCCAAGATGACAATTCCAGGATTCATTGGGCTCAAATTGTGAAAGAGTGGTTCAGGGAGCATGAGACTTCATCACCAGACACAGAGTCCAGGCCTTAACCCCATTGAGAATCTTTGGGATGTGCTGGAGAAGACTTTGCGCAGTGGTCTGAATCTCTCGTCATCAATATAAGATCTTGGCGCAAAGATTAATGCAACGCTGGACGGAAATAAATATTGTGACATTGCAGAGGCTTGTGGACATGATGCCACAGTGGATGCACGTCGTAATCAAAGCTAAAGGCGGTCCAACGGAATATTAGAGTGTGTGACCTTTTTTTGGCCAGGCAGTGTATTAAATCAGTTCCTGTTTGGCTTCAACTGAAGAGCATTCTATTGTACGTGGGTTTAGCCTTCATTCAACATCATCCTCACGTTGTCATACCTTTGAACCCTCCAAAAAGCAGCAAAGGAAACAGATTTTCTGACTAAGAATTTACACAGAAGGGTATATGGGAAACGAAGGACTGACTGACTAATGCAAACTAAATGCAAACATGCCCTTTAAAACCTGCCAGATTAAAGGGAAGTCCTGTTTTATTTATGGGACATATAGGCTACCATAAACCTAATAATCAATAGGACTAAAATTACTATATCTATTGTAAACAACCATCATATACATTGACTTGCCATTTCAGCTCCAGGTGGAAAAATATCAGCAGTTTCAAATGCATCGCCTCTCTGATCTTCCGTGGGAATATTAGTGTTTATGCACACAATTAGATATCAAATGGTGTGTGTGTGTAGGTGTAAATGTAGGTGTTTCTGTGTAGAAGTGTGTGTGGGTATGTGTAGGTGTAAATGTAGGTGTTTCTGTGTAGAAGTGTGTGTGCCTCGGAGGCTGATACATGGTTACATCATGACACAGATGAGCGTGTGTGAGTATGCGCCACTGGTTACTGTAGGTGAGACAGTTTGAGTCAGACTTCGTGCGTGCCTGTGTGTGTACGTGCGTGTGTGCGTACGTGCATGTGTACGTGTGTGTGTGTGTGTGTGTGTGCGAGTACGTGCGTGTGTGCGTGTGTGTGTGTGTGTACGTGAGCGTGTGTGTCTCACCGTTGCGCTGTGGGGGCCCACGGGCCATCTGCTGGTTCATGCCAAAGGGGTCCTGTGGGTTGGGACTCATAGCGCTGGTGTGGAGGGCCGAGTCGGAGTTGGTCCTGGAGGAGAGAGGGAGATAAAGAGAGAGAGAGAGGTGGGGAGGAGAGAGAGAAAGAGAGAGGAGGAGAGGGAGAGAAAGAGAGAGAGAGAGAGGTGGGGAGGAGAGAGAGAAGGAGAGAGAGAGAAGGAGAGAGAGGGAGATAAAGAGAGAGAGGTGGGGAGGAGAGAGAGGAGTGAGAGAGGAGGAGAGAGAGATAAAGAGAGAGGTGGGGAGGAGAGAGAGGAGAGAGGAGGAGAGAGGGAGAAAGAGAGAGAGAGAGGTGGGGAGGAGAGAGAGGAGTGAGAGGAGGAGAGAAGAGGAGAGAGGGAGATAAAGAGGGAGAGAGGGAGGTGGGGAGGAGAGAGAGGAGTGAGAGAAGAGGAGAGAGGGAGATAAAGAGAGAGAGGTGGGGAGGAGAGAGAGAAGGAGTGAGGAGGAGGAGTGGGGCAAAAGACAAGGCATGAGTTCTCTGAGTCATTATGTTAAAGGGTGTTGGTTCTCTCACTGCCTGAAAGACTGCCCTCCTCTATTGTTCCCTCGGTCATCACTCCGTCATCAGCTCTTTCTTTCCTCTCTGGGTCAGCTCTCCCCTCTGGTCCCCTCTTCATCTCTTCTACTCTGACACCTTCCGTACTAACAAGGCTCTAGTGCTGCACCCTCCCAGCTACTACACTACTACAACTACCCCCCCCCCCCCCCCCCCAAATACTACAACTATTCCAGTAGGTGAACAGTGTACATGTGATTGATTGAAGTATATCTGACTTTATAAGACAGGTCAATAACAACTGCTGTTTGTAAGAGATTGATGTAGGGGATTGCTATAGTTTATTCATGTTAGCTGATTTCACATGGCCATATCAGCACAGCATGATTGATAGACCAGCAACAGCATGTCAAAAAAGAGAGAGATCACTGGTTAGTGGAAACAAAAGAGAAACTTCTCTGATTAGTGGATTAATTGTGGACTACCCGTACCGCAGCAGTCTACACACCTATTAATGGGAAGAGCAGAGGAGCGCTATCGAGACGAGAGCAACAGAGGAGCGTTATCGAAACGAGAGCAACAGAGGAGCGCTATTGAGACGAGAGCAGCAGAGGAGCGCTATCGAGACGAGAGTAACAGAGCCGAGCAAGACGGAGAGTCAAAGTCTTCATCACTAGCTCAGTTGCTTGGCTTTTGCTCCTTGTTAGATTTGAGAAAGACAGGAGCTTGAGAATGTTGAAAATGCGAGACGGAACGGCAAGAGGCTAAATAGAGGGAAGATTACGAAGAAACAAAAAGGTGAGTTGATCTGTGTAGAGACGAAGAGGAAGAGGAGGTGGTCAGACGTCAAAGGTCACCTGTTGAGTTGGGACATTAATCTAAATCCGGGTCGCTTGTCTTCAGGCCATGGCTGCTGCTCCCTTCAGGAGGAAGAGGAGGAGGAAGATGAGGAAGAGGAGGGAAAAACATCAGAGTTTACCATCAGACTCACCAGACTCGCCATTGGTCAGACCCCCGGCTGGGTTAGTAAGGGGTGAAGTCGGCAAGGGGAGAAGAGGAGATTGAAAAGAAAAAGCGCTGCGCACGCGTGTTTGTGCAACTGAACCCATCTCAGCACAAGGACATGCAAGAGTAAGTGCTTCTCAGGCACAGGGACTGGGTATGTGAGAGAGGCAGAGAGAGAGAGAGAGCAGACAGGCAGCTTTGCATGGGCTTAATAAGTTGAAGGACAGTGTGTGTGTAGGTGTTTCAGATTCATCCTGTTTTCTTTGTGTAAACTCCAGTTATCCCCTCACACTGGGCACAGTCAGGCGCACAGTCAGGCACTCAGGCACACACACACAGGGGAACTACAGAGATTCTCACTCTCTCACACACACACACAAAGTTACGGGCCCCTTCACAAGAGAAGCACTGGGACCTACCAAAACAAACTCACTGGGTCATGCCAACACAAACACCACAGCCATCACGCTAGTCTGCCTTTTCCAGAAGCGGCTGTAGAACTCCTCAACCTCGACTTGAACTGCTCTGGTCACCAGAGCTGGAATTGAGGAGTGATCGTGCTTCCTCCCGCACACTGAAACCTCAATCCATTACAGCCTGGACAGCAATCGCTCAGAATCATCAGAGTCTGCAGAATAAATCACCTCTCCATCACCAAACTAAATCTCAATGTTCACACATTTCTTCCGTTACAAGCT
>NC_055970.1:11996150-11998650 GCF_018492685.1 Alosa sapidissima
TCACTCTAGCCCATTTAATCCTCTGCATATATGTAGCAAAATCCGTAAACGAGAGATGGACTTAAAATAGCATACGCACACCAACGTTTCCCACACACACACACACACACACACACACACACACACAAATACGCAGATTAAAAGGCAGTGCTGACCAGAGGATAAGCATGGCAAAGTCAGAGATATTCAGATTTGCTCTAGTCGAGCAGAATACACATCTGCGCTGGCAAACAAACACACACACTCTCACACACACACACGAGCCATGTAGCAAAGAATCTACTTGTTTTACTAAGAGCAGCGATCAAACACTGTTTCTGTTCCTGTAACTAGGTGCTGACATCAGCAAGGGTAGCGACGGGCTGGAGCTCAAGGGAGCAAACATACTGATGGAGAAAACAAATGCAACAATCACACACACACACACACACACACACACACACACACACACACACGAGCCAGGGAGCAAACATACTGATGGAGAAACAAATGCACATCTGTGCTGTGTGGTCACCTGCTCTGGACCAAAGGGTCTGAATGCTAGTGAGTGAGGTGGCACCACATCACCTCCTCCCTCCTCCTCCTCCTTTTCCTCCTGTCGATCAGGCCCCAGTGCGGGCCCCAGCACTTTACAATCCCCACACTACACATCAGCTGGGGACACCGTACAGTGTTTCCCACAGAATTGGATTCAATTTGTGGCGGTAGCTCACTTTGACAACGGGGGGGGGGGGGTATTAAGATCGTCTTGGTAGTGTATAGGTCTAATTGAGTGCCTGTCACTTTTTAAGACGTTTGAGGGAACCCTTGCAATTGTAACACAGTTGAAAGGCTGCTGATGTGTGGATGCAATTGCAATAACGTTTTCTACATAGTTAAAATAAAGGTTCGTACTTCTCCTTGGGACAAGCACTTTTGAATTTGGAAAACACTTCCATTTTACATTGGGATTTTGCAAACATTCAGTGTCAGAGTCAATAAAATGAGCCCTCAGACGAAATTGACAAGCAGCTGTAAGTAGGCTAAGCATGCCAAATTCGACATGCCAAACAGTATCTACTAACGTTAGCTTGAGATACTGCTTGATTTTATAACTTAACTTAGTTTAGTCTCTTCAATGTAGCCTACCATGTTGTGATAAGACCTTAGCAGAGTTCACTTCAATGCAGCAGTTTTGAACAAATTTGCGCAGCATGGTCACGATACTAAGCGGATTTAATAGCAATTTAGCCAGACGTCTTCTATGCAATGCTTCTATGTGGCAACAACAATCGTGAATATTTTGTTAAATGCACAAGCAGAAGAGTGGCAGCAGGCTACGAGAGAAAGCGGGGCGGGGCAAGGGAAAGGCGCGTGCGGTAAAAAGTGCAGCTCAATGGCAATTGCAAGGATTTGACCTTACATTAATTAAATTAAATTAAATTAAACATAGAATATTCATCTGTGGCGGGACGATTTTTATTTCGTGGCGCCCCGCCACAGATTAGTCAATGTATGGGAAACACTGCCGTAAACACACTGGCTCGCTCGCACACGTGCCTGAGGTGAACAGAGCGCTCGTCGCCATGGCTTCTGCTGCGGCCCACCCAGCGGAGGGGACCCCGAGGGGGGGGGAGGAGAAGCAGCAGGGCCGACCCGTCGGAGAGGAGCTAAGCTCCGCCGGACAGCTCCCAGACGGAGGCGCTACGCCACACATCTCACAGCGCTCCATCTCTTATGACCACCGCACACGAGGAACGAAGAACGTCTGAGGAAATGGCAGTGTTTCTACTGCGGCTCAGGGGCCAGACAGAGGCTGGGAAACAGAAATGCTCTCTCCTTTAGAGGGGCCAGTGTAGGAACATGGCAGATCACGGAGAGAAGGTTGGGTCTTTCTTCCATCAACTGGAAACTAAGCTTTCCCCTGGGCTAGGAATACAATGGAGGAACAGTGGAGGGATGACAGAGAGAGAGAGAAAGAGAATGAAAGAGAGAGAAGAGTGATAGAGAGAGAGAGAGGGTGGAGTGAGAGAGAGAGAGAGTGGAGTGGATAATGGACAAACCAATGTGGGGGGGGTAAGAGCGTGGGACAAGGGTGAGCCAGCGACCCCCTGGCTCTGACCCAGTCCAGCTGCAGTCCACTGGGACGCGCCCCTCTGCCCTGCCCAGGCCAACCAGAGGCCCAGCCCACAGGCCACCTCCCCTCTGCCCAGACTCCGCAGGGACCACACACACATCCCCAGGGAGAAGAGAGGGCCCAGGAAGCCCAAAACACACACACACGTGCACTCTCCCACCAAACACACACTTAACCACTTACAATTCAAGCACAAACACAGAATAATGCTAAAATACTCAAAAACAAACCCCAGAACACTACACACACACGCACCTAACATACAGATACACTACATTTATAAATACAAGGACCACACACATACACACACACTTTCACTCCCTCCCCTTTCCTCTTTATCTCTTGCAGGATGAAAAAAATGTCCTGTCAGACGGCCATTTCACG
>NC_055970.1:12008650-12079503 GCF_018492685.1 Alosa sapidissima
ATGGAGAGAGAAGAAGAGTGATAAGAGGAGAGAGAGAGCGGTTGATAGAGAAGGAAAAGATAGAGAGCGAGAGAAAGAGAGAGAAGGAAGAGATAGAGAGCGAGAGAAAGAGAGAGAGATTGACAGACACACCTAGCCTATGTCAAAGTCTTTGCGACGTACATGACGGAACATGCGCAGGACTGCCAGGCTAGACGGGCAGTATGGGAAAGCCCCCACTGAGCCAGCCCCGGCAAGCCAATCAGCAGGCAGTATGGGAAAGCCCCCACTGAGCCAGCCCCAGCAAGCTGCCCTCTCCTCTCCTCTCCACACTGCAGCTTCCCAGGCTGGGGCAGGGGGTGAACTGTGAGCAGGACTGCACTGTGCAGCTTGGCTCTGCCTTGAGTCCAGGTTGTGTTTCTGGGCCTCAGGGGGGGATGTAGGGATCAGTGCGCCGGCTCAAAGGAGGCTTTCTTCATCTGACCGGCCTGCGCCACACCAACGGCCTGGTGACGGATACGCCTCATGTCCCCTGCTCACTCGCCCACTCACTCCTTCTCTCTCTACCTGTGATCTGGTCTCTTGCTCTGGCTGGTTTCTGCTCTCTCGATTTCTTACCCCTTATTCCATTTCCCCCAGCCCCCTCCTCAAACGGTTACCCGCAAACTCTTTTCCCCCGTTTTTCTCTCCATGTCTATGTCTATGTGTGTTTGTGTGTGTGTTGTCAATGTGTGTATGTGTGTGTGTTTATGTTCATGTTATTCTTTCCCATCTGGTCACCTCTCTTCCAGTCCCAGTTCATCCATCTGTGCACTTCCTCCACCCACACAAACACACACACTCCACAAACACACACACAGACCTTAACTCAATCACTCACTCTCTCTTTCTTTCTCAGTCTAAGTGTAGTGGCCTATCTGCAGCGTCCCATGGGCCGGTCTTAAGCGGTGGGAATGATCCAACCTCGGCCCCAAAGCTCTCGCCTCTGGAGGTAACAGAGCTGACTAATCCCCCCCCCCCCCCCCCCCCCCCCCCCATCCTCCACACCACCACCCTCCTCCACCCTCCGGCCTTTGAGTGTCTCTCCCGCCTCCCGTCCACATCTTCCCCAGAGCGCACACTTCCCCTGTCAAGGTTACCGAGATCTCCCGCGATGGGAGGATGGGGAACGAAAGAGAATACAGGGGGAGGGAGAGAGGTCAGAGATCTGTGGAGAGCTGAGGAGAGGAGAGGAGAGGAGTGGAGAGGAGAAGAGAGCTGAGGAGAGGAGAGGAGAGAAGAGGAGAAGAGAGGAAAGGAGAAGAGAGCTGAGGAGAGGAGAAGAGAGCAGAGGAGAGAAGAGGAGGGGAGAGGAGAAGAGAGCTGAGGAGAGGAGAGGAGAGAAGAGGAGAGGAGAGGAGAAGAGAGCAGAGGAGAGGAGAAGAGAGCAGAGGAGAGGAGAGGACAGGAGAGAAGAGGAGAGGAGAGGAGAAGAGAGGAGAAGAGAGCAGAGGAGAGGAGAAGAGAGCAGAGGGGAGAAGAGGAGGGGAGAGGAGAAGAGAGCTGAGGAGAGGAGAGGAGAGGAGAAGAGAGGAAAGGAGAAGAGAGCTGAGGAGAGGAGAGGACAGGAGAGAAGAGGAGAGGAGAGGAGAAGAGAGGAGAAGAGAGCAGAGGAGTGGAGAGGAGAGGAGAGGAGCGGAGAGGAGAAGAGGAGAGGAGAGGAGAGCTGATGAGAAGAGAAGAGAGAAGAGAGCTGAGGAGAGAAGAGGAGAGGAGAGGAGAAGAGAGCTGAGGAGAGCTGAGGAGAGGAGAGGAGAGGAGAGGAGATGAGAGGAGAGGAGAGGAGAAGAGAGCTGAGGAGAGGAGAAGAGAGCTGAGGAGAGGAGAGCTGAGGAGAGCTGAGGAGAGGAGAGGAGAGGAGAGGAGAGGAGAGCTGATGAGAAGAGAAGAGAGCTGAGGAGAGGAGAGCTGAGAAGAGAGCTGAGGAGAGGAGAGGAGAGGAGAGGAGAGGAGAGGAGAGGAGAGGAGAGGAGAGGAAAGATGTAGGAGTCGTCTGAATAATACACTGTGGTTGGCTAGAGGGTTTCACGCAGGCAGCAGGAACATCAAACTGCCAAAAACAACATGTGGGTGATGTATTTGCAATAATAACAATGATGAAGCTTTGTACGAGATTTGTGAATAACACATCAGACAAAATCAAGGACTTTGATGAATTGATGATGATTATTTAGTACACCGCAGATCACCAAGATAATGGACGGCCGTCTTACGGCTGATACTACGATCCTTTGGTCCATTAGATGGGATCTTATACACTGTGGTATGCACTATGGAGCACTGTGTGATCTGAACCTTCTTGCCTGAAGATACATCTCATCACAGTGGGGATTTTATCATCACAGAGAACCAGCTTCAGGTGTGCGTCTGAGTGGGTGGTTTGACTGCTCTTTCCCTACAGTCATCGAGAGGAGGTGGACTCACCTGGAACTCTGTGTTGGCGTGGCCGATCTGGTTGACATTGGGTAGGGAGCCTCCATAACATTGGGCCCGACCCTGGGAGAGACGCAGCTGCTGAAGTTTCTGGAACTGCACCTGAGAGGGCAAGCATGATCATCATTACACATGATGATCGCCATGGAAACTAGGGGTGTCACAACTCTCCAAATCCTCCATCCAGTTTCATTTTCAATGTCAAGGTCATGAGTCCATTCACAACCTTCTTTTATTTTAATCATATTGCTATTATGGCATTTCTTATGCGGTTTACTTTTCTTGCCCTACTGTATATCCAGTTTTGTTTTGGGGGGCTTTTATTTTGAACCTACAAACATGGCTTAAGTTAGTTCCTACTGCGAGTTACTAAACAGAATAGAGACATGAACATAAACGTGAACATAGACGTGAACATAGTGAAATGAACTAACACAGAATGATAATCTCATTGTTTTAGCACGCTCTGAAGAGGCAAGTGTTAAGGAAAATTGCACTGTTAATATGTGTTTATGCCTAAATGTAATTTTAGACTGTAACTAGAACTTCTTCACACTTGCTAAGTTGAGTAAGTCAGTGTTAACTGACATGAATGAATGAACCACAAAATATTTCCGGTGATTTTAGAAAAAACAAGAGGGGTTTGAGTTTGGTTGGTGTGTCTCCTACAGTATATCAGCAGTTGCCATGGTGTCTTTTAACTGGCTGCAGCTTCAAGTTAGAGGAGATTAATGTTGACTCGCCGCACTTCAACACTTGTGTGTGTGTGTTTTTCCCCTCTTGGCACGCCTACCGGACGTGATATTGGAGACATGGCTACATGCTCGATTTCACCTTTGATTTCTAAGGTCGAGAATGTGACGTCATTTTGATCAATATCCGACCTACAATCGAGAGATTGTGGCACCCCTAATGCAAACAGCATCCTGAAAACACATAAATCTCAAAATTGCTTTTTACCAAAACACAGAAAATAAAGAGAAACAAGTTAATTTTCTTTATGTGACTGAGAACACTGAACGTCTTTTCTCTTACAGCTTTAGCTTATACTGTACTCTCTTCATCAGAATCACTATTTCCAAGCTACACTAAGAAAAGGGAAAATAGCAGAGTGTTGGGGCTAACACTTGTCTCAAGAGGCCCACTTCAGACAGGCTTCACAGTCTGCAATTAGTCTAAACCTAATTTTGATTAAGAGCTCAATGAAATCACTTAGGCTACTAGTGGTTGACAGGTGCAAGAAAAATGCTTTCATCTGCAGCAATACAATTGGAAGGGTCTCCCCTGTTGGGCAGCTGTGTGTAGCATAGCAGGTGCTGATTAGGTTAGCTAGCACCAGGCTAACAAGGGCGTCTCCTGTTCCCGGGCGCTAAGGTAAACAGTCTCAATTATCACCCTTCATCAGGAATACCCAAATGAGCAGGCAGTCTTTCCTCACACCGGCCAAAGGACAAAATTTGAATCTCAAAGACTGACCTCAATTCATGCCATCAATGGGTTTCAACAGGCCACATCTTTCTAACAGGAAAGTTACGCACACAGAATGCGAGAGAGAGAGTAAGGGAGAAAAAGCAAGCCAGAGAGAGAGAAAGACAAAGGACAAGCAAAGGAGGGACAGAAAAAAAGGCAACCCAAGATGCTTCAGCCAAACTCTAAGCATCAGCTTGGCTATTTCAGAGGCGGTCTGTAGCCGAGATGGGGTCCCTGTTGGGCAGAATATAATGCTTCCCGATAGTCCTCCCCAGGGTGCTGTGCCGCCACCCGTGTCCTCAGCCAACACAGCTCTGCACAACAAACACCTCAAACTGACAGTACAAAAATAAAAGCCAGATAATGGGATCCTTTCATTTCTGTGTGTCTTTTCGGAGTGCTGGGATTATTATGTGAAGTTGAAGTTTAAAAAAACCACTGTCATGGTTTCTGCAGTTTCTCAAGCTGCCGTTGTGAAGCAGTGAATTTCCACTGGAGGACTCACTGCTTTAAACACAGAAACAATACCGGCGGCTCAGAGTGATTATTATTGTTAATAGGCGGCTTCTGTCTGCACCATCTACTGTTTATGTGCCCCTCTTGCTCCTTTGAAGCTACAGATCTTACATGAGGGGAGGCCCAGAGCTGCTGAATTCTTCACAAGGCCGCTGTAAGCTCAGCGTGCACTCTGTGAGAACACGATCTGGACGCACCAAGCAATCGTGCGGAGTGCTCTCGGTGCCTGTGAGAACACGGACTGGACGCACCTAGCATTCTGTGAGAAAACAGCCTGGACGCACCTAGCGTTCTGTGAGAACACAGCCTGGACGTACCTAGCGTTCTGTGAGAACACAGCCTGGACGCACCTAGCGTTCTGTGAGAACACAGCCTGGACGTACCTAGCGTTCTGTGAGAACACAGCCTGGACGCACCTAGCGTTCTGTGAGAACACAGCCTGGACGTACCTAGCGTTCTGTGAGAACACAGCCTGGACGTACCTAGCGTTCTGTGAGAACACAGCCTGGACGCACCTAGCGTTCTGTGAGAACACAGCCTGGACGCACCAAGCAATTGTGCGGAGTGCTCTCGGCGCAGGTCACACAGTCTTGTTTTCTGCCATGCTATCGTGTGCTGCAGGATCCAGATGCGTCCAAGTGACCACAACAGATCTGCAAACCAGTGAGGGAAGACAGCCACGGTATTAAACTGTTCACACTTTACTAGTTTACACTTTACTTTATTAGTCCGTGCCACTGATTCATACAAAAATGAAAAAGGTGTCATTTCTGTAACAGAATGAAACCATTATTACTTGTAAAACTGCTTGCATAAGAGCAGATCTTGTGGTAGACGAGGCAAGGGCAAAGTGCTTCAGCAGATCTTGTGGTAGACGAGGCAAGGGCAAAGTGAGTCTTTATTCACCTTACCATGCATCAACTGAATGAATTAGCAACTGAATGGCTTAGGCCTGAGCTACATAAAGTACACTGAACTTGGGCCTGAGCTACATAATGTACACTGACGTAGCCTCGATGTTGGCTTGTGGCTTCAATGGTTTCTGGATAATGCTCTGTACCAAGTAACTAATATGTTATTTCCAGGTGAGGTGAGACTAACCCCCACCACATTCCAAATCAAGGTCACTGACCTGCGAGCCATCATGAAAGCCTCCCGCAGTGGCCCTGGGTGGTCAAAGTGTGCTCAATGTCAACAGCACCTTCACGACCCGACGGCCTTTGCCAACTCTCCTTCATGGGAACTTGCTGGCTTCAAAATATATATTTTTTTTGGTTTTGGATGTGCTGCCAACTTTGACAGAGATGCAGTCAAGCAAACAATTTATCATAATAACAACAAGTTACATACAAACCAAAACAAGGGTATTGGTAAATGTGTACCACAGTGACCAAAGCAGCAAAACCATAAAACTACTTAAGGTGCTCTAAGCGATGTCACACTGTACGTTTTTTAGGCAAAAACATTTGTCACTTAACAGCAAATATCACCTCACCATCCGCTAGCTGCCTGTGTCCTGAATACACTGTAAAAGAAACGCGATCTCTGTGGACAACCCAGGCTCCAAAAACAGCTACAAAACAACTTGGGCAAACCTTGCCCATAAAAACATAACAAACTGTTCCAGCAAATCACTGACGAGATGCGCGTTTAGGTGAGTTTCAATTGCACAGGAGGGAGGGGGAGGAGGTAGCAAGCTAGCTTTCTGTTTTGTTTGAACGTCAACAAAAGTGACATTACCCAGCATCGCTTAGAGCACCTTTCAACCTTTTATGTCTAAATCTCTGGTTTTTATTACTTTACACATGACACAGGATTTCCCAAAAGGGGAATCACCTCCTTCAAGGTGCCACCCAGATATCAGCCCCAGTCGTTCTAGCAAATGTCAACATCCCAGAGGGCTAGCTTGTGGCCACAGGGATGGGAGATGTTATCAAAAGCAGTTCACAGTGCACAGACTCAAAGCACTATTACATTTTCATCATGTCAAAGAAACCGACATCTGGATGAACCATCATTGCTGACATGTCCCATAAACACACAATCCTGCTCCATATAAACCTACCGATCCAGACATGAGCTCACAACAACACTATGTTCGTCTTCATTTACATCCGGCTACTAAATAGTAGCCCCATCAACAGCTTGCACAATCTGACGACTGCAAGAGGGGGAGATGCCAAGAGAGCTTGTGTGTGCGGTAGATGCGGGTAAAGAATAACATCAGCAAGTCCGTCTCTATTTTTCTCTCTCTATTTCTGTGTGTGAATGGGTTAAAATCTTAAACGAATCAACGTCACCATAGCCTAAGCCTACAGGCCCTCTCACTACCATACAGTTCATGTGTCTCACTTAAGATTGTACAGTAAGTGAGGCCAGTTAAACGACTGTAAAAGACGAGACAGAGCACAAGGTAGCGTCAGGTCATGTTCTCCACCATTAGGGTGGAGACACCAATAGAAACAAACAAATAAACAAACCTAGTACAAAATGACTGCATCATGCAAATAGTGGCAAACCCAAACAGTACAGCTTTTGTCTGGACACCAGCTGCCCAGGGTGGGTATGACTTATACACATGGAACACATGGAAACCTGACTAATTCACCTGATCCATGCTGTTGTTCCTTTTTAACAATGAACCATATCTCCAACCTGACTTCCAGCATTTGAAATAAGCTACTAGCTGCCAAAACCCTAACAGCTGAACGTCTCCTACTTCATGCATCATAGGTTGTGGGTACGTCATTCACACTTACACACACACGTTGGAGGAAGGCCTCATCGCGCAGCGAATATCGTCAGAAGACTCTACTGACCATATCCCTGCATCCCAGAGATGGTTACATAATCAGAGGCTCCCAAAGCATGACGCTGCACTAAATTGTTAAAGGCTCAAGGATGGCACTGCACTAAACTGTTAAAGGTAGGGCTGGGCGATATATCGGTATTACGACTACGACCGATATATTTTTGAAAACGATATGTAGTTGAGACAATATCATAATACCGGTATTATGTCAAATAATGGGCCATTTTAAAGCCACTTGCTCTTCTGTGTTCAGACCATTCAGATAGCCGCAGTCGCAGCACTACAAACTTTCAAACATGACGGACACCGAGTCAGATTTTGTTTCCCTTGATCAGAGGTTGGTGCTGATGCCTATTCCGTCGGCACATCAACGGCTAGACCGAGAATTCTCGTTGTAAAAAATCAAAATTCCAATGGAGCTCCAAGCGGTTTTGTACACGCAGATTTAAGTTACAACACTGTTTACAGCTCTTCGACTCACGGTAAAATGTCATTTTTGGTACATAGCCTAGCTAATTTAAATACACTGATGAATGCTTGCGTTTAGCGATATACAGTAGCAGATCTAAAGTCCGCAGGGAGACAACCTACACGCTGATTTTATCAAGAGGATATGCACACGACACGCGAGCAGTTAGGGCATCATTTTTTATGATTCCTGAAACCCCATTCAATCGTTTTCTTACGAAACGGAAC
This sequence comes from Alosa sapidissima, assembly GCF_018492685.1. Lineage (NCBI taxonomy): Eukaryota > Metazoa > Chordata > Actinopteri > Clupeiformes > Clupeidae > Alosa > Alosa sapidissima. The sequence continues at coordinate 12,016,596 of NC_055970.1, forward strand.
ATGCAAAAATTAACGCATACAAAACGACGGTAGCGTCCATCACACTCTTGATGAGTGACTCAGTTACGTTGTTTAAGTAGCCTAATTGTTTAAAACTATTTTTGTTGTTGATAGCAACATGTCTAGGCCATCATAGTCTACATTTGCTTGTCATCTAGGCCCTATCAAACCCTTACAGGTAAAAAAAAACTGCATTGTGTGACAAAACTGCAGGTTTTTTCAATATTGTTGTGCCCAAAATAGCCTATTGCATTGTGCAGTACAATGTAGGCCTGCGTTGTCAGTCAGGGTCAACTTTTGGTCTTTTGTTATTTGCACAGCTTTATCAGAGCAACTGTAGCCTATGCCTGTTGTAGGCCTATGTTATTGTTTACACTTTTTTGCACAGCTGTGTTAGAGCAGTCTGAAATGAATATAATTAAAACTGCCTGTGTTGTCATAATTGTTGTGTTGAGTGAATATATGAAGCACTTCGCTCTTTCTGTTTGAAATACCAATATCGTATCGATATCGTATATCGCCAATCAGCTCCAAAATATCGGGATATCAGTTTTGGTCCATATCGCCCAGCCCTAGTTAAAGGCTCCCTTCCTTATGGACTCATGGGTCTGTCTATATAGGATGCCATCACAAACAGAGCAGTTGAAATGCAACAGCATGTTTGACACATATTACAGTTGACACATTTGCCTCTAAAAATGCACTCGGGGTACAGCCTAGCTCAAACCTGAATACCTAAGAAATGCTTGCAAATGAAAATGTGACAATGTTTGGCTACTGGGCTTATCATGACCAAATACAGCCACTAGCAATGATGCTATTCGTCACAGCGGAAATCACTGGTATTTATGCACAACATAAATGTCTACTTAGTTGAGGCGATCTATACAGCCTAGCTGTAGGAAAGATAAGCACATACCTAAGCCCAAAGTCATGCAGCGGAAAAGATTCTTTCAGGTCACTTTTTGCAAGCTTTTCAAGCTGCAGACTGCCGTATTCGGTTTTGGATGACATTTAAAAACACAAGCGTATGCGAAACATATCACACATAGGCATTGCACATGAACCCATGCGGTGGGTGCAGTGTGAGCATATCAGCAAATAAAAGCCAATCATTAAAAACACCATTGGTTTGCAGGCCAACTGTAACCTGACCCTAGCCAGATGAATTTCGCTCCGCCTAGCTCCACTCATCTATCTGGAACCGATCCATTGAAGTGTTGCTTCAGAAGGCTGGGCCTAATCAAAAATTGCTTGCATATGATTGAATAAGCCACTTGTCCGTCATCTATTGACGTGCTACTTCAACCACTCACATCGAAGCCAACCCGTGACGCTAATAACAGTCTCACAGTCGCTTCTACGCTATGTCACATCTAGGAAACTCCCGCCCTGCGTCCTGATTGGCTGTACCATAAAATCGGTTGCAGAAATCACTCTCAATGGAAGAGGTCCCAGATGGATGTGAGTGAAGCTAGGCGGAGCTAAGCGGAACGAAATTCATCTGGCGAGAGTCAGGTTAGGCCAACTGTCCCTTGTAAAACAAATCTGTTTCAGGTCCCAGTTTTCATAACAAAAGCAACATAATGTTACACAATATGCTTTGTGAGTGGAGAGGGAGCATCATGCTGTTGATAGCATTAATCCCTCCATGGCAACAGTGGATTAACAACGTGGCAGAAATAGGGACGACTAGTGATATTAAACTGTTTCCATTATGAGCACTCTATTCTCAAAGTCATCACTGGAACACTAATTGTCCAACAGGATAAGCAATGGACCATTTTGTGTCACAGTGTGCTTTTTCGGACAAATAATGATCGTGGACAGAAATAACAATTCGCTCACCATCCAGAACAAATAATATATAATCTACATCTATTATCTTAAAATAAATATTTAGGCCTAATTCAAATGCACCGTCTTAACATGTCATATGCCCTCCGATGGGTTTATGCATCTATTGCCAATTAACCGGAGACAAAACACTTCCATTTGTTCAGCTAGGCCAGGGGTGGGCAAACCTTTTGGCTCAAGGGCCAAATTGGGTTTTGAAAATTGGCTGGCAGCGCACAACAGCCCCCCCCCCCCCCCCACACACACACACACTACACACACATAAAAAATAAAAAATAAATAGCCTATAATTTAGTATGAAAAGTACTTCTTTTAAAATATGAATTGCTTAAAAATACTGCTAATTTTATGTTGTTTAACAAATGTATACATTTTTAAGACAGTGGCTTTAATTCACGTTTATTTCTCAATGATCTTCTGCCTGCTCCGCTATGGCTAGTGCTGTATCTACGGCTGGGCCCTCTCACAGTTTTTAAATGGTCAGTAGTGGGAACTACTGTTACCTTCATGATTTCCTTTTAAAAGTTTCTTATAAAAAGGAGATATCAATTATCAACAATGACAAGCCAGCTGGAACCTGTGGCTCTCTCTCCCTCTCGTGAGTGCAGACGCGTTCCCAATTAAATGGATCGCATAATGTTCACGTTAGATCTGCTGCAAAGGAGATAACTAAGAGTTAACTTCGTTTAACATGATGTTATCTCTATTTAACATGATGTTTTGACATTGACATTGTAAACGTTCTCTAAGGGGGGGTGAAAAGCAGTTTGCAGTAAAGCTAACCAACGTCCAGGAAAAAAATAGCGAGCAGCCTGATAACCAAATGAAATGCTCAGCGGGCCGAATGAAAGTGCTTGGCGGGCCGGATCCGGCCCGCAGGCCGCAGTTTGCCCACCCCTGAGCTAGGCAGTAAAGGCTGAAGGATGGAGATTTTCAGTAACACCCCATCCCTAAAGGATGTGTCACACACAGTGTGGCAATGAGGAAAGACACACCTTCCAAACCTGACGATAAGGCCCAGGCAATTATAGTTCTGAAAGAGAATAGAACAGTTTGCCAAATGTCTTACTTTTTCAGGATAATGAATGCAACAATAAAACACATGCAAGGATAACATACTGAGGCACATAATTATGGGGTAATGTTAGTCATCATTGCTCCTCCTCACCTCTCCTCACCAACAAAACCACACCTTTTTCCAGTTCTGTCTCTCTCTCCGTCTCTCTTTCACTCACAAAGGCAAATTTACATTCCAACGGAAACGTTTCCATTGAGAACCTGTACCCCGCTGCTGCGTGTCATTTTTGCATGCTGGCGTTCCCTCTGTCTGACTGCAGATAGAGGACGCATACCGGCCCAAGGCTCTCTCCATTGAGCACAGGGGCGAGGATCACAGGGTAGGTAAGGTTGCCTGTGCACCTGTGTTTGCAGGACCAGGCATCCTGTTCTGAAGCAGGCCATGCTGAGGCAGCAGAGGGCCTGGATGTTTCCTGCACCCGGCCCAGGTGAAGGAGGGCTTTGTGTGGTGCTGGTTGAAAAAGCAAGGCAGATAGGGGCCCCTGTGGCCAACCTCGATGTGAACGCTTGCTTTAATGGGGCCCTCTGCCACGCGAACACGTGACACACACACACACGCGCACACACAGCTACTAAGTAAGGAGTGAAAACAAGGCCAAATATGTTATTTTAGTCTGTGTGTTGGTGCATGCATTTTGGTGCCTGTAAATTTACATGACTGCAGATGCGCTGGAGAAACAAATGTTTATCACCGATCAAGATTAAGAAATCATTTTGCAGATCATTCTGTAAAGCAATTTAATAATAAAAAAAAGAGACTTTCTTCAACAGCAATGAATAAAAATAGAAAACACAGTTACAATCTAACAGCTCTTTCTGGTGCAGTGTCCTTGAGACTTGTAATCTAAACCACAAATGGTGAAGAACAGCGCTACACACACAACGGATGTCAGATGAGAGTCTAGCATGTGGAGAGTCCAGTCCACTTAAAAGAAAAGACAAAAGCAATTTTGACAGATAGCAGCCTTTTTTCAATGATGGAGTTAAGGACAAGTATTTACTTAAAACAAATATGCATGTCTTGCTGATAACCACATAGCCAGTGGTGCAAAGTGACTTGTGTCATGTGTGGGCTTGTGCATCCTACAAGCACAGTTCACTCTACATAGGCTGCATTTTTCCTGCCACAAAAATCAATGGTACTGTTACTGAAAGTGGAAGTCACTATGATTCAAAAACACAAAGACACCATTCATTCATCCCCTCAACATGTGCTCCAAACAGCCAAGAATATCACTCAAGTGAGATGAAATGGTGAGCAACTGACTAAGACCACTGCAAAAACGAATGGCCATATGATATCACCTTCATGATTTTCAGAAATGTAATCAAACCTTTAATTTAATTGGGGTCACATATTAAACAGTATGACATTTAAACTGTAAAAAAAAAAAAAATCACACTACCTAATTTAGAAAAAATAAAAGTTTTTTTTACACATACTCTGAAAATAAAATCTTAAGAAAAGTATACCCGTGTTGTTCACTAAAATACTAGTTAGTAGCCTACAAAAAACAGGTTTTCTGTCGTTTACGATCACGAATGCAACTTGCTAATATTATTTCAGTGCTTATTTCAATATTTGCAGCAAGGTAAAAAGCAGCACAGCAAAGCCAAACACAAAGTTATTTGCCATTCAAATGCATAACTGCACACTGAACACCACCACAGAAGAGAGTAAAACGTTAGCCTGGATAGCTTTGTGGATTTGTGAGTGAACAAGTCCGTACCTTAGAATTTCCTCACTCCGACCACCCACATCATGGTAGCTCACCCAACTAACTGCATTAGCTGCTAGAGAACCTCATCCGGTCGAAAGTCTAGAGTTGCTAAATTACATGCAAACTGTCAGCTAAATGCTAAGAGATTTTGCTATACTTTGCTTAACTTTAGGGTTACAAATTGCCTTACCCTTGAAACAGTGAGGTCCGTCATAAGCTGCTCAAAGGCCCGTGTCTCCTCCGCTTGTTTCTGATTGTGCAGGGCAATCTTTTCGCTGAATTTCCTCGGGTTTGACCCACTCGAGCTCGGGGATCCCGACATTGTGAGGGCCGCAGAGTTAAACAACTTAACTTGACAAAGGTAGGAGTTTAGAGTTGGAGCAAAAGTCACAAGTCTGACCAACAGTCCATTGTCGGGATTCGTGAAGAGATTTCTCCAAAGTGTTGAAAGAGACAAAATCGTTGGACGCTTGTTTACTTGCTGTCAAGCTTATAAAAACATTCGTTAGCTAGCTAACTTGCTAGTCCAACAGCCACTTACGTTAGAAAAACAAACTAAAACTAAAAATTCGAGAAGAAATATACGGGGATAACTCCCAAAGCAGCTCCGACACACTTTGCACTAGAAGTTAGCAATTAGGGGGAAATCCCGTTGCGACCACTAAACTCCGAGACACAAAGTAACTTGTTGAAGTGTGCTAAAATAGCAAATACAATTCAAATGGAAATGCCACCTACTTGGCTAATTGGACAACTTGTTAAGCCAGCGCAGTTTTCAAGCTAACAAGCCTGCGTTAGCATGGTTGAGTAGCCAGCTATTCTAGCTAGTTTATTGTGTGCATCGTTTTACCATATAACACAAGTAAACTCAACTCACTATCAACGAATTTGACAACATAAAACAACTGATATAGTGGTTACAAATTTACTACACCAAAATCTGAAGCAGTCATTGTAGTTGTTTGATAACTGACAACTTGATTTGACAGATTCAAACAGCTAACGGTAGCGTAACCGAAGGTTCGGTAATACTAATCTTAGCAAAGGACTTGCTAACTGGCTAAAGTTGTACCAGCTTCTGCTAGCTAGCACGCTAACTATTTGGCGAGCTAACCTGTCATTGACATATTTTGTTGCGCCACAACCAGGAAAACCTAAAAAACAACATTCACGTTTGTTTTTTCTATGCAAAATGCACAACTGTAAACGGAGTGCTATAATTGTAACAATGTTGCGACACCAAGGTAACGTTAGCTCGTTAAAGCGTCTGTGCTGAAACGTTGGCAAGCTTATTCCCTAGCCAACATAAGCAATGTTAAGTTTATCAAAAATAACGTTAGAGTTCCCCCCAACAACCGCTCACGCAGTAACAATTATGAATTGGCTCCTGAGAAATATCAACTTCCCAAACTTTGAAGTTTTCATTTAATCCACGAAAAACGTAAATATCCTCGCATCTGTAGATTTTGGTATTTCAACAAGTGGTTGTGCAGAGTACGCTACGCAAAAGCAAAACAAAACACTAAAATAGCTTTTATCTTATAGCCAGCGTGTGTCTTTCTCCAACATTACAGTATAACGCCACTTTCACGGTGCAACATGCAATTTCATAACCTGCAACCAGATCAAATATGTCTGTGATCAAATAATCTCTCTATTATTATTCCGTGATATTCCTTCTTCCAATGCCATGTACTCCTTTTCAGTGTCCTTTATAGCATGTTCATCACTCCAGAAGTCGACGGCGTTATCACTTTTTGAAGTTCTGACTCCTCGGCTACGTTTGTTTGGTATACCAAGATCCCTTACTCAAAGCGCAAATAGCACGAAAACAGTACCTTCCTTAAAACTGCGAAACAACTTCTGGATGGCACTCCACAAGAGGGCACAGAAGAGCTCTTAAAGGGACAGACATGTTTATTAGTTAGACAAGACATAGCTCATGTTTTCAGATCAAACTAAGTCTCATATATATATATATATATATATATATATATATATATATAAATCTTAAATTTAGGCTAAATAATTTCCCCATTAAAAATAGGCTATAGCCATGCTGTCATGATATATGACACTTTTGGCTACTTTTATTTGTTATTATTGTTTGGTTTTGTTTATGTAAAGCACATTGAATGACCTCTGTGTATGAAATGCACTATATAAATAGACTTGACTTGACATATGCATGCATGCAACATGTTATGACATATGGGGGGGATTTGATGGCTATTGCATTGCACATTGGCTGGGGACAATATATGTCAACTTTTTACATTGTTTGCCCTCTGAGAATTTTTTTTATATTGTTTTGCTGGATTCATTTTAATTTTCCTTGTTGTTCCCCGAGCTTCAAAGAACTCACAAGTAAGATAGCTAAATCTACAGCTTGTTTACTCCCCTGAACACTATTAGATATGATACCCTACCTTTACTGTCTATGAGGGATTTATGCACCAAGGTAACTCAAGTAAATTAATTGTGTCTTATAAATAATGTCTGACATAAATGTTTTAAAGATCCTATTAAAATCCCATTTTTCCTGTTGTTTTTGAAATAACAGGTCAAAATGAGTTTGTGACCTGTGGTAAGTTTGAAATCTATGCGGTTTGTCTGCTGTATGTGTAGCAGGAGTGATTGTGTTTCCCTGAATTTCCCCCATGATTTCTGTGTGTCGCTCTGTTCTGTGATAATTTCCCACGGTTGTGTTGGGATAAAGGGGTGTGGAGTAAAAGTGACGTGGGGCTCAGGCCCAGGAAAATTAACTTTAACTTGGGGCAGTCCGCCCCCCACCCCCCCTCTCTCTTCTTGGATTGTGCATCTTGAGAGCACGCATGTTACACTGAGCAATAAATGCTGTAAGATCCAATTTAGTTGTCATGTGGCCTTATATTTATTGATTTAACAACAAAACACAACGCAGAGTATATTTAAGGGAGGTCAAAACACTCCTGTTACATATGCAATAGCCAAGGAAAGGAAAAGGCAGAAAACATGTGCCAATCTGGATAAGCGTTCATTGCTACGTAGAACTGACTAATTATTATTCATGGTCCTGCCCACTTGGTTGGTTCGTAACCACCCATAGAAGTTCTGACAGAATCTAGATTGAGCTAGGGCTAATACCACAGTCAATGGGTAATACACATAGTTGCTGCTTAGTTACAGAATTTTGAATGCAGAACGACAGCGAACCTGTGTGTTATGCCTAAACAAAACATCTACAATGCATTTCCTGCCAATGAAAGATGAGATGAAGGAGAAATGGTTACAATTTATTTTTGGAGAAATACCAGAACACTATGGTACCAAATTAGTGCTTTGTTCGGCAAATTGAAGATGATGACTTCATCAACTATGGGGAGTACAGCAGGGGGTTTGCATCACGTTGGTATTGAAACCTGGAGTTGTGCCATTACGGAGATTGTCCACCTCTCCACCAGCTGTAAATACTTTTATCTACACAAGGAAATCCTATTTTAAAAAAAGTTACATGTAACTACATGACCTATAGAGTGTGGTAGACACTACTGTCATTTTGTATGTATTCAATTAGCATTTTCGCTTGTTCCGTTTCGTGAGAAAAAATCCTTATGAGTGAATGAATGGGGTTTCGATAATCATAAAAAAAATAATGCCTCCGATAGTTAAATAACTGCTCCCGAGTCCCCGTGTTTGTTTCCTGTCAAAATTAGCGTGCATGTTGTCTCCGTGAGGACTTTACATCTGCTATATCTCTAAAATATGACTGTTGCTATGCCTCTGCTACCAGCGAAAAACTAACTAACTGTCTCCTAGCTAAATGTGTCACAAGCGAGCAGAAACTAACCATAGTTAGCTTTTCCGAGCGAGGATAACACGTTTTCCCACAATTATCACGCAGTTAAATAAAATTAACACCTCGATTAAAGAAGGGTTTGGCTGTCACAATCGGTTGGATAGTATAAATCAGCTGTGTTAGGTACTATAGACTGTAATGTAAGTTACATGAGAAGTCGAGGGGAGTGAGTAGTCATCTGTAATGTGTTAACCATGGATGCCTATCAACTGTCCCACTTGCTTGTTGCTGCAGAGGCAGACGAAGTGTAGTCCGTTTATTTTTTGTGGACTACCAATCAGAGCAAAGCTCATTTACATATTAAATATTCATGAGAAAAGCAGTCGTCTCCTCTACCAGGCTTTTCAGACAATGCTAGAATAGCTTTAAATAAGCCATCTAAGGCATTTCCAACCTAAATAATGTTACAAACTCGATCAAATGACACATTTTCCATAACTCTTTTCATCCTGCATGGTCACAGGCACAGGGTGGCACATAGGCCTACATGGTCACAGGCATAGGGATGGCATATACATACATACATACACATACATATTTCATACATACATACGGTCATGTGTGATTGAAGAGTTTGTGAGCTATTAAAACAGAATAGGTATGGAAATTAACAGAGCTGTATGCAGATTGTAAATATGATTAAATTTGTGTCTTTTGTGAGTAATTAAACTGAGAAGAATGGGTGTAATTGTGGACACAATTTGCATCCATTAGGCGCAAAGGGTTACATTCTTCTAATTACTGTATGGTTAGACACATTTTACAAATGACCTTAGTAGTCTACATCCAAAGTATTTTGTGTGTGTGTGCTTTTGCAAGCATTTCTTAGGTTCTGGAATTTTCCATGTCAAACTCGAATATGAACAAATAGGCTGTAGATCTAACATCCAACTTTGGGCGATACAGACCGGACATTCCTTGCTCCACACTGAAAGCATGCTATGGGAGACATATTACATATTACCACAAGGTAGACAGACATATTAAAATCCATCCAACTATCAACAATGAGCAGTTTATATATTGGATTAAATGCAATTAATATGTGTTTTACATTTTCTTAAAGCCAATGGACTATACAGTGATGATCAGGCCATGGAAAACATGTAGAACATGTGCTAGGCCTATTTTAGCCTACAATGGAAAATATTTGACACCTTGACTCAAAATTAGGCTAGGCTGTCAAACGGCTGCTGTGGGAAGTCTCCTACCAATTGCATATGGAATTATTTAATATGTTTTCCTGTAATATTGCAGTAGTGCAGGGGGAAATGCAGGAACATTTCTGATCTCTTTCTGTTGTTTTCCGGGCATCAATCCAAACATATGTTGAAGACAGTCCTCTCAAAGTCTTCAAAACGAAATTATATTTTTATAAAGTTTAATAATCCACAATATATCTTTACAAAACTTTTGTTTTTAATTTTTCCACAAGTTGCAATGCTGACACTGACATTGTACAACTTCAATTGTGTTCAACTTAAAATTACTAATAAGTAATAGATTCCCCTTTAAAAATGAAACAAACAAAATATGACAATTGGACAAAAACAGAAATAGCAGGACGTAAATAAAATGCAAACAGCATAAAAGAGCTGAAAAATCTACTTTTTTGCAAAGGTACTGTAGATAGCCAAAAAGGAATGTCAGGAGTGGAACATGGTATTGGCACTCCAACAGCCATTACAGACCTGACATGAACATGACTGTTTCCCAATGAATCACCAATTTTGGACCATCCTCGCTCATCTCAAATATGCAAACATCTTTATATCTCTTACTATGTTTAGCATTAATGGCAATTGTCATTGAAGGGCATGGATATTTTCATTGGGACAAATATTATTAAACAAAATATATGTAGTCCAGGACACCCCAGACCAATTAGAAAATGAAATTCTCTCTTTACACAACATAACTATAAGCTCATGCAAGCATAGTTTGCAGCAAATTTCGAGCAAACTAATAAAATAGATCTTGACCTTTGGACTACATTCAACACAGCTGCAACAGAATAATAACCAATGATATACAATACAAACTTCTACGATACTATATACGCAGCCATGGCTGTGAGCTCCAAGGAATTATCCACAGTGAATAAGGCAGATGTGAACTTAAGGCAACGTTTTTGTAGTAGTGCAGCAAATGAAAAGATAAAGGGCTGAAGACCAAGGAGTTTTTGGTTGCATCCTTACATGGAGGAGTACTTTGTATGCAATTCATTCTTAAAGTGTCTTTCAGTCTCTATTTGCCATAGAACTTCTTGTTGAGCAGGAAAATGAGCAGGTTGACATTAATGGTGGCTTTGTCAAACAACTTCATCACAGCAACGCCTTCATACTGTAGTTGCAGCAGGTCCTGAGACAGACACACAGATACAGACATAGTGTTTTTAAGTATGACATCAACTGACTTTAACGACATGAAAGTATAACTGAACAGTATGATTGAGCGTATAAATAACTCAAAACCCTGCATGAAGTTATGTGGTCTTGGTGGAGGTACCTGGTATTCTAGCATGACTGTCTCCAGATGGACACCCATGAATTTGGCCTTCACGTCAAACACACCCACAACCTCAGATGGGGAGATCTCAAAGATGACATTTTTGAATCTGGGGCGGGGGGGGGGGCAAGGAAAAGAGTTAGTTAATCCAATTATTTGATATTGTTATTATTACTATTATGTTAAATGTAGGATTTCCAACTTTATTTGAAATATTTTTTAACTAATACAGTCACTTTGGACAAAATTGTCTGACAAATACCATAACCATAATTCAATTAGTTGATAACAGAACATCATATCACATAAAGTTAAAATATCAAAATCATATAAAAAAAAAATCATATCACATTCACATCACATCACCACATTAAGGGTAGAGGCAAGAACAATACATGGAGGTTGGTTTGCCTGTCTGAGTAAATATGTCAAGGCAGTTTAAGGATTATTTGGTCTCAGTGCTTTATAATATGCTGGAATTCTGATTCATACAAGAGTTAAAGCCATTGTTGGGACTTGATGTAAAAAGCTATGAAGACATGTGTTTAACAATAAGGAAAATACTTCTATCAGCAAACTAAAATATGTCCATAATTGAGGAAAAGACAGTGTAAATGCATAGCAGTGAATGTAACTAGCAAACTCACTGATTTGTCTGCAGATCATCAATCTCAATCAAGACGCCCTTCTCGTGTAGCCGTGCTGCAGTGTATTTCTGGGAAACCTGCTTGCTCTTCTTGGCTTTGGCATCTCCAGGCTTTTTGTGAGGCCTGTGAGTAGAGGAGAGAAGTGTTCTTTTGAGTGTGTATGACACTGCAGCTAGAGTACAGGAGAGAAGTGTTATTTTGAGTGCGTATGACACAGCAGCTAGAGTAGAGGAGAGAAGTGTTCTTTTGAGTGCGTATGACACTGCAGCTAGAGTAGAGGAGAGAAGTGTTCTTTTGAGTGCGTATGACACTGCAGCTAGAGTAGAGGAGAGAAGTGTTCCTTTTGAGTGTGTATGACACTGCAGCTGATATTTAAATCTTGCCTTGTGGGCACATATTCAACACACCTTTTCATGATGTAACTCTTTAAAATACCCTGTAAAAAATTCTCTGTAGGTCATTTAAGATGAGTGTATGCTCACACCTGACATTCTTGTTGTAATGGCCATAGCCCAAACTGTGGATAAGTGAGCATTACTTACTTTCCTTTGGTGGCAAGGTTGTCCATGCACGTCTTGATGTATCGGTTGTAGTAGTCAATTTGCTCATTGAAGAAGTTTGTCTTGGAGCTGAGGGCAACGTTGGTCTGCTGCAGTTTGACCAGCTCCGCCTTCCTCCGCTGCCGATACCTCCTCTGGTTTCTGATATCCTACGAAAGACATCATTGCAACAGACATGGCTTTAGAAGTGTGTATGAACGTCCAGACAATGCGAGAATATAGTAGCTGCCAGGGACCATAATCAAATGGTGTGTGCGTCATTTGGTCTGAGGAATCGGATTATTGGGAAATGGTGTAGCCTCGAGCAGACATGGGAAACTGAGGTCAGAGTTTGGCAAATATCCTCTCGGTGCTGTGTGTACTGCATGTCTTTCTCTTTCTCTCTCTCTCTGTGTGTGTGTGTGTGTGTGTGTGCCAGCTCTGCGGTCTCTGTTTTGACACGCCTGGAGACTACAGAACAGAATGCAGTGAGTGTTACTACTCTTCCTTGCTCCGTCTCACTCAGCGGAGGCTCTGCGCCGCGCCTTAAGCCTTGGCCTGCGATCAATCCCATCTACTGCACTCATGTGAACAGAAACCTTCCCCTCGGGTTGTTCCCTTTCCCTCCTTGAGTGGCAAGGTCCCCAGTGTTCCCATCACTGAGATCTGCTGCTTGAGTCCCAGCCCTCAGACGTTGAGCTGCCACATGCTCTTTTGTGGCTGCTAATCTGATCTGGCCCAAACACTTGAGACTACAGTGTCCTCTCAAACCAGGGAGGAGCTCCGTTCAAATTTTGTCAGGGCACAGTACACAAGCAGAGTGTTGTTTGAAATATTTTTAGCTCGAAAAGTGTATTTATAGAATAGCCTTGGTTTATTTCACTCAGAGGTAACATTACCAGCACTTGAGTAATGCAACGTTACCAGTGCTTGAATAATACTGAAGAATAATACTGAAGAATATATACAAATGTTTGCAGTAATGATTACCATATTACACCAAATTTCCACTACAAGGAAACATGTGATCCCTGAATGCTTAGATACAATGTTACCTAAAGAGGGAACAAATGTAAGGATATATTTGAGATGATTACATTTATCTTTGCTTTTGCTCTGCTGTCACCTTACATAAAGTCTGATTTGATTAAAAAAAAAATGATGACACCATTTTGGTTCCCAGTCATAATCTTCTGCATTATGCTGTGTAGTTACCTTGGCGATGTCATTGATGAGGTCCTGGTAGCGGTTCTCTGGATGCACTTTGCCCAGCTCCCCCAGCCGCTGCAGGTTGCTCTTGATCTTGTCCTTCTTGCCCTGCAGGGTGAGGCTGTCATCCACCACTGGCTTGGCCTGCTTCATCTTCTCTGGGGTCTTGGCATCCCGGATGGCCCTCCTTTGCATGGCTCGCTGGTATTCCACTTCCTGTGAATGGAAAAGAGACAATGAGGCAAGAAAAGACAAGAAAGACAGAGAGTGGTTGAGAGCATTAATTTACGAATTTATACCACATTATGGGCTTGCCTAGAGGCCATTTTTCATTTCTTAAGAAGGCATTACCAGACCTAAACATCTGTCTTTGGACGAGACTAAAGGAAATTCTCATTCCACTCTGGAATTAATCCTGTTGTTGGATTCAGGAGAGCTACCACATTTGTCAGTTAGAACAGATTTTTTAACCCTTAAAGGAGTACCGTCACACCGGTGTGACGGAAATGTTGGGAAATTAACATTCTAAAGAATATCTGGGTTCATTGAATTCAACATAGAATTTTAGAACCTTCAATTGTTGCGGAACTTAGAATGTTCAAAAATAAATCCATCATCCTCTGAGGGTTTGACAGAGGCAGTGCATCCTTTGATACATGTTGAGGCTAGATTTACACAGAGATGTGACAAAGTCGCTGTCTGTCTGCCGTGTATCAGCCTATCGTTGGGAGAAACAATGACTCCTTTGTGTGATCCCTGAGTGAATTTGGCCTCGACGTCTGTCAAAGAGCTGCACTCAATTATGTGAGTCACGCAACACTGTTGCAAGCAGTCCAGCATGATTTACAGAGACGGATCTGTGCGCTTAAAGCTCGTTCAGAAGCAGATGCAAACGGAACGGAAATATATTTGTCCCATCCAGTTCATATTAGTATGGTGAACACTGGTCCAGTGATGCTTCACATGGATCTGTTAGCTGCCTTCATGGGGACCGTTGAAGAGAGCATCAAACTCTTTGGAGTAACAGTCGTTTGTTAGGTTGAATTTAAGATTTGTGGGAGCCCAAAGTTTGTTTTCAGGACTGTTAGATAACCAGCTCAGAGACGAGGACAAGAGTTTACTTTCACTACTGGTACATTCATTTTTTATTCATATTAATTGATGACTTCTTACTATTGCACTATTTTCTCTGCTGCTGTGACATACTGCTTACATTGATTATCCTATTTTAACACCATCTTTTGTCAGAAAAAAAAACTCTAGCTTGTAGAAAACCCCAAATGTTTTTTTTGGCTCCATCTGCCGTCTTGGCCAGCTGGTTTTCCTCAGCAGCAGTCAATGTAGATGTAGGACTCAAAATACCAGAGAAGCCTTTCCCCTTTCTAGTCGAGGTGTGCTTGAAGCTCATGTTTACCTGCTCAGGAGAGGGTGAAGACTCCAGGATCTCTGTGAGCGTCTCTCCAGGTTGGAAACGGATTACATCCACTATTAACCGCTTGGTGCTGGAACAAAGTCAAAGAGATAAACAATCAGTCAGATATATTAACAAAACACACACACACACACAAATTCCACCAGTGCCCAGTTCAATGTGCTCATCAGAGGCGTCAGGGTGACAATAAGAGCCAGAAGTTAACACTGCTTACTTCAGTAAGAGGGTCCTAGCATCCATCTCAGCATTGGCCTCAGCTGGGACATCAAACTTGTTAGTGAGGGTGAGTGACACCTCTGTCTTCCCCATCTGCTCCCTGGCAGGGTCATCAGGAGGGAGGGGGTTTTCTCCTGTGGTGGAAGGAGGTGGTGAGTGTTGAAGGATGTCAGATCATGGCAAGAGCATCCAATTAGGAACTGAGAGGGATTTCTGTAATCTATGTTCAAATGTTCGAATTTTTACACAGGGATGAAATCTTTGAATAAATCATGCAGTGCTAAAAGCCACTGAGATGAACCTTCCTGCCTACAAGCCTAAATATAAGCCCTAAAAAGTGGTCACTATTAAAACATTGTTATTTTAGTCAGATATACCCCAGGACAGTTATGGAACCCCACAGAAACAGCATAGACTCCTTTTGGTAGGGTTGGCTCTCTGTAGAACCTTTTGCTCTTTGAAGAGCAACCAATAAACTCAGATTTTACTCTTGATGTTGATAAAAGGTCCAGTTCAAAGTCCATCTACTCCTGACCCCATTTGTTTCTCACCTATCAACATCTCGATTGTTGGCACCTCGCCCAAGTCCTCCAGGAGCTCATGGATGGGATCGTTGTGCTCAGGAGCGATGGCATCTTGATGGTCTAGCAGGAGCTAAAAGAAAACAGAACCAACCAAGAGAAGTCAGAAGGAAAAGCACACTTCCTACCATGTGAGACCCAGAACAGCCATATTTCTGCACTCCATACACACAGAGCACTAAAGTAAAAAGGTGCTGACTCACCGTATGTGTGTTGATGATCTCACCGAGGGAGATGTAGATGACTGGTTTGGTGAGGGTGACCAAGTCTGAGTACTGATCAATGTTAAACCTATCTTCAAGTGACGGCACATCACACGCCGCCTGGAAGAAACGTCTACATGGACAGAGGAAATAGACAAGAGAACAGG
The DNA here is from genome assembly GCF_018492685.1 of Alosa sapidissima. NCBI lineage: Eukaryota > Metazoa > Chordata > Actinopteri > Clupeiformes > Clupeidae > Alosa > Alosa sapidissima. The sequence goes on from NC_055970.1 coordinate 12,032,591, forward strand.
ATATCCGTTTGAACATCAGTGTGACAACATCTTGATAGTTCCACCTAGGCAACTTACTACATACTTTAGACCTTTTTAAATAATACAAAATAGCAATGTTTGCATGCAATGGATACATTATATTATTATTTTATAATTATGTTTTAATTAAAATGGTACATTATACACTGAAAACAATGGCAAAGATATTGGCAGTAGAAACATAAACTTACATAATCAAGAGAAATCGGTTTTATATGGCAGATTCCAGCTACTTTAGTAGTCCTAGACATTGCAGTGGCTGTGTGGTTCTATACCTGAACTTTTGGTAGGAGCTGGTGAGGTACTCGTTGATGGGATTTAGGTGGGCGTTGTCTCCCAAAAACATCTTATTGGAGGCAGCGTGCTGGAGCATCTTGGCGATGGAGCCCAGGTTCCGCCTCTGGTCAGTGGTCAGCTGACTTCCCGCAGACATCTCGATGATGTCAAAAGCATCAGGGGCCACGATAGCTGGATTCATGTAACGGTAGTACAGCAGGTTGCCTACAATCTGAAACACACACACACACACACACACACACACACACAATGCTGAGCATGTTAGCAAAAATCAGGGTGTTAATTGAAACATATTGCAACTAATTTTAGACACACCAGAGACTGTGCACCTGCTAGTATCATGTTGCATGCATGAGGTAAACACATGGCGACTGCCACTTGAAAACCAACACTGTTAACAGTGGAAGTGAGTCATTTTACAGCTCTGGTTTAAAAGTAGATGTGAAAATTGTATCACCTCATCAATGCCTATGTATGCAGGGACTAATGCACAGATAGAAAAAAACAAGAAAGAAGATCAACAAAGAGACAAAAAAGGAAGAGAAAATGAGAGAGGGAGTAAGGAAGAGAGAGAGAGAGAAAGAGAGAGAGAGAAAGAGAGCACAAGCTCACCTTCTCTGATTGGCCACAGCAGGGCAAATATCTCCACACAACAGTGAAGGTAAAAGAGGAGAAACTGCAGAGGTGTAGGAGGGGCCAAGAAGGAACAAAGGAGAATAAAACAGCAGTCAAGGACACATAAAGAGAGAGAGAGAGAGACGGGAGGAGAAAAGCTGTAGAAGTACTGTAGATGGCAACCTCATTCAGTTATAAAAGTGTGGAGATTTTTTTCTGACACCATAGCAACATAGGCAAGAGGAGCGAGAGGAAGGGAGAAAGAGTGACGATGTCTGCTCCTCACAGCTGAATATCACATACACACACACACTCTCTAAGAGTTCAGAGTTGTTCTGACTTTTTTCTGTTGTTTTGTTTTTGTGGAGAATTGACTTGTACAGCAAAACCGTACTGAACCTTAACCACATAAACATAAACTTGAGCCATTCTCTAGCATGAAGAGTCCACAAACCTTTACTAGTTCATCTTCACTGGCATCAGGGAATTTTTCACTAAGCGTGTCCTTCAAAACCTTTGCGCATAAGCGCATCCCATACCTACAGCAGACAGGAGACAAAGGGCATTTATTTTTAGTTCGAAATATATACATACACACATACTCACACACACACACACACACACATCAAATTACAGACACACTTCAATCAATAGCAGCAGAGCCTCCCATAAAACCCCCAGCTGGTTTGAATACGCAAACTCTAACCCGCCGCAGGTCATTTCCATACATTACACAATGATGATGATGATGTGCCCTATGAGAGTTTCCATTCTAGATAGCCATCATCGAGACAGCCCCACCATCACACACAGACAGATTCTTGTGCGTGCGGGAACACACACTCACGGGATTTTGTCGATGGAGACTACGATGGCGGACAGGAACTTGTCGGTGACGGTCCTCATGTTTTTGATGGAGGCCTCCAGGCGCGTGCGAACCTCCTCGTGGCTCATGGCCTGCTCTGGCGTCACATCGTATGGCAGCTTGCTGTCCAGGAAACGGGCGAAATAATGGGATGCCGTTACGAGTACAGGAAACGGGCGAAATTATGGGATGCGGTTATGAGTACATTTGAATGAATGTCACTAGCACACGTTTTAGCATTCACACAATTATCATGTAAACAAACAAAGGGAAATCATGGAAATATGTGAAAATCATGTGGGATATTTTAAACAAATACACTGACATGTATACCACAAACACAAACAAACCTGGCCTCTCCAGTCTGCGATTCCATCTGGTTCACCCAGCTCTTGTAAATGTCCACAGGGTCCGTCTTGATGTTTAGCGACTTGTCGTCCATGATCTCCTTGACGACGGGAGCGAGGATCTGTCTGAGGGCGTTCTGGCCCCGCGCCCCTCTGTTGAAGCTCACCACCATCTTGATGACTGTGGGGTTCCCGGTCACAATCTCCTGAAGCTGGTCCACCTTTGACCTGTGTGCACACAGAGCTGCTCAACACAGAGTCTCCTCCTTCTGGACACTGGGTGCCATAGAACTCTCTCATGGCATAAAGCATAGTTACTTAATACAGTGTTAACGGTCAATATATACAGTAAGTAGTTCATATGAGTGTTCATTTCTCATATAGCAAGTATGGCAAGTTTCCCCCATTCAATGTATGATAAGAAAGCCAGATCTGTTATATATCTAAGGACTAAATCCACGTTTAAGAACCTGCCACCCTCCTCAGCCTCAGGGAGATTATGGGCGATATGGCAGGCCGGCCTCCTTACTTGATCTCCTCCTGCAGGGCGGTCTTGAAGAGCTTGAGGAGCAGGTACTCCTCGCGCTGGTTGGAGGCGTAGTTGTACAGGGTGAAGATCACAGAGTCCATGAACTTAGTGGACTTGTTCTGGGGCATCTGGAAGATCAGCTTAGCCAGGTAGGTTGGGTTTGTCTGGCAAAAGAGAGGGATCACTGATTGTTATAATCATGACAACCTAATTATGGCGTTGTTTCATGGGGAACTCTAAACACACAGGTATAAAAGACAAGAAAAGAAACAATGAATCTATCATTTAGTCCATGTGATGTGATACAAAATAGATCTCTGACATAGTAGTACATTACTCTGACTCTCACTAGATCACATGATTCTTATGTAATTTTGCATTGACAGAGGTCTTCCACTGGCACCCATGTGCAGAGGCCGCGGCTGCACTCACCTGCAGCAGGTAGAAGAGGTACTGGTAGGCCTCCAGCTTCACCCTCTTCTCCTTGCTAAGGGCCTTGAGGCCGCCCTTTTGCTTGTTCATCATCATCATGTTGGACAGTGCACCCTTGTTCTTCTTGGTCAGCTTCTTGCTGTGTGACACTACTTCCTGCAGTGTGATCTTGTTCTTGACCAGCAGGCCAATCTTGATGTCCATCAGGTTGAGGTCGTTCTCCAGCTGCTGGTTGGAGCGAATGTTGGTGACCACCTCCTCACGCAGACGCATCAGCTCCAGCTCCTCCTGGAAGTCCTGGTCACTGTGGTCCAGCAGGTGCACAAACTTGCGCACCACAGCCATCGGGGGCTCGTCAGCATTGACTGCGGAAAAGGAGCACGAGCTGGATGAAATATTTATACAACACTGATGTCAATTCTGTTTATTTGCTTCAATTTATGTAACATTATTAAATAAATGCAAGCATAAAATTACACACTTGATTGATTCATTAACTAGACTGTTTACACATCTTTCAATCAACTGATCAATTTCTTGATCGTCGAGGATTGAACGATTCCAGACATATTCCATTTTATTTCTATGCTTTATTGCTTTACACAGGAAGTACCGGTACATGGATTATGTTCAATGTCCTGTGGATAATGACCTTTGAATGTTAAATCACAAATGGGAGAAATTATGAGTGAAATGGGGTGTCATAAACACGTAAAAGAAGCAAATAGCTATGGACTGTGTAATTATTTTGACAGTTTCAAACTTGACTTGATGGGAATTTTGAGGGATTTCATCCAAACAAAATAGTTTTCAACATTTCCAAGACCTGCACATTTGTAATTGTAATAACTCATAATACAATTGCCAGTATAATCCAGCTTCGAAGTTTACTTGAATAATAATGATTAAGGAATAAACTGGTTCATCTGGAGTAATGACTGGGCTGAGAAATGAGCCGTAGTACTCACTGAGTGTCTTGTAATCATCTCTGGCTTTATTGGCCCGGATGAAGGCCTGGATTTTCACAATTTCGTCCATCTGGGGAGCAAAGCACACAGCTGTGAGCGCAAGCATCAACACCAGTCAAGCCAGACAATACAGCCAGCCAGGCAGGTCAAACACATGGCCTCTGAGCTCAGGAGTGCGCAGTGCGCAGTGCGCTTTCTTCAAGATAAAGGAAACACAGCATGTCCATAAAGGGAGTCAATGTTTAGTGTTTGTTAAAAGACAAACAAGCAACAGAGTTTAGGTGGTGGCTCTTGTATACCATAGGCGAAACAGCAGACACGTTTTCCTCCGTTTGAAAACAGCACAGACTCGTGGCATCTGATATGGATGCCACAGGGAGGGAGAGTGCTGCTGAGTGGAGATCTGTGGGAGAGAATTCAAAGGGAATAGAGCATGGGCACTCACGTGGTCCTCAAAGTACTTCAGTCGGTCTTTGTACTTCTTGCGAGCTTGGTGCATCCTCACCATTGCTTGAATCTGCAAAGAGGATTAGCCGTTGTGCATTAAGGCACCAGGACAAAGGCTTAAGTGTATACAGTTGTCTCTCAGGACTAGTCTTTTCTCTATGCTCAGGCCAGAATGTAACCAGATTGCTCTGTGGTGAGATTGCAATGGAGGGCCATGGCATTTGGTAGCAAAATCTGGCATTTAGTGTAAATGGCAAAAATCTAGTATTCTGTTTCCTTAAAATGCACTGGTGTTAAGATGGCAAAGTTAATCCAGGATCAAGTTTAAAAGGATGACACAGCTCAGAGGAAAAGGGTCTTTAAAGGGTCTTACTTTTCGCCAGTGGATGGGTTTCTTGGAGGACTCAGATGTGAGATATTAGTCTCACCTGAGTATTTCTATCCCTCTCTCCATAAATGCACACACGCACACACACACACACACACACAACAGTCTTACCTTGACTACTTGATCACTGCTGTCCTTGAGATACTTCACTCTGTTTTTGTAGTTCTGCCTCTGCTTGTAACCTCTCCAGTGGGCCTAGAGTGGGAAAAGGAACAACACTTTTACCATGAAATATACACTGCAGGGGCAGACTTTGGGCTTATTTGTAACAGCATTGGAAGTCAACAAAATAGCAGGCTAAAAGTCCTGCAAATACAAGAAAAAAAGAAAAAAGAAATGTTTGTGTGTGAGTGTGTGTGTGTGTGTGTGGGGGGTGTGTGTGTGTGTGTGTGTGTGTCTGTGTGCACGTGTGTGCGTGTGCGTGTGCGTGTGCGTGCGTGCGTGCGTGCGTGCGTGCGTGCGTGTGTCTGTCTGTCTGTCTGTCTGTCTGTCTGTCTGTCTGTCTGTCTGTCTGTCTGTCTGTCTGTGTGCACGTGTGTGTGTGTGTTTGTACACATGTCACATGGCAAATGGAGAACAGGGTTAACTCAGGTCACCTGTATACACTTGGTAGACTGATCCTGATCCTTCAGGTAAGCAAGACGATTCTTCATGGCCCGCCGGACCAGGTAACCACGGCAACGGGCTTGAAGTTTGGCGATGAGGCTCTCGTTGGCACGCCAGAGCTGCTCCCGGTTATACGCCGCCGTCACCCCTGACACCACACCCTGCCAGCGAGAGAGAGAAAAAGAGAGGGAAAGGGAGAAAGAGAGAGGCAACGATGAAGGCCCACTTTTTAATTAGTAACAAACACCCACATCTAGCTGGTCCCAGGGGCTCGTCTGTTGCTCACCAAGGCTCCACTCAGCCTCTCTATCCATTAAGAGCCATTTGCATAATGCATTTGTGCATTAGCAACCGTGGCTCACCGCAGCCATTTATCTTTTCTCAATTATGCCTTTTCAGTCTTACATAAAAAAAACATTACAAGAAGCTAATTAACAAACTGACCTAATTTTGATTCAGAATTGCATCTCTAGGACAAAAACTAGCATAAATGGCACACTAGACTGCAAACAGCTATCTAACTAGCTAAATGACCAGGCTAATTTGGTAGTTAACTAGCCAACTCTGACTGACTGAGACGCTACGGAGTGCTGTTGTGAGTGCCCACCTGGATGTCCTCCTTGTTGAGCAGAGTGTTGTTCTGGACGAAGTCCTGGGGCTGCTGCCAGCTGCCCTCCCCTGTTTTCAGGTTGTAGTAGTAATTATGCCCCCCCTTCACCCAGTGCTGCACCCACTCACTGCCATTATCACCTGAGGGACAAAAAAAGAGAATCACACACACACACACACACACACACACACACACACACACACACACACACACACACACACACACTTATCCACAAGCCATAGATATTCTGCATCATTTGAAGGTTAAACATAATTCCAGTGTGAGGAGGACAGAGTACAGGAAGCTTCTGAGAGGGTATCAATTATGAACCTTTTGTCTGTGTGTGAAAATGTGTTTACACTCTTCCCATACTGTACAACTTCCTTGACAACGGAAATAAAAAGCCTCAGGCAATAAAGCCTTATGCCATATGCATTACACAAACAGTAACAGGTTTTAGGAAGTGCTATGACCACAATGCCACATACGCACAACACAGTGTTGATATCTTAATATATGTGATGTTGTTAAATGTCCCTATGTAGGAGCACAACACACAGTGTTGATATCTTAATGTATGTGCACAACACACAGTGTTAATATCTTAATGTATGTGATGTTGTTAAATGTCCCTATAGGAGCATGCCACCCTTCACTTTCTTACCCTCCTTCTTCTTGTCCTCTTTGATCTTGGACAAGTCCGCCTGGTAGGTGGGAGCGCACTCGGACGTCACCCCGTAGAGCCCGGCCGCCGGGGTCCTGAGTGCGGCCAGCGTCTGGGCAGAGTCCCCGCTGTCCACCGCCTCATTAATGCCCTGGATGGCCTTAGAGACTACAGAGGAAGGGGAGGAGGTTCTTTAAGTCCATCTTGTGTTATACTATGTGAATGCATACATAGTGATTCATACATTCATGCATACATTAGGGCTATTAAAATCAACAGTCATTGCTGTAGACAGTAGTCAACTGGTCATGGACAAAATGGTTAAAGGCTAAAAAAGCTAGACATTCCTATGTATGGAAGTGCTTCACTGAAAAGGAGATCTGTGTGAAGCTGTGTGCTGTGGATAACCATCTAAAGATGAAACATCTGCTGCCAACAGCCAGCACTAGCAGTAGCCTAATGTTAGCACCAGCGCCCGTAATAAGACTATGGTAGTTGACAACTGTAATGAAACTAGTAACTCAAATAGTAAAAATCCATAGTCGTGAAACCCCTAGCATAGATACATTTGTGGAAGTATAGGCAATAGTGTATAACAGTTTTTCCCTGTTATCAAATAATATTAAGTGATTTACATCTTTTTTTTACTTGTATGGTTGTATCTATTTTAGAATTTGTTTCATTATACCACACATCAGTGACCAAGTCTCCCAAGGCTGATTAGCATATTCCATCACAACACCAAAAGAGCTTAAAAGATCCTTTCCCCCAAGATACTAAATTATTTATGCTATCTCAGGAAAATAGAAATTTTTTTAAAGAAATTATTTTAAGAAATTACATAAATAAGGTCAAGATCAAGAAAATGGTAACCTAAAATACTGATAAATGTCCCGGTAATCGGATGGCATCATAGGGTTTCCATAGTAATAACAATGACATGTATAAAAATATCAACCAAGAGAAAAAGGGGAATATGGTTTAGAGACAGTTTCAATTTTGTAAAAACAGGAAGTGCAACTAAAACTTAAAACTTAAAACCTGAAACCTTCAGTGTAAAGGTGCTAAAACTCTTGAGTCGTAAAAGAGCACCCATTTGAAAAAAAAGATGAAAGACAATTAAAGAGTAAAGGGAATATTGCACATTCTAGCTCCTGTGAAATGTACAAATAACAGAAGATCTCGCCGAGGGAGGCGTGTGAGTCAGAGAGCTAACAACACAGAACAGAAGCCTGAATGCTTTAGCATCTCCATGCCATCCACCTTCAAAAGCACTCAGGGCCTCTGCTTTCTAACGCAAATGGGTCTCTTCTCAGGAAGTTCATCTACATTTAGCACATAACTCCTATCCTGCATCAAACACTGACACGCACAAGGGCTGAGTGGACTTATTGACCGGACCCTGCTTGAGCGACGCCCACTGGTGAGCCCGGTGAGCCCATGTTGGGGTTGTCCGCATGAGGGGCCGGAGAGGCAGAAGCGCCTGGCCTGATGTGGAGGCGGGGGCTTTGATGTGATGTTCGGGGGGGGGGGGGGGTCTAGTCACACTTACACTGCAGGGCCTCCTGAGTCTCCTGATTGGCTCTCAGGATGGCATCCTGAATCTCATCCAGCCAAAGCACCGCTGAGGGGTCCTGTGTCTCCTGCACACACACACAAACAAACACACACACACACACACACAAGATAAGATTAATCAAATGCTAGAGCAACAAAAGAACTTCATAAGGAACAACAGGAGTATCAATAGGTTGCCCAAAATAGAGAACTGGACGGGAATGATGGTTTAATTAATAGTTACAAAACTAAAAGTGTAATATACAAGTATCTATTTATTTCATCCTGTCGGCTGTGAACACACACATGCGTAAACCTTGAATATGTCTGTTTACTTCCACCACACTGTTATGAAGCCATCTGAACACTAGATGGGGCTAGTGTCTTTTCTAAAGCTAACGCTCAGTTTATTCACAATCTAAACTGGCAGCAGGCATGCAGTTCTCAACCACAGGCTTCAACAACCGTCACTCAATCCAGTCTGAAGCTGATAGCATTGCACAACACAACATGAAAAAGCAGGCAAACATCAACCCCCCCCCCCCCACCCCCCCATACACACACACACACACACTTCAATGTGGAAGGCAATATAGCCAACAGAGAAACCCAACAACAAACTGTTTGTGCCTGTAGCTGTAATCATGGGCTTTACTCTTGAACGCATTAATGACAAACCTAAGTAAGGGGCCAGGTGTTCATCAGAGATACCACAGACTGCGGATGCAGTAGCGCATAGCAGCCCACAGGGGGAGCCTCAAGGCACGGCTCAACACGGCGAGCCCCTTTACGGAGCATTCATCTCTGGCTGCTGATTGGCTGACGGGACAGAATCCACACTGTACCCCCCCCTTTCCTTTGCAGAGGTGCAGAAAAGATGGAAACAGAGAGATGGAGAGAAAGAGAGAGGACTGCCAAAGAGGAAGAATACAACAGAGGTCTGGTAGAAAGAATGGAGAGAATGAGCAGAGAAAAGAGAGCGATAGAGACAGAGACAGAGAGAGAGATGTAGAAACTCGTCTCTAAACCAGAGAGAGGGATAGAGAGAGATGTAGAAACTCGTCTCTAAACCAGAGAGAGGGATAGAGAGAGATGTAGAAACTCGTCTCTAAACCAGAGAGAGGGATAGAGAGACATGTAAACTAGTCTCTAGCTTTCTGAGAAACAGATATATATAGAGAGAGAGAGAGAGAGAGAGAGAGAGAGAGAGAGAGAGAGAGAGAGAGAGAGAGAGAGAGAGAGAGAGTGTGTGTAGTAGAGCTGGAGGTAAAAGAGAGATACATGTACAGCACAGACAAAAGCACAGAGAAAAGGGGGGGGGGGGGAGAAAAAATTCAAGAAGCTTGTGGAGTTTCTCCTGAACTTTAATGGAGAAGTGGAAAGCCTGGCTCTGCCAGCAGCGGGACTCAGGGACGCTTTAAAGCTCACAACAGCACTACCCTCAAGAAAACAGCAGGAGTAACTGAATCAGAAAGACACTGAGAGGGAGAGAGGGAGAGGAGAGAAGAGAGAGACAGAGAGAATAAAAAAGACTAAAGGTTGGAGCAGGAAAGGAAAGGGTTGTGCAGATTGCAAGGTCAACACATTTTGAGTGGTTTTGAAAAAGTGACAGTAAAAAAGAAAGAAGTGAAAAAGATCATTCAGTTATGTAAAAGTCTGCCAGGATTCTCATTCAACGTATGTGCCTTGTTTAGCCACATAGATATAGATATAGCTCAGTTACTAAGCGAGTGAGGGAGGAAGTTAGTTAGGAACAGCAGTGTCAGTAAACAACATTAATCTTTAACTCTTCTTGTGACAGGCGACTAGCTATGACCAAGTTGTGACTGGTTGCTCCGTCTAGTCATTCCATGACATTAATATACGGTACAACACACACACAAACACAGACACACACAGACCTAACATGACCTTTAGTTAATGGAGGCCTCTAAGGAGGGATGTCGGCACTCCTCTCCTCTAAACCCACTTCCTGTCCCTCTTAATTGCTTCACCAACACTGAAGAATTTCCCTCCCCCAACACACGCACACACACACACACAGACAGGTCCCCTTGTCAACACACACACACGCACATACGCGCACACATGCACACACGCACAGGTCCCCTTGTCAACACACATAGCTCCTGGAAATTAGTGCCTAAAAAACAAGCGAGTCACAGTAGCTGGCTCACTGTTTGGGATCACGTTCTTTGCCCTTTTAAGGCAGCGAGGGAATCACAGTCATGGTTATTTCCTATTCCTGTGCAAATGATCACAGAGGAAATGGCTTTGCTTTCTTTGGCCCTTATTTGTCTAGACTGATGCTGAAAACAGGCCATGGCACTAAATGGGCATCAGAATCCCAAGAGTGTGTGTGTTTGAGTATGTGTGTGTTGGTTAGTTTGTGTGTATGTGTGTGTGTGAATATGGGTGTTGGTTAGTGTGTATGTGAATGTGGTACATGGATGTTGGTGTACCGTGTGTGTGTGTGTATTTGAAGTTTAGTCTAGCAGGAGATGAGAGGGAGAGATAGCAGCCAGCTTCTTCTGGCACGTGGAGGGCCTTGGCCAAACTGAGCCAGCCAGCTGACAGAACACACACACACGTCATAATCGCTGTCTGTGCCCTGAGAATACATCAGTGTTTCAGCAATAGCAGGAGGGAGGGGATGGAAATACTCCAGTCAAGAGATGGAGATCTGCCCACTAAGCTCTCCAAGACACACACACACACACACACCCCAAATACCCTAACAGAGAGTCACGGTGGGATTTTATGACTTTATAAATTGCCTAATCCATACAGATGTGATTTATTGTGCCATAGATTTGATAGATTATAGATTAGAAATAGATTTGATCTGTTGTTGGAGCGTGCGCTCGGCGTGTGTGTGTGTGTGTGTGAGACAGAGAGAGAGAAAGAGAGAGAGGGAGAGAAAGAGAAAGAGAGAGAGAGAGAGAGTGTGTGTGTGTGTGTGTGTGTGTGTGTGTTAGTGTGTGTGCACGTACGCGTGCCTGTGCAAATGTACATATGTGACCCCACTTAGACTCTCTCTGTGGTCAACCAGAGCTTCCATGGCCTGCTTGAACACACACCTTCAAGCATTCAGCTTCACACCGACAGGAAACGCTCACACACACATTCTAGCTGAAGTATGCAGCACAGAGCCACAAAGAGAACGCGGGCAATATCACAACGAGTATGCAGCGTACACACACACACACACTAACAATACTATGCTGCGCCCTAAGGTGACGCCCTGGACCACACCACAGGCGTGCAACGCGTTATTTTAGCGGCCCTCAAAGGGGCCAGGAAATGTGAGGTCTGATAACACTGCTGAGGATAACAGGCAAAAGAGCGTGACCACTGGTGACCAGACTGAGAGTCCATCAAACCACAGACGAAGAGTGGGACGGTCAGAGAGAGAGAGAGAGAGAGAGAGAGAGAGAGAGAGAGAGAGAGACAGAGACAGAGAGAGAGAGAGAGAAAGAGACCGAGAGACAGAGAGAGAGCAAGAGAGAGAGAGAGAGAGAGAGACAGAGAGAGAGAGAGAACATAAAGGAAAAAGAGGGAGGGGTGGATGAAGGGTGGGTGAGAAAGCCAGACAGAGTGAGAGACATGAGGGTGATCACACACACACGCACACACACACACCATGACATCACCCAGCTGCTGCAGTCATGAGGGAGAGACTCATGAGTCACATGGTACGCCTGGCTGCCCAGAACACCCAGACACTTCCTCAGACCCTTCTAGATCATTCTATTCCCCTCACTTTTCCCTTGTCAGAAAAAGGCTTAATGTGTGTGTGTGTGTGTGTGTGTGTGTGTGTGTGTGTGTGTGTATATGTGTGTGTGTGTGTGTGTGTGTGTGTGTGTGTGTGTGTGTGTGTGTCTTACGTGGGCTTTCTCTCGCCTGGCCTGCAGCAGCAGGTCGTAGTAGTGCTGGGCCAGTGAGTCGTCAACATCGGTCAGCTTTGCTGCTGGATGCTGCAGAGCTGCCAGAGTGCTCTCCAGGTCGCCTCCGTCCAGAGCCTCATTTATTTGCCCGATCGCAGCAATCCCTACACACACACACACACACACACACACACACACACACACACACACACACACACACACACACACACACACACACACACACAGACCTTGAGTGTTCATCCACATGATAGACGGTTATACGGTGCTGTTCATCTACAGTGAAACCTAAAACTTCATTCTGGAGCCAGGAGTAGAGTTGTATGCTGAGGCCTGGGGTCTTTTACAAGGATTCTAGACAAGAAGCGCTGAACAGAGATCAGCGTGTCAGAACACATTTCTGTCTCCAGCAGCCAGTATGCTGTGGGGCAGTGGGCTTCAGGAAGGATCTCCCTTTGGAATTTGACTATGACCAAATGGATGTGGCTGATGTACAGTACCAAGTAAATGTAGTCTCTAATAGCGTTCTAAAATAGTGCTCCCTCCATGAAAATGACAACTAAGAGCACTAAATTAAACAGGCTATCTAAAGCCATCACTGTCATATTAGGTTCAAGGACAGAGCCGGAGAGGACGGCGAGTTTAAAGTTGGTCAGATATATTGTGAGAAATCATTGAGTTCCTTTGTGATGGCAGCCATCTTATCTCATCAATGACCACTGCTGAGTCATGTATGAGAGAAGTATAAGTCAGTATGCAGAATTGAGGAACGTGGTGTTGGTCCGGCGCTGCGGACACTCACTCTCATGCTCCTCTTGGACCGTGCCGTTGACCTGGTCCACACAGGCCTGGATGTCGTTCCAGGTCAGGTACTCGTTCCCCTGCTCACGAGCGGCCGCCTTCAAACGCATCAGCTCGTCCATGTACCTGAGAGAGAGAGGGGGGAGGGGGGTGAAAGAAGGGAGAAAGGGATCAGAGGAGACCAACCAAAACATGACAGGGGAACCCAGGAGGGTGAGGGTGTATATATGTATGTATATATACTTTTTTGATCCCGTGAGGGAAATTTGGTCTCTGCATTTAACCCAATCGGTGAATTAGTGAAACACACTCAGCACACAGTGAACACAGTGAGGTGAAGCACACACTAATCCCGGCGCAGTGAGCTGCCTGCTTCAACGGCGGCGCTCGGGGAGCAGTGAGGGGGTTAGGTGCCTTGCTCAAGGGCACTTCAGCCGCGGCCCACTGGTCGGGGCTCGAACCGGCAACCCTCCGGTTACAAGTCCAGAGTGCTAACCAGTGGGCCACGGCTGCCCCATAAACACCGGCCTCAGCAACGTGGAGGACGAGTACGCTCGGACGAGTACGGGTGGAAAGCCATCACTAAATCACTCATTTGTTGTCATGCAGATTACTAAATCATACTCATTTGTTGTCATCACTAAATCATACTGATTTGTTGTCATCACTAAATCATACTCATGTGTTTTCATCACTAAATCATACTCATTTGTTGTCATCACTAAATCATACTCATTTGTTGTCATCACTAAATCATACTGATTTGTTGTCATGCAGATCTTGACTGTCCTTTTTATTCAGTGTCCTTTCCACTGTGCCTGACTGCCCCTCCCATCTCGTGTCTGCTAGCCGTGGTCACTCTAGCGCTCATGAGGAGCTGGCCTTCATCTGATTTATAGAAACTGCATTAGCGCACAGCACTTCCTGCCGGGTAGTCCAGGACGCTGCAGACACTGGGTGGCTTAGAAGGAGCGTAGAGGACCGGTCAGGGGAGCAACACAGTTATACACTCATAGTGACGAGGCGATGACCAGTCTTGTCCTGTCAGAGGCCGCAGAACTTAGCCGCAGCGTAGTGAATCCCTGCTCTGTCCCTCTGGGTCATGGGCAGCCTTTAGCACAGTGCTAAAGCACATGAGCACATGAGCTGCCTTCTGAGCTCATGAACAGACTCCAGAGACAGTTATGCTCCATTCATCTGGGTCTCTTCATTTGTGTGTGCAGCACATGTCACATATACACACATTTAACCAACTATGTGTATTTACACACACACACACACACACCTTTGAGATGGTCACACACAGACACTAACCTCTAAACATATTCACACACACACGCACATCCACACACACACACACTCTCCCTCACCTTGTACACACACACACACACACACACTTTCTCTCACCTCTGAGCATACTCGTCCTCCACGTTGCTGAGGCCGGTGACGGTGCTGGACAGCTGTTTCCACAGGGCGGCGCGGTCGGCCACGTCCAGGGCCCCGTTGATCAGCACCACCGACGACAGCATCTCCACGGCAACCAGCAGCTCGGGGTGTGTGAGTGAGCCCTGAAAGCAGTATTACTGCATCAATGCTACTGTACAAGTCCACACTCAATGTGTGTGTGTGTGTGTGTGTGTGCACGTCTTAGCAGTAGACTGGCTCTTACACTAGTCGAGTCCAGCAACACTGCAGTGTGTTTAGGTTTAGGCAGGTCTCTATATTTAGTGTGTTAGTTTTGTGTGTGAATGCACATAGGTGGTTAAATATGTTGTGTGTGTGTGTGTGTGTGTGTGTGTGTGTGTGTGTGTGTGTATGTGTGTATACCTCTGGGCTCTGCTGCTGCAGGCTAGCCAGCTCTCTCTGGTAGAGGTCAGCAGCGCTTGGGTAGACCTGAGGCAGCTGGGCGTCCTGGTTCATCAGCTCCTTCACCGTCTCCTCAGGCACACCATTACGGATCGCAGCGTTGATCCGATCCACTGCCTCCAGCACTGCACACACACACACACACACACACACACACACACACACAAACACATACAGGTTAAATTAAACAGAATTGACTGGACATAATTCCTTTTTATTTTCTTAAGACAATTGAAATCCTTCAGGCGTAACACACAGTGTGGGAACTAACTTTTCTGGTATGCTGATGCGACCTCATTAGAGACGTCTACGCCATTCTGTAACTCTTCCTTTGTCAGTGCCTCTCCAGGGGAATTCTGGGTAAAAGGAAATGACAAATTAGTGGGAGAGACTAAATATAACATCGCAGATGGCCTGAGAATACAATACTGGAGATAAAGTGCAGACACAAGAACTGCAAAGAGCATTTTATAAGATTGCACATAACGGCTACCTACTGTATATTAGCATTTTATAAGATTGCACATAACAACTACCTACTGTATATTAGCATTTTATAACATTGCACATAACCACTACTGTACCTACTGTATATTAGCATTTTATAATATTGCACATAACGGCTACCTACTGTATATTAGCATTTTAAAACATTGCACATAACGGCTACCTACTGTATATTAGCATTTTAAAACATTGCACATAACGACTACCTACTGTATATCAGGTGTTTTTTCCCCCACTCACCTGCTCCTTAAGTTCCCGTGCCGCCATCAGTTCTTTGAAGTACCAGCCCTTGTTCTGGCTGTTGAGGTTCTTCAGGCCCAAAGCCTTGGAGCGGAGTGCTTCATACAGCTTGTCCTCGTCACCGCTCAGCAGGGCCTGCTCGGCCCCATTCAGGGCCGTCGCCACTAGACACCCAATCACAAAGGGTCACAGTCAACACCCAATCACAAAGGGTCACAGTCGTCAATCAGGGTGACAGATCAGTAAAGAGACAAGACTGTTATTTACCCTGAGGGATATAGTCAAATAGGCTATACACATAAAATAGCTTAATCGATAGATTGAGTGACTGATGTTTTTGAGATGTTTTAATGTTCCTTTTACAGTTGTGTGTTGACAGCTAAGAGGAGGAAAGATTATCACAGTGTACAAGGACAGATGAATGTGTTATTGGACAGGTGATTCAATGGAGATTTGCTTACAGTTGACTTTGTTGACATTGCCTTGGATTTCAGCCTGAGTAAGTAGCTCTTCGTAAACATCCCTTTCAGCGTCCGCGTTCTCCCCAATCTAAACCACACAGAAACAGAGAGAGAGAGAGAGAGAGAGAGAGAGAGAGAGAGAGAGAGAGAGAGAGAGAGAGAAAGAGAGGGAACGAGATCAGTAAGGATGTGCGTGTTGGACAGTCCACACTGAAAAGAAATGTACCCACAGCTTCCTATCATTCTTAACCCTCTGTGTAACTTTATGTGTGACTTCATAGAATTTAACATGAAGAAATGTTGCTGAAAACAAGAATGTCAATCTCTTGGGCCATCATCCTCCAACAGGGACTGCCCTCCGTGCTAATGCACCTGTGTAGGAGTAGCCCGCGTCTCTATTGAACAACAGCTTGTTAAGGGACACTGAACAACAGCTTGTTAAGGGACACTGTGAACAACAGCTTGTTAAGGGACACTGAACAACAGCTTGTTAAGGGACACTGAACAACAGCTTGTTAAGGGACACTGTGAACAACAGCTTGTTAAGGGACACTGAACAACAGCTTGTTAAGGGACACTGAACAACAGCTTGTTAAGGGACACTGTGAACAACAGCTTGTTAAGGGACACTGTGAACAACAGCTTGTTAAGGGACACTGTGAACAACAGCTTGTTAAGGGACACTGAACAACAGCTTGTTAAGGGACACTGAACAACAGCTTGTTAAGGGACACTTGAGCGGATGTGTCTGACAGATCTCATGTTGAAATCTCTACCTACCCGCTTGCGTGCGTTCTCCACCTTCTGGGCCTTGGCCTGGGACAGCGTGTCGTGGTAGTGCTGGACGGCGCCCTCATCCAGGTTGACCAGCATGGCGTTGGGGTTGCGCATGGCCCCCAGCGTACCCTCGGGCACCCCGTGGTCGATGGCGTCGTTGATGGCAATAACGGCCGCGTGCACTGTGTACAGACGCCGGAGGAGACTTAGAGCCTTCCATGACTCAGCAGATTTCTCTTAACGCCACAGGGATGCAAAGTCATAGTTCTTTGAGAGATGACTATAAGCTCATAAACTCACTGCTCATATCGGACTGAACATGCAGTTAAACTTAAACTAAAAACTAAAAACAAGTCAGCATGAAGAGTGATCAATGGCAGATTTATGCTACACATAAAAGTCACTCTTGCAATGAAGCTACTGTAACACTCTAAATAGTGCTGCGGACAAGTCACACAACTCACAAGAGGGCGCTAATTAAATCTGTGCAATGATCGGGTCAGTTGCACCATGACACCGTTACGTGTCAACTGAAAGTCACTAAACAACCATTATTAACCTAAGCCTAATTAGCAGCTATGGACAATAGGTCATTTGAGTGGTCATAAAATGCATTGCTATGGTTCACTTCTGTCAGCCCTAGGGCTATTAAGGGTCATTAGGGCCCAGTGCTATTCTTAAATGGGCTCTGCAGCCCTGTGTGTTTGTGAGGTAAAGGGAGAGGTGTGAGGCTCACAGGCTGCTTCGTCGACGGACAGCTCATTGGCCAGGATGCCTCCGATCTTACTGAAGGCCGGCATCTGGATGCCATACTTCTCCAGCTCACTCTTCATGTTGTTGATCTCCTCCTCTGAGAACCGGACAGCACAGGAGAGGGATGAAGAGAGAGAAAGAGGGGGGGGGGGGGGGAGAGAGAGAGAGAGGGAGGAAATGGATGAATGAAAATAACAGAGGCAGGATGAGAGAGCTTGGTCATGTATAAGTGTGTGTGTGTGTGTGTGTGTGTGTGTGTGTGTGTGTGTGTGTGTGTGTGTGTGTGTGTGTGTGTGTAAGGGGAATTTGTGTTCTTGTTCTCCCATACAGTAGATGCCATCTGTGGCCCACAGTGGGGCTGTTGTGTAGAGGCGTGTTGACAGAGGGAAACCAGGGCTCTACAGTCCCATACAAACTGGGGAAGTGGGGGGGGGGTGCTGGACTGGGGGGACTGGTGCGGCCACAAAGAGCTATGTCATATTCATTCAACACTGACGTGCACTGGTCAGAGCTGTAATCTGGGCCGGGACGTGGAGTGGAACAGTGCAACCTGAAGGTCAGATCTGGGTATGCACGGGTATTGTTAAGTTTGTACATGTTTATATACTGTGTGTGTGTGTGTGTGTGTGTGTGTGTGTATGTGTGTTCCTCTGTGCTTTGCAACTGAATTTGTACACTCAAACGTGTGTTTGTGTGTGGGAGTATGTACTTTGTGGGTGAAAGTGTGTGTGTGTTTCTATGTTCCCCCGTGCTTCATAATTTAATTTGTACACTGACATGAGTGTGTACTTTGTGTTCCTGTATGTGTGTGTGTGTGTGTGTGTTGGGAGAATTATCTCCCCCGACTCTTGAGTTTGGCAGGCCAGGAGCGGGCAGCTCTAAACAACAGGAAACCCTCGCACAATCACTAATGACTTTCACATTGACGGCAGCACCACACACACACACACACACACACATACACCAAAGCCCTCCCCACAGGATGCTGGTGTACACACACAGTTAGACAGAGGGGGTTCCCGGGGGGTTCTTGCTCACTCACCTGTGAAGTCCACCTTTCCATACAGATCCTGGATCTGTGGAGCCAGACCCAGCTTGAACAGGTACAGACTGAAGAGTAAACAAAAGAAAGAAGGATTATGAGCTGAAGAAAAGGACAGAAGAGTAGAAGAGAGGAGAGGAGAGAAAAGACAAAGACTGGCACAAATGTGTCCCACAACTGTGCCCTTCTGCCTTCTCTTCCACAGGGAGCATTAGAGCTGCAAGTGTGGTGGTGCTCAGCTCACAGACTCTCTTTATCAGTTTAGCCTCTCATGAACACCACAGCACAGCACTGCACTGGGCCTCCATCAGAGAGAGCCTGGTGGACTGCTTCGAACAACTACCATGAACTCAGGAAGGCGGTCACTGAACACACGTGGTCAAACACACACACACACACACACACACACACACACACACACAAACACACAAACACACCAGATCTGCTCGGTGTCTAGACTTCCTGTCAGTGTAGGTCAAATTTATGACCTCAGAGACCAGCACCTATTTTACGTCTCTGGAATTCACTTTAAAAACACACATCCACTGGCCAAACAGACTCCTCAGCAGACCTCACACAGATTTTTTTTCTGCATTCTTTTTTTGTGCAGCAGTGTAGCGTAGTGCTTGTTTGTTGACACACCCACCCAACCACACACAATCGCGCCTGCGCGCACACACACACACACACACACACACACACACACACAGTACCTGAGTGCGTGGATGCAGTAGATACAGCGAGGCATGTTCTTCCTGTCGTAAATGTCTGTCGTCTCAGGGTAGAAAATCTGTGCCAAAAAAGAAAAGTGTTCTGGTGATGTAACACCTAACAGTAGTACACACACACACACACACACACACACAGGGTGTGTACTGCCAAGCCCTAAAGTACATTTCTATCAACTACCAAAGCCGTTTTTATCTGGCCTGCTTAAATACTGCTGCTTTCATCCTC
This sequence comes from Alosa sapidissima, assembly GCF_018492685.1. Lineage (NCBI taxonomy): Eukaryota > Metazoa > Chordata > Actinopteri > Clupeiformes > Clupeidae > Alosa > Alosa sapidissima. Next base: position 12,052,246 of record NC_055970.1, read on the forward strand.
AAATCTATTCAGGGGGCATTAGATTTTATAGGTCTTAGTTTCCATGCAGAATTGTACACAAAGTTCAGCTCATGGGGGGTATGAATGATACATCTGAGAGAATTCTACAATCCATTTTTTTCTGGCCTTCTACAGTAAATGTGTCTGGCGCTTCCCTGTTTACAGAAGTGAGAGAGCAACACCTATTGTGTGCAGGGTTGGGTGGGCAACTCCCGGATGTTTTTGCACACATATCCCACGATTCCCTGCTCACCTTTGGCAGGCCTTTGGCACTCATGGCGTTCAGCCACTGGATCACGTTATCTGTGTGCCTAAAGTGGAGCCCTGTTGCCTGTGGAGATCACAATACAGAACATGAGAACGAGAGACACCCATAGATAGAGAGATAGAGAGATAGATAGATAGATATATATATAGAGAGAGAGATAGATAGATAGATAGATCAAGATAAAGAAAGTAGTAAGCAGAGGTCTGTATCAGCTCTGTAATGATAACTGCTGCAATATCAGTCACTCTTATCCATGTTACAGTAAATTGCAATGTAAATATCAAGAGAAAATACAAGTATTTGTCACAATAGCAAATAAAAAAGTGTAACTTTTTCCCCCGTTTCCTGACTGAATACAATCGGTCCACAAACCCTATTACTGGTTAAAATGATCCCACTACTATCCAGTGTGCCAACCTTGTAACGCGTCTGTTCACGGTCGTAGATCTTCTTGAGGGAGACAGTCTGTGGGGCGAAGAAGTTGCCCAGCTTGGCCAGGTAGACGCCGTTACGCAGGCCCTCCTCCAGCTCTGTGGTGGGCGGCAGCTCCTCGTCCAGACACGCCTCCATCCATCTGACCACCGGAGAGGGAGAGAAGAGAGAGAGAGAGAGGGAGAGAGAGAGAGAGAGGGAGAGAAGGAGAGAGAGGGACAAAGGGGGATAGAGAGAGAAAGGGGGATAGAGAGAGAGAGGGAGAGAAGGAGAGAGAGGGAGGGAGGGAGAGGAGAGAGAGAGAGGGAGAGAAGGAGGGAGAGAGAGAGGGAGAGAGAGAAAGTTAACAGAGGATCATGACCTTTTGTCACCTTCCACAGTTTTGTACATACCAGACGCATGTTGTCTGACGTTAAAATAATCATAGACTAAACACAGAGAGAAATGACTGACATCTAGACACATTAAGTGTCAAGGAACTGTTTGCACACACACCTACACACAAACAAGATCTTGTAATCATCCCCCAGATTGGTTGTGGATCATTTATATGGTAATGCAACAGACTAGGGGCCTGTACTACGAAGCGGGGTTACTGGCTTATCTGGGTAACTTCGAGAGTAACTTGATCACGTGTGGCGTAACTTCCCGATTAACCCGTACTACGAAAGGTGGATAGGTTTTAACCGAGGTATGCTGCCATGGCAATTTACGCTGCATCTCAAACCTGCTCCGAGCAAGTTATGTTCTTGGTTAACCCGAGGTTTCCGTTAACCACACCCTTTATAAGTACCACCGCCCCATTTAACAATTCGAGACTCGGCGTACCTGGATGATCCAGGGGCGGATCTAGAGATTTTTTCCTGGGGTGGCGAAGGGGTGGCATGAGGTTCCAGGAGGGGGGCCATGGACATTATTCAAAACTTAAAATTCTACGGATTTCATTGAATATGTTTTGTTCTCTACATTACATTACACGAGGTGGGAGGCAAATCGGAGATGTAGCTGGCGTTTTGGATGATGTGGGTCTTAATATGTGAATTTCTTTCTCTGTGTAATCACTATACAGTCTGTGTAGTCTGTACTTAAATTATATAGTGTCAAAAAGCAATTCTAGGGGGGTTTGGAGGTATGTTCCCCCAGAGAATTCTTTTAAAAAATGACCCCTCAAATGATTTCTTCTAGTTAGTTTTGAGGGAATATGGATACATTTATAAAATAAGCCATAAATAGATTTAGGTTATATGGATTGAAACAAGATTCTGATGATTTGGGGGTATTTTTAAAACATGACCCCTCAAATGATGTCTTCTAGTGAGTTTTGAGGGAGATAAAAAAAAAGAAGAATATTAATATCCAACACTATCTAACTGCCTTTTCCAAGTATGTAGTCTAAATTACTGAAACAATTTGTGAAATAAGATACCAGAGACACTAGGCAAATATTTATAGGCCTGTCATGCAGTTGGTAGCACCATACACAGGTTAGGCTATTGCAAGGCTTAAAGCAAGGACATTTTCTGTGCCTTTAAGTTAGGCTATTATTTTTAAGACCTAATATTATATAGATATTATAATATTATGATGTCAAATAATGTTTTTGCTCAGAACGAACCTAAATGGAAATCAGTCCCCCTCAGTCCCTGATCTTTAGTGCCAAATGTTACGTTTTGCCATTCACAATTTAGGCTACTCACTCACTCACAAAGTGGTTAATAAGGAAGCACATGTATACTGTATTAAAGTACCTTTATAAATATCCTATTAAAACGACCTCGAACAACCTACAGACAGTTGATACATAGTTGCATGCACACTCCTTACAGTAGTGTTCAAAGACACCCTTTTCTTTAGCTGTAAAACAGAGGCCAAGTGAAGGCTAGAAGCATACTAGGCCTACATGTTTTCATAATTAAGAAATATTAATGCAAGCTATAACTATATAGGCTAAACCTACTATTCTGAATAATGTGTTTGTGTTTCATTTTCACCTGCTGCCATGTGCGTTTGGCAATGGTGTTGCATCTGAAATGTTCACTGGATTAAGCATACACTAAATCAGTCAATGGGGGCTACTTAAACATTCAATTATCCTATCACTGTAATCTATATGCCCACTTCTAAATTGTGTTGCATTTGTAGGCATTTCTATGAACTCAAAATAGGCAATTAAATCATTTCAACTCATTTCAGACATTCCGCAAGCTATTAATCCTCCATAACACATATTTGAAGAACATGTGGAAATAAAACTTTACTTTTAGGCATTTAGGCTACCCGATCTGAAATACGTTGCCAACAGCCTTGCCTTGCTTTGTTCACTGCCAACGTATTTGATTTTTGTCGTAGAGTGGGTTTTAATTCCTCATAACTTGGCATAATAATTGTGCATTCCTCATCCGTAAAATAAGGTGATCGCGTCATCATTGAAAGTGGTGACTTGCGCTGCAACCCGCCCCTTAATGTGAACGCGCACAAACTCCAATTAGGTTAACCCCGGCTCAACAAATTAACTTCATAATCAGCGTCGTAGTACCGATTAACACCACTTAAGATAACCAGGTTTTGTCAACCCCGGTTTAACAAAGTAACCCTGGGTTACATCTGGGTAGGTTAAGCTCCCTTCGTAGTACAGGCCCCTGATCTAGTCCAGATCCACCCATAGTTAAAAACACAAGATCATAAAACACAGCAATCATTCACAGACTGTCATCTACAGCCACTTCAACACCTGCACATCACCAGTCCAACCTGAGTCTTCTCAGAAATCCACTCCTCCACTCTTCAGGCTAATGCTGTAGTTGGTCAGTGGACTTACCAAACTTTTTCACATGCAGTTTTTGTGTGCACTTCATTTTCAAATCAGGGACATTTTGTCCAGAGGTGTGTTTACTCATTGACAGAAAGAGTGCGGTCATCATTTCAGCCTAGCCGCACATAGAAGTGTGAAAAGAGACTATTTTAACCATCCAGGTCAATCTATAGCAGGGGTGGGAGATTCTACCTACAAAGGGCCAGTATGTTTGCAAGTTTCCAGCACATTCTTGCTTGGCTAGTATGAATGCTAACATACAGTACATACATTTAGCATTTATCTAGGGAGGCCGTCAAATCGCCTTTATTAACTTTCATTAAGTTCTAGTGTGTATTGTGAGTGATGCAAGTCACCCCGCTCACAATTTGGCAATCTACTGCCCTATGGGAAGAGGTACAGAAGCCTGGGCTCCCGCACCACCAGACTCACCAACAGCTTCATACACCAGGCTGTTAGGATGCTGAACTCTCTCCCCCCTCCACCCTCAGCTACATAACATCCTGACTTTGGACCCACAATGGCTGCCTTGCACTACTCCACTTGTACACTTTGCAACTTGTTGTTGTTGTCCTGTTGTCCTGAAAACACAACACTTCTGCTGCTCTTACATAACTTGCACCACTATGCCACTTGCTTACTTAGGTCAAACAGAACTACCTCAGCCATTTATTGGCCTGACTTTGCACTATTATATTGACTGTCTATGCACAATTGCACAATTTCAACCCAATTTTGCTGCTCTTATTTCTTCATTGTATGTGCCTTCTTATTTACTTTTTATTGTTTACTTGAATGTTATGTTTGTCTGTGGACTTAATTGGTAAAATATGTCTTGTCTTCACAGTGGGATAGTGAGAAACGTAATTTCGATCTCTTTGTATGTCTTGGCATGTGAAGAAATTGACAATAAAGCAGACTTTGACTTTGACTTTGACTTTGAAATAGTTACATGTGTGTATGTGTGTATTGGTGTGTCTGTATTTAGAGTATGTGTCTAAGAGTGAGAGTCCAAAACAACATGCCAGCATGTTGTTTCTCCACCGCATGTCTGACGAGCTCACGGCATTCCTCAAGGCATTTCGATGGAGTGACCTCATGCGTGTGAGCTGATGGCCAGGTGCTCTGCGCAGGCGTGGGAGTGTGTAACCGTAGCAACTGCTGGAGCATGGCTGCCACGCCTTGCTGTGCTCAACCACGCAGGCTCAGCCAACCAGTACGCCTGGTGCAACACAGTGCAGTGCAACGCCACTCAGTTTCAACATTTCTGTTGTCACACATCATTACCTTTCATGTTGCTATATTTGATACTGCATAAAACAAACCTTGCTGAGCTCAACTGGCTCTCAACACCACTCTCTAAGGGAGGGCATTGGCTTCCAGATTACCTTTGCATAGCAGTAATGTACTTTATATTCCAGCAGTACAGTACAGTATGGTGACTATACTGGAGTCCAATTCAATTCTGACTTAGAAATCAGAAATAGATACAAGTTGTTGTTCACTCATTGACAGCTGCAGATGTTTACAGAAATACAGAAGACCAGTGTCTGGAAAGACACAAGGTGCTAGTTCTCATTAACTGGATCATGTGCTTTAACCAGGCCATCAGCTAAATTGGTTTTGGTCTATGGGTTTGGTCTAAATGTTTCAACTCTGAAGTGGTTACATTGTGCAGCAATAGCTTTTTCTACATCCTCCATTTAAATACTGTGAATACACTTCTGACAGTATATTCATCAGAGCTATCTCAACAGAAACAAGATAACCAACAAGCTGGCTAGAGCCAGTGTTATTTGTTGTCGCTCAATAAAATGACAGGAAGGATCAGTGAGAGGAAGATCATAAGTTATGTGAAGGTGCGAGAAACGTTATAATTAGTTGTGAGAATGTGAGTCACGTGAGGTCTGTGGCAGAACTAGCCTTGATGAAACTCTAGAGGGCAGTGGCAGAGATCTGCAGTGATAGTGAACATGGAACGACCATGCAGTCGCACCACAGACGCTTTGTGTGAGTTTAGATGGAGTCCAACACACAGATCATTCAGCTTTTTAATTTCACACCATCACACACACACAGGCACACACACACATATGCACAATGACATGCACAATGATTTGTCACTTCTGATGTGGACTGTAACTTAATAAATGCATGTGCAGCTCCTTACCAGGAGGAAAGTACTGTACTATCCAAACCAACAAATTAACTTAACTTCAGAATCAGAACAAAGAGGTAGTCTCTCTCTCACCAACACCAACACACACACACACACACACACATTTATGAGTATACACACGCTCTTCCATCTTCATCAGGGAAAGCTTACTAATGGCTCTTTAAGAGGCGGTGACACACCCAGCTCTGGGCCATGCCCAGACACACCCAGGGTCCTGTCACAAGCGTGAATAGGGCTCCAGACTAACGATCATTAAATTCCAGGCCCCAGGCAAGAGAAACAAAAAATGTCCTCAGTCAGGGAACACACAGCGCTGCAAAAACAAACAGCCCCACATGGGCCCACTTAGTTCCTCAGCCACACTTTGAGAGAGGTATCTGCCCCACATGGGCCCACTGAGTTCCTCAGCCACACTTTGAGAGAGGCATCTGCCCCACATGGGCCCACTGAGTTCCTCAGCCACACTTTGAGAGAGGCATCTGCCCCACATGGGCCCGCTTAGTTCCTCAGCCACACTTTGAGAGAGGCATCTGCCCCACATGGGCCCACTGAGTTCCTCAGCCACACTTTGAGAGAGGCATCTGCCCCACATGGGCCCACTGAGTTCCTCAGCCACACTTTGAGAGGGGCATCTTCACCAGGCATCATTACTCCATCATAAAGAATTACAGAGAAAGAGGCCAAAGTCATAAAGTCAAACCATCCAGCGCAAACAATACGATAATCTGCAGTCATGACTCATCCAATAATCTACGTTACTATGTCAGCCGAGAGAGCCACCCAGACTTCCTGTTTGCGTGACACGGGAAGTTTAATTCAAGGCAGAGTTCAAAGGTCAGTGCAATAGGAAGAGACGACAGGCCGACTGGAGTGTAAATACCCCATCTGAGCTGTCTACCTCACTCCTCTGAAGTGTCCAGCAAGACAGCGAATAAAAGCATGACAGGAATTGTGCTGAGAAGCCACACACCACCACTTCCTCTCTTTCTCCCTCCCTCTTCCTCCCTCCTCTCCTCTTTATCTCCTTCCGTAACAGAGTGTTCACTCAGGGTGGATGTTGGTTTTGGTGGTTCCTAAATGAACTCTTAAACTGCCTGCAAACTTAGAACCCCCACACACATCCACTTTTAAACTGCCTGCAAACGTAGAAACCCCCACACACATCCACTTTTAAACTTCCTGCAAACTTAGAACCCCCTACACACACCCACTCTTAAACTTCCTGCAAACTTAGAACCCACACACACATCCACTCTTAAACTGCCTGCAAACTTAGAACCCACACACACATCCACTCTTAGACTGCCTGCAAACTTAGAACCCCCACACACATCAACTCGTGACATCAAGTTCAGCATGAGCCGGTCCTCAGCATGTGCTAATAAAGTGCATATCTACCCCAAGCACTTATCTTTACAGTTAACTTTAAGAGGCAACTTCACTGTTCTCTGTTAACAAAACAAATTCAAAAGCGCACACACACCTTGTGTTCTTTAGGCTTCCTTGAAAGCTGATTTGCTTACAAACAGAGATGGAAAGCACAAGAAAATAACTAACAAAGTGTCGTCCCAGAGAAACTATGATTCTAATTTCCATATTCAAATAGATATTCAGGCAACCCGCATTGATAAAAAAAAAAAAAGAAAAACGAATGCTTCCAACATGTTAGAACTGGACACCCCTTTCAGCCTACATCCACAAGGGGTGTCCAAGGATGCTAACGGAAATGCTACCATGAAAGGCTACCATGCAAACCTAAAAGGACCACTCCTCCACTCCCTGTCCTCTGTGTGTGGGTCTGCAGCCCTGCGTTCCCTGTGGGTGACGCCTGGAGGACGTGACTGTGCTGGGAGCACAATGGCCGACCTGTGGCTGCCCAGGAACTGGTGTTTGCTTAAGGTTACCAGCAGCAGGAGAAAAGCAAATCTGTGGTCGCCCTTATCTGGATGCCGTGGAAATGCAGAGGCCCAACAAACAGGGCACACCTTTTTTTATCTTAGTCACTCTCTCTCTCCCACTCTCCCTCTCCCTCTCTCCCCCTCTGTCTATTTTATGTCCTTTATGTTTTTCCCCCTGACATCTATTGTCTCGGTGTCTGGCTGATTACAGGTTACCGGGTGTCCAAATTTGAAATGTCCCTCAGATGTAACAACGGACAAGGGCACAGCTTGAGTCCATTCTCACTTATTCCTCACCTGACCCACATGTGCCCTCTCTCTCCCTCTCTCTATTCACCCTCTTCCTCACAAATTTCTTCCATCTCTCCTCAGAGCTGAATGATAGGGTGTCACTAAGGTGTCTAATTACCACAGGAGCAGACAGAGCACTGCTTTGAGCCTGTGCAACCAAGCAAAAGTGAGTGGGAAGGACATGACTGGACGGTCATTACAAATTATGCCCCCCCCCCCCCCCCACAAACACACACAGACGTTGCTGTTGCACAGCAGAGGTATCCTTATGTCTTGCATCTGGGCTTATATATAATATGTCTTGCATCTGGGCTTATATATAATATGTCTTGCATCTGGGCTTATATATATATATAATGTGTCTTGCATCTGGGCTTATATATATATATAATGTGTCTTGCATCTGGGCTTATATATATAATATGTCTTGCATCTGGGCTTATATATATATATAATGTGTCTTGCATCTGGGCTTATATATATATATAATGTGTCTTGCATCTGGGCTTATATATATAATATGTCTTGCATCTGGGCTTATATATAATATGTCTTGCATCTGGGCTTATATATATATATAATGTGTCTTGCATCTGGGCTTATATATATATATAATGTGTCTTGCATCTGGGCTTATATATAATATGTCTTGCATCTGGGCTTATATATATATAATGTGTCTTGCATCTGGGCTTATATATATATAATGTGTCTTGCATCTGGGCTTATATATATATATAATATGTCTTGCATCTGGGCTTATATATATATAATGTGTCTTGCATCTGGGCTTATATATATATAATGTGTCTTGCATCTGGGCTTATATATATATAATGTGTCTTGCATCTGGGCTTATATATATATATAATGTGTCTTGCATCTGGGCTTATATATAATATGTCTTGCATCTGGGCTTATATATATATAATGTGTCTTGCATCTGGGCTTATATATATATAATATGTCTTGCATCTGGGCTTATATATAATGTGTCTTGCATCTGGGCTTATATATAATATGTCTTGCATCTGGGCTTATATATAATATGTCTTGCATCTGGGCTTATATATATATAATGTGTCTTGCATCTGGGCTTATATATATATAATGTGTCTTGCATCTGGGCTTATATATATATAATGTGTCTTGCATCTGGGCTTATATATATATAATGTGTCTTGCATCTGGGCTTATATATATATATAATATGTCTTGCATCTGGGCTTATATATATATATATATATAATATGTCTTGCATCTGGGCTTATATATATATATATTGTGTCTTGCATCTGGGCTTATATATCATGTTGTTGAGGAGATTTTGAAGTTGTTATGCTTCGTTGAGCGCAGATGTGAGTTAGCCGCATCTGTCAAGCTTATATGAGATCTAAGAGTGAGAGACCGTTGATGAAGAGAGATGAAGGGATGAATTAGTAGTGTGTGTGGGTGTGTGTGTGCGCCAAATAGTGCATTACATGCTTTGCTGCAACAGTGGAATCCAGTACTTGCTGACCCCTCTGATCATACAGCCAAAGAGGCAGCTGACACAAAGACAGTGAGAGAGAGAGGGAGGGAGAGAGGGGGGAGAAATAGAGAGCGAGAGATGGGGGGGATAGAGGGGGGAGAGAGAGAGAAAGAGAGAGAGAAAGAGAGGGAGAGGGAGAGGGAGAATCCCTTTTTCTGTATCTTTCATGTTCCTGTCCTTTGGGTTCCATATTCATATTCCTGTAACAAGGTGACACGATTCAGTCTGTTTGTTAGGACAGAGGAGACCATGTTGATCTGGTCAGTGGACACAGGAGGGATGTAGCCTTGAAGAAGTGAGTGTCTGAGTTAAAGATCATATCAAATATCTGTGCTTGACCGCCGGGATGGGTAGTTCGGGGTGTTTCGGGGCTTGAGGGGCAGGAGGGAGGGGGAGACCCACTGGAGCAGGGGTCTCAAACACCCGGCCCGCGTCCTGCCCAATTCCGGCCCGCGACGTATGACAAAATAATAATGTAATCCGGCCCTTGAGGCTATTAATTGCGACAAACAACGATACTGCTTAAAATAGACGATAGATCCAGGTACGGTGACAAATCTCATTTGTAGGCCTACTCTACTCTTCAAACCCAAAATCGCTGCGCAAAGTTTTCAGGAAATACTTGTATTACACGCGAGAAACACAAAGACGTGCATATGTAATGACGCGGAAGCGATGCAGGCCATAGTGTTGCAGAAATTGAAGCAGAAATTAAGCAGAAATAGGCCTACACCAAATGTTGAAAAACGTTCACGTGTGATGAAGTCTTAGGTAAGCTATGTTATTCACCTATTCTAATTCTGAAGAAGAATATCCTTTTGGAGATTATGATCGATCGTCTATGACAGTGATAGTCACGGTGCGTCTGTGAATGGAGGTGCGTGTATACAACGGTGTCCACTAAGCATACCATGCTTGTTTCGACCCTCTGCCCAACATAGCTTGGAGGTTGCAGTGGTAATCGTGATAATAGTGTCCGTAATGGATGTGGTACAGACAGCAGGGCTAGTAGAAATAGGGCTCTAAAGAACTACAAAGTCACCCGCAATATGATGCGAACTTCTGGGTACTGCAGATTACCCGCGATAGGAACTGTTTGACCAGAATACTTCATTATAGGCCTATATTGTAGTAATCTATTACTAAACCACAACATCTTAGGTGTTGGTATACATCTTAGGTGTTTTCCTGTTAATTTGTTATGTGGGTAATATGAAAAAAGGAAAGTAAACCTGCTTAAATATGTTCATCCAGTATTTACTGAAAGGTGCATCATTTGAGGTGCTTGCCATCCAGTGACAAATTAGATGGGTAAATTTACCCCCTTCATAAACTTTTGTTTTACTCAAAGATTTTTACATTTACAGTAGGACTTTATCTCTGACCACTTTCAAGCCATGGCCTTTTGAAATTTTGATATAAAAATCCAATGGTGTTGGCAATGGCTTTCTTAACCCTGATGCCTAGTTTGCCAGGTTTAAAAAAGTTATGAGAGGAAATGTTTTTATTTGGTGTGAAACACACACACACACACATACCTGTTTTTATGTTTTTCATTTATTTTATAATTTGTATTAATATTTATTTTATCATTATTTTATTTATAAGCTTTTATAAGCACAGGTGTCTAAAACTAGATAAAAACACTTTCTGTTTGCAGTTTTGTGTGGTATTTGAAAAAAAGAACATTGCATTTCAGAAATAGCCGGCCCTCCAATCAGATGACGTTGGCAGAATTGGCCCCCAGCTCATTTGAGTTTGAGACCCCTGCACTGGAGGGTCATCTAGTCAGACCTGTGCATCCTGCTTTATGCATCACAATGCCTCCAGTGTGCTGTTGTGCTATTGGTATTCCAGCTGTGGCCTTAAGATCACGGTCACACACACACACACACACACAGACACACACACAGACACACACAGACACACACCAGTCCATGTCCTCTACAGTCGTTTGACCAGGGCAGGACTCTCTGCTTAAACAGTACTCAGGACAGTGCTGTACTCCACTCCTCCCCAGCAGCTGAATAAGCACTTCTCCAGCCAGAAACTCACCAGCAGCGCGTGTGTGTGTGTGCGTACGTGCTTGTGTGTGTGTGTGTGTGCGTGTGCGTGCGTGTGCGTACGTGCGTGTGTGTGTGTGTGTGTGTGCGTGTGTACGTGCGTGTGTGTGCGTGCGTGCGTGTCCGCCACATTCTGCTCATCTTCTGTGTTTTTCCTCGGCTCATCTACTCCCTCCCTCCTTTAAAGTGACTCATTCCTACTTCCCATTATTTAGCAGGTGGGGCATCTGTTCCAACCGACTTGGTCTGTGAGGGAGTGAGGCTGATAGACATGAGAAAGAGAGAGAGAGGGGGCAGGACAGAAAGAAAGAAAAGAGAGAGAGAGAGAGAGAGAGGGCGGGGGGGCAGGACAGAAAGAAAGAAAAGAGAGAGAGAGAGAGAGAGAGAGAGAGAGAGAGAGAGAGAGAGAGAGGCGGGGGGGCAGGACAGAAAGAAAGGAAAGAGAGAGAGAGAGAGGGGTGGGACAGAAAGAAAGAAAAGAGAGAGAGAGGGTGCAACAGAATGAAAGACTGTGTGTGCATATGAGAGAAAGAGACAGAGAGAGGAGAGAAAAATAGAGAGAGTGAGGGGAGTGAGAGAGAGGAGGAGAGAGATAAGAGAGAGAGCGAGGGGAGAGAGAGACAGAGAGAAAGACAGGACAGAGGAAGTCGGAGAGAGAGAGAGAGAGAGAGAGAGAGAGAAGAGAAGAGAAGAGATAGAGAGAGCGAGGGGAGAGTGAGAGGAGGCCTGAGGGCAGGGTGTGAGTGCGCTGGACAAACATGAAGGGCGCAAACACTTTTCTTTTTTTCTGTCCAAACAAAGGAGACGCTGTGTGTGGAGATGACCGGCAGCAGCCAGGCTGGCACTGGGTCACATGCACAGCAGTCTGCCACTGTCCACAGGTGTCTGCCAATGCACACGCAGATCCACACACACACACACACACACACACACCCTTCTTCAGTTACGCACACACACAAATACACACACTCAGTTACACATACACACACAGACATACTGTACCTCTCTTCAGTTATACATACCACACACAGACATACTGTACCTCTCTTCAGTTATACACACACACACACACACACACACACACACACCTTTCCTCAGTTGCGCACACACACACACACACACACACACACACACACACACACACACACACACACACACACACACGAATCTAAATATCCCATATGCACAACTGCTCATACACACATACACATGCAACCATTCATAACACATCATAACACTACACGTTCCAACACATACTGCTGCTTACACTTCAACAATACCTCATCCATCATCTATCAATTTTCCTCACACAAGCACAAACATACTCTGTTGGAGACAGAAATCCCCCACCAATGTGTTACCCTCCCCCGCCTCTTATCTGGATCACTATGTATACCGACGAGGTGCCCTTCAGAGCAGACCCTCTTGCCCTGGGCAGTGTTTTTTAGCATGTTAGCACACACGGCCTTTGAAGGCTGCTCCAGCCAGAAACTCACCAGCAGCGTGTGTGTGTGTGTGTGTGTGTGCGCGTTCCTGCCCTAGCAGTGTTTTTTAGCATGTTAGCCCACACGGCTTTTGAGGCCTGGACGGATCTCTCCTCGACTGTGCCACTTACTGAATGACATATTCTGACTGCTCATTCTGCATTCTAACCATGCTTTCAGGAGTCCAAGTATTCCCTGGGATGAGATAAATATGGATTCAAATTGCACAGGACTGAGACATTGGGTCCTGCAATGTTCCTAACTGCTGAGCACTGGAGTCGAGATAAAATTCTCAGAGACTATCAAACAAGCCAGAGGTGGGGTTCACAATCTGGGAGTGTAGCATTTCTCTAGACATGTTCAATCAAGCACAGGACAACATCTGCACAGATACATCATGCCATTTCTGACTGGAAATGGTCCAGCTGACAGAGATCAGACGACAGATATCAGAAGATTTGAGATAAAGAGTCGTTCAACCCATTAGCCTGTTCTATAGCTACAATGTACATTACTATATTATCTGAACATAAAATAATTAATTGAGATCTAAGATAAATGTCTTTCAATGAACAAATTGCACAAGAAAATCAGTACCATGTCTTACAATCAAACTGCTACCAGGAAGCAGAACTACTACCAACTGCTTTAACCACACCCATGTTATTTTCATTAAGAAGGTGGAGTAGAGTATCTTAAGAATACTTGAAATAAATAAGTATTAAAACTAAAAAAGAATTGTTAAGAGTTTTTCTTAAGGATAAAACAATGAAATACTGCACATTAAAAACAAGTGACTGCCAACCACTGGCCTTAACTTGTCCACAGCATTTCCTTAAGAGTGCTTTTGCCCTTTCCAAGTTCAATGCAATTATTCTAGCAAGGCATGCAGCAGGTAGCCAAAGACCGGCTCACCTCCCTTCATTTGACCTTCACAAAAGAAGACAATGTTAAAAGGGCCTGGCAATCTCAAAAGAGCAGTTATGGTCATTCAAGGCTTGACCTAAAACTATTTGAGAAAGCAAGGAGTTCCAAGTGCACATGCACGCATGCACACACACACACGCACACGCACACAAACACGCATACACACACACACACCATATTTATGAGTATTCCACCCAGAGTACAGGCAGATGTTGGCAACACAACACAAGTACTGCCTTTGTGGGCTTCTCTAGATTTCACAACTTTTCGCAAATTTTCACAGCTTCCAAAAAAGGAGAGAAATAAGTACTGACCAGAGCAACAGGGCAGGGTAGAGAAAACGAGTGTGTGTGTGTGTGTGTGTGTGTGTGTGTGAGATCACACAGAGCAGGGGGCAGAGTGTGTGTAGCCAGGGGATGGGAAAGTAAGGAATCTGAAAGCACCTAGGCCAAAATGGAAAAGGGAGAAGTAACAGTATAGGTTTACATAATGCTATCTAAGGCCTTGTTTGCCACGCAACAGGAAATTGCTTGAAAATGGCCCCCGCTCAGATGAGGAACCAGCCGTGTGTGTGCGTGTGTGTGTGTGTGTGTGTGTGTGTGTGTGTGTGTGTGTGCCACTTCTGAGGCGGAGGATGTGAGAGGCCTGGAGAGGTCCCAGGCTCTTTTGGACAGAGTTTCCTGATTTACGGCCATCTCCCCCCTCGGCCGGGGAGCGCTACAGAATTCCTCCCTTATCAACGCTATCAGAGGCCCTGGACTGCTCTGGGTCAACTCCATACAAAATATGGAACTTTCGTACAGCTTCAGACCAGTTTCTCATGACCTGCTGGAATTCAGAGATTTGGAGAATGTGTAGAATATGTACTGCACTGACTAAAACAAACACACACACAAATAATAAAAGGCTAAATGAGAGACTGGATGGCAAGAGTGAACTGGAGAGGTTGTAATCCACCTTATCAGTAGATTGGTCAGATGTCACTATACAAGTCACCTGTGAATCTGCAACTGTTGCTATGGCAATAGACTCCAGTGTTCTGCCAACTCACCCAAAACCAGCAGTCAGAGAAACAGTGTTGGTTGTATCAACGTTAAGTCTGGAAAAGGACTTGAAACAATGATCCACTGGCTCTTGCATACAAAGAATAACTTGGCTGTTTCGGATTCTCTGTGGTGCATCAATATGGCTGTCAAAACATGCCAAAAGGCAACACTGCACAAGAATCTGCAACGCCCAATTCATCTGCAGTTAGGAGGAGGGAGGGCAGACACACACAGACACACACACACACACACACACACCACAATATAGAAGAAAAGTGCTTTCCTGAGCTTAAAGAACATTACTTATCTCATATGGCTGTCTGTGTCAGTGCATGCGTGTGCGTTGTGTGTGCATGCGTGTTTGTGTTTGTGTGTGTCAAAAAGCCCATAATTAATGCTCACAGAGAAGGGTGAAGACAAATGAAAGGTCTGCCATAATACTCTTAATTACTATACCTTAGTAGCTGTCTGCAGTGGGATAGAACACACAAACACACACACACACACACACACACACACACACACACACACTCACACCACACAGACGCATACACACACACACACACACACACAAACATCTCCAGCGTCTGAAACTCGGAGTCGTCAAGGTGAGGTATGCGCTGAAAAAGTGGAATGACATCATGCCCCAGGTATACAAGCATTCCAACACATTCCAACACATTCCACCTTTCACATCAGCCTTATTCTGAAGCCTTCTGAACATACACACACACACACACAAACACACACACACAGACAGACAGACACAGACAGACACACGTACACCCACGCACACACACACACACACAGACACACAAACAAACAGCCTCACCTGGTCCAACCAGGTGGATGAAGGCAAATCAACTAAATTAAGAATCAACTAGCATCAAATTCAGTAATTAGAGTCGTGCCTGATCCATACAAAGAGGCCTTTCACACTGGTGGGCAATGGAGCACCTACCCAAGGAGCAGGAACAAATCTGCATTGGTCACTGAAACCGTCCATGTTTCAGCAATTAAAAAACATAGTAAATCTTCTCAGTTCTCAGAAATATATTAGGACTATCTGAGAGAGAACATGGCTGAATCATAGAATATGTTCTGTATCTTTAATCCAAACTCTGACTAAACGGTGACTAATATTGACCACATTTCAGCGGAACTCAAACAGCCCAACCACACAAACACACACACACACAAACAAACAGACACACACACACACACACACACACACACATCTAACTCCTTAAACACCATGTTAACTCAGGTTGGACAGCGAGCACATAAGAAACCTTTAAAATGAATAACAGCAGCCGTAAAAGGAATCAGTAGCATTTGGGAGGCTAAAATGATGTGCTGTGGGCTCTAGGCATAGCAGGGCCTGGCAGGTTAAGTGTCTCTCATTTGGCTGCTGCCAGTCCTTTCACTCCAAAAAACGCTTTCATCTACGCTCTGTCCACTCCCCATGTGACTTCAGCTTCTGGACGTCCCCGTCCTCACCTCTTCATAAAGCCCCAGCGAAGCCCAGTCAGGCCCAGCTGCCCTCTCAGTCTGGCTGAAGTGAGCTGCGTGGTGAGATCCTATTAAACATGACAGACAGCATTCCCTCTCAGCCAGAAGGGACTAAGGAGAACTCAACCAGCCATCTTTCTCTGTCTCCCTCTCTCTCCCTCACTCTCCCTCCCTCCCTCCCTCCCTCCCTCTGTTTCTCTCTCTAGCGGGTGTTCCATCTACAATAGCGCACAGCACGCATGAGCCACAGGAGAAAAATTTTGCACATTCTGTGCGGCACTTGTTATGGCACAGAGGTCGTTCTCTGACGACGGAGAACGTGGCGTTTCACCGAGATACAGGACTGAGGTGGATTAATGTTGAAAAAACAGGCTTCCTGGAGTCTCGTCAGAGAGAGAGACTGAGATAGGAAGAGTGTGTGAGAGAAAGATGGAGAGAATTGTGTGTGTGTGTGTGTGTGTGTGTGTGTGTGTGTGTGTAAGCGAGTGAGTGAGAGTGTGTGAGTGAGTGTGAGAGAAGAGCCCTCATTCGATTACAGTGAGTTTCAGAGTGTCATGAACCGCACAAAGAACACCGCATTTAAATGACAATGATAAGATCATTGACTCATTTGCAAGCGAGGCTGAGCGGCAGACCTTCAGCCCTGACATCATGGCTTTGATGGCACCACTGTGTCCACTTATGGTCAAGACCTTATGCCTGAAGTCACACAGGACGCCACAACACACACTGATCACAAGTCACCCTACATGCATACACACACCCTGCAGATCACATGAACCCCAGATGACACTTACAGAGTGTTTACCACAGACATAACCTGCTTAGAGGAAAAACAAAACACCTTCATTTGTGCAGACAATGGCTATCAACTGATAATACTTCTTCATGCACACACACATACCCACACACACGCAGACACGCATACACACAGACACGCACACACACACAGACACGCGCACACACACACACACACACACACACACACACACACACACACCACCTGTGCACCTGCTGAGAAAATTCCACGCATTCCAAGCTGGCTGAGGTTTTTCTGGTTCTCTGGCATGGCTGCATGCACTCTGCATTCCAGCATGGCTGCCTGGAGCTTGGGGCCGTGCGGGCCTTCCCAAGACCATCTCACCCCTCAGGCTGGTTACGCCAGTGGCATTGAGCTCTCCCCCACACCCACAGCCTACAGTAAGTGGAGTGCCAGTAACACGCCACAGCTGTGATGTCAGCAGAATGTAAACACAGCAAATGAATGACTACATAAAGATGGGGAAAGCCTTTTGGTACTTTGACATAACAGTACATGTATATGCACCATCACACACAAACACACACACACACACACACACACTACACACACCACACACACAAAGAAGTTTGTATGAGTGGGAGCAGAAGAGCATAAACAGAAGAATGGAGCAGCTGCAGTGCAGCCATGCAAAAGCTTTCAGCAGCAGTTGAATAGACAATCTTACTCCTTTCCCTCTTTCTAAATGCACCAACACACACACACACACACACACACACACACACAGAGATATGAGCACACCGGAACATGTTGCTATAACAACCAAAGGTTTCTGCAGCAACACAATGAAAAACTGAAATCAACAGGGACTGAAGTGAGTCACTTCCTCTTGTATTCTTGTATGTATTCTTGACTGTGTGTGAGTGTGTGTAAGACAAGTGTGTCTATGTGTGAGTAAAAGAGCAGGACAGAGTCAGAGTGTCATCTAGAGTCAGAGAAATAGGGCAGGAGGAGGAAGAGAGAGTGGCCATTAGTTAGTGAACCGCCACAGCGGTCAAAACCAATTCATTAGTCCCCACTATGCCCAAATCACATCAGCGCGCGCACACACACACAGAAAGAGAGAGAGAGAGAGAGAGAGACAGAAAGAAAGAAAGAAAGAAAGAAAGAAAGAAAGAAAGAAAGAAAGAAAGAAAGAAAGAAAGAAAGAAAGAAAGAAAGAAAGAAAGAGAGAGAGAGAGAGAGAGAGAGAGAGAGAGAGAGAGACAGAAAGAAAGAAAGAGAGACAGAGAGGGGCAGTTACTGTATAAAACCGCACTGTTCTGCCTAATATAAAACCTATGGGTCAGGTTCTCAAGGTATGAAACCTTCAAATGAAACTCAAGACAACAAACTATCCATCCGCCAGAGATCTCAGGAGTGACAGAACCCTCGGGGCATCTCCATCCATCTGCTAACGCTAACCACGAGAGGTGAAAAGAAGAGGTCTCAGGCCCCTTCTTCCATTAGCCGTCACTCTTCAGAGGCAAACCAGGCCGCAGGCTCAACACAGGCAGCAGAGAGCAGGAGCAGACGATGGCATGTGCTTCTCAACACCTGTCCCACGTTTGCAGAGGCTGCCTATTAGTATTGGACACTACACTGACGACAAGAGGTTTCACTACACTGAGGAGGACCGAAGGCTTCAGAGAATTCATTTCAAAATGGATGAATGAATGAATGAATGAATGTGAGTGAATGAATGAATGAATGAATGAATGAAGAGAAGTAGTAGAAGTAAAAGTAGATTCACTTTCTAAATGTACTAAATGTTCTAAATATCTAAATGTACTGTGCCAAAGCGTTCATCACACTGTGTGTTTCAAGAACAATTGGTCTAAAAGGACTTTTGCTTTTTCCTTCTTTTCTTGACTCAGTAGCTCAAGTGATTATATGGGTGTGTGCATTTCATTCCAGAATACCAATAAATCCCAATGACGCTGGTGATATCAACATCAATTTATGCCTTGATTAAATCATTTACTGATGTGGCTCCGGTTCAGGCCGGATAACAAGAGACAATTGGTTCTGATGGGTCTCCACAATGGCCGATCGTCAAGCAGAGCACCGGGAAGAGACAGGGCTTCAGACTCATTTGGATTACCAAGCTACAAACACAGGCTAATAGGTGAGATAGCCACAGGCTAATAGGTGAGATAGCCAGTCATTGACTTCGACACTGTGCCCAATGCCCAAGTCCTGCTCCAATATCATGGCTTTCCCCATCTCCCTTGGTAACGGAGTCCATAGCACACAGATCCTACATATCTGTGGGTCACCCTGTCTGGGAACTCATACATGCCCGGCGCATAACACCCCACCCTCACTTAACTACAACCTATTATGCACTAAATCGTAGAACAGGTTTGAGATAGGTCAGTGAGAATCAAATGTATTGTCTCCCATGAGAGCAAATGGGAGAAATAAAAGTATACCTGTAAGATCTTTGTTACAGGACCATTATTTGAATAATATAAAGATACAACTTCTCGTTTTGTGTAAATCTTAGCTATCCTGTGTAAACAGTGAATATATGGGGGGAAACAGCTGAATTCAACAAATAGCTCTCATAAGGTTATTTACAGTCATATTCACCTTCATAAGAAAAGCAAGAAAAACCTCTGCTGCAGTACGCTCTGTTCATATCACTAAGTTTGATGTGTTATAGTTTACTGCAGTTTTGACCGCTTACTGTATAATTAGAATTAGGATGTAAATGATAGCCTACCACTGATGATGCAAAGTGCCTATTTAATGATTTGTTTGGGTTTTTAATTTAACAGAGCAGAACCTTTGAAAGTCGCAAATGGTCTCAGATAGCAAGGACAAAAGTGCACACAGTGGGTTTGCAGCTTTAAGCCTTAGCCTAAGAGTTACAGTATATCAAGTCAACATCTGTAGCAAACCCCTGACGACGAGATTAGCCTCACATCAATATCAAACCAACAACTCCTTCACATGAAAGTCAACACACTGAACAAAGGCAAAAAAAGCACCAAACAAAAAAAACTTTAGACCTAGCCAAATCCATTCCAGTCTTATACTTCCTTTCCCATTCAAAACTGATTCAACCTTGTACACAACTTCAGAGAAGCTCTTCAAACACCAAATACAAAAGCACACAAAGTCCACACCCCTTTGCATCTCAGCTGACAGCCGAGTTTATAAGTATAAGTATATATACTCTTTTGATCCCTTGAGGGAAATTTGGTCTCTGCATTTATCCCAATCCGTGAATTAGTGAAACACACACTGCACACACAGTGAGGTGAAGCACACACTAATCCCGGCGCAGTGAGCTGCCTGCATCAACAGCGGCGCTCGGGGAGCAGTGAGGGGTTAGGTGCCTTGCTCAAGGGCACTTCAGCCGTGCCTACTGGTCGGGATTCGAACCGGCAACCCTCCGGTTACAGGTCCGAAGTGCTAACCAGTAGGCCACGGCTGCACACATCCCCCAACACATTCAACACATTAAAGTTACCCCACCCCACCCCACTGCCCAGCCCTCAGCAGGTGCCCAAGCCACTGACCTCTTGGCCTCCTCCAGATGGCACAGGTACTCGTAGGCCATGTTCGCCTGCCTCCGCTCGTCCATCTCCTCGGCTGTGAGCCGCTGCTCGCCATCCAGGACCGCTGAACACAAACACACAATAAACGAGTGGTAAACACATTAACGTCTCAGGCATGCACCACGACTATTTGTCAGCGCAGACACAAACATGAGACCCCCTCTAACCAGGCGCGGGATTAAGTTCACTATGAGCATGGGGTTACATACACTGATTCAGTAACACCAGTATTTCATGTCATTTCTTGGCCCTGGGTCCTTGCCCTACATTACAGATACCCAAGCTGTGAAACAAAGTAGTGCATTCATTCATTTCCTTACTCTGGGGTTTTCTTATTGGCTTTTTAAAGGTTGCTGGTGCTGCTGTGTAGCCGACTGGGCTGACGCAGGATCCTAATTGCGTAACTTGGCAGCAGCCTCTGCCCCTCTGGCTCTCTCTCTCTCTCACTCACTCTCTCTCTCTTTATTTCTCGGTCCTTTCCCCTCCCTCCTTTGCTCCCTCACTCGCTTGCTCTCCCTATGAAGCTGTGCTGAGCTCACATACTGAAGTGATTTATGAGGGTCTTGCTGAGAGTCATAAGAATGGCTGGCTGAGAGGAGAATATTGTTGTCCCTGTAACTTTCAGACCTCGCCATTTGTTTAATGTTTGTGTTGTGTTGTGGATGATCTGAACTTCAAAAGTGAACTCTGATTTCTTGATGAACCTTGGGGAAAGGAACCTCAGATTAATTTCAAAACATCAAACTGGGTATTGAGCTTCTATTTCAGTCATGATGCATTGACTGATACATTTTCAAGACTGAGCCTCTCTCTCACCCTCACTATGTAGAGATGAATGCACTGCTCAAGAGGACACACACAGCAAGGTGTGGACATGATTGATCCCTTGAGAACTTCTTACATTTCTCTTCAGCAATCGTCTACTGTTCTGGGCTGTTATGTTTGATATGTAAGCTACTATTCTGGGCTGTTATGTTTGATATGTAAGCTACAGATCAATTTGTAGGGGGTGATAACTACTCCTGTTCTCGCCAATGGTTTTGAAAGTGTTAATAAACTTCCCGCCTACGTAGTTCAGATACTTGAAATAGATATTGTTTTCGGTAATGAGCAGCAATGTAACGATGGATGGGCTATAATGTATCCTTAGACGTCACTTCTGTCATTGTCTGTTGCGCTGGCTGTGGCGTGTGATGCTTTCATTACTGAACCTACTAGTCAATGACAGTCTACTATAGTTTCATACGAATACCTCAGTGTTTAATGGAAATTTCGTCTCCATCCTACCTCGACGCAGGCCCCCTTCAATTGGAGAAACGATAACGTCGACTGGGGCTGATGTTTGACTAACAACTGTACACACTCTAATAGGCTACCACATGCTGCATGGATAATTTACACATATCAGGCACAACCCAACTAGTGAGAAACGAATAGCCTACGTTGCACAGAAAAGTTGAGCAACTTGTGTCCACCTAGGATTTTTTGCTCGTCATATAGGCCTACTGTCTGTAAATCTAACCTAAAACAAAGATGTGCTCTAACTAGCACAAGAACCAACTGAGAGTACATATCTTACACAAATTAACTTCAAGTATCGATGGAAGGCAGGGCGAGGACCAGTAGAGAGCGATTAATGAAAACGCGGAAGTCTGAGTTACACGCGTTGATTCAAAAGGATTAACCAGAGACAACTTCTTACAGTTGTAATAATTTCTTTACGCAGTATTTTGCAGACCATAATCGCACAAAACAATGACGCTCCAAAATCCTTGAGAAGTTCAAGCAACTCCTCTTTCTTTGCCTACGGGTAGCGTATAACTCAAGGTGAGAGAGAAAAAGTTTTGAGCACTTACACCCATAACGTGGCCGAAGCCCGTCTGATTCATCTGAAGTTGACATTGCTTCTTTAAAACTTTCTTAAAGGTATCCACGCTTCTCCAGGTGTTCCTCTGGATTATTTTGCGTGCCGTGGTTTCTTCCAGATCTTCCCTGTAAAGTTGCTCTAAGATATTCGAAAAGGCACCCCTTGCCCCTCGCTCCTTCAGTGCAAGGTCTGAGTGAAGGTTTTTTTTTTTCTTACTGATGTCACTGGGTGTGTTCCTTCCTAAATCCAAAAGTATGCGTTTCAGGAAATAACCATCACAAGTCAAACAAGTTAAGTGCTACAGCAGCTCCCTCTACCGCGCAGCGCAGGGCAGGCACGTATAGCTTCATAGTTATGCTGACCAAACTTTAGCAGGCTACAACATAGGGCCTACTGTAGCCTATTGTAAGTGATCCGAAACAAAAAAAAAAAGATTGTGGTCCATTGACATCATTTAACGTTGTTGAAATTATTATCTTTTTTTATCGTGGAGTCTACTGTTGCAATAAGGTTATCATGATATTAATAAATTAAATTACTGTAATAAATACATCCCCTTTTGGAAACTATTTCCTTTAGGTTCAGAGTCTGGCTGTGGCCCAAAAAGGAACCCACTTTTTGGCTTGTATGTGTGGGATACATGTTATAGGCTAATGGCTAAGCTTAGAAGAAGTTACAACATGTTGAATTTGCCCATTTGTTTCCATTTCTAATCCCAGTTGTAATTCTGGGGGCGTCGGTGGGCATGTTTTATACTTGGCCATTCCAGTTATGATCTCTGAATTCACCAAATGGCAGTTATCCACAACTATATTTCTGCTCAAACAAATTGTTATGATCTGTCATATGATTTGTTAAAGGTTATAAGCCTGCCTGTAGGTAGCCTTGCACAAATAAGTCTCATTAGCACGTTATGAATTTATCTATGTCAAATAACCCAAACGCAATATGTTTAGAATTGAATTCAATTCCACAGTTAATCTACTTTTGAAGCACTAGGAGTTTAGTTATCATCCTCTGGGAAAGTGATTGGTTTTTGAATGTCTTTTTTTTATGAGGGGCTTTTTCTAAATTGGACTAAAAAAGATTAGTTTAATTAAAATATTTCTTAACATTATACCAATTCACTGACTGGAGTCATGCACAATGATTTTGAACAGGCGTTAATAGATTAGATGAACAGTAAACAAAGCTCTTGGCGGATACAACAAGGATATTGTTGCTGTTTATTTTCATCCTACCCAATGCATCAGATACGATACGCTACTGGATAATTTCCGACCGATAAATTATGCATTTGAGGACAATAACGTTTCCATTGCGGGCGGAGCTTGTTAGTTTATAAAGGAGGGTCGTACGGTCATTCCAGTCTTCAGTCTTGCCCCTGAGTTTGAGTTTGGTGACCCTTGATTCTAAGTTTCATCTGACTGCCTCTCAGGACCATGGATAGCGCAGGACTGTTATTTGGTCTCCTGTGCGTCTGTGTACTGTCCGCCATCTCTAACGGACAGGTGTCAAAGGAAGTTTCGGCAGAAGATGCTGGGCCACAGAACTCTGCAGTGTCTGCGGAGAGAGATTTGGTGAGTCATGCAAAATGTTGTCTTACACAACTGCTAGACTTTTCATTTCTAGTATATCCTATACCAAATATAATCTGAAACAATGTTGATAGACTAATTAAAAATCAGCAAAGACTAGAATAACAACCAGTTTTGTTTAAATCTGAAGGTCAGGCCTGTTGATGTGCAGTGGAAACTAAGTTGAATGCGGTAAGGTTAAGAGATTTTGGATTTTTGACCTAAAAGCCACAGCTTCGCTGTACTTTCTCCTACAGTTGCAGGCAATGGAGGCACTCCTGGGAAGATATCACGACCAGCTGCCAAGTGCGGAGAAAAGAGGCATCCCCTTGGTCAGTAACTGTTGAGAGAGAGAGAGAGAGAGAGAGAGAGAGAGAGAGAGAGACATGTTTGGTTTTATTTGCACGATGTTGTTGTGTGGGCTATGCTTGTCTCGTTTCTTAGAGATAAACTCCTACTGCACTGTAACTGTGGGAGCAGTCTGATGCAATTAAAAAGTTCTGGCAGAGTACACACTGAGGCTACTAGCCGCGAAATGTCAGTAACCATCATTCATATGGGCAATGTTCACCTACATGCAATTAGCCAACAGTCAAGATAACAGAGCTTATAATTAGCCCAATTGGAATGCAAGTTATGATACAGACCTATTTAATTTGTCCATAGCTCACGTCTACAACTGAAGTCCACAACAAAATAGCCTATCCTCACGTTCCTTTTTTCTTTGAAGAGCTAAATATTGCCTACATTACATGTATGCCAATTGGTGTCCTTAACGGAGGTGTCACTTATCCTGTTTAGAAAGAGGTAAGGTGACGGCAGCGCCATGACGCAGTGCGTGATGACTGTCTTTACTTTATTTTTGCAGTGTGCGATGGGTTCCCGTTGTGCCATGAGATACGGACCACGCTATGGGACTCTATGCGACTGTGGCCGGGGGAGTAACTGCAACTCTTACCTTCTCAAGTGCATATAAGAGCTTCACCAACACCACAGCACAACTACCACTGTTCTACCACCAAGAGATATCTACCCGTGTGCGCAGTGTCCAAAAATATTTACTTGCGTTGTAATTACCTTTGAGCATGAGTATGGTATGAAATGTACAATGTTTTTTTAATGTGTTTGTTTATGATGATGTTTGTGAATGTTGTAAACTTTAATGGGAGAAATAAAGGTATACCTGTAAGATCTTTGTTACAGGACCATCATTTGAATAATATAAAGATACAACTTCTCGTTTTGTGTGAATCTTAGCTATCCTGTGTAAACAGTTAATATATGGGGGGAAACAGCTGAATTCAACAAATAGCTCTCATAAGGTTATTTACAGTCATATTCACCTTCATAAGAAAAGCCAGAAAAACCTCTGCTGCAGTACGCTCTGTTCATATCACTAAGTTTGATGTGTTATAGTTTACTGCAGTTTTGACCGCTTACTGTATAATTAGAATTAGGATGTAAATGATAGCCTACCCGTTCATGTAACATACAGTCACAGAAATACTATACCACAGGTATTCCCTCATCATCAATGTCTGTCTGAAGTGCACTGATGATGCAAAGGGCCTATTTAATGATTTGTTTGGGTTTTTAATTTAATTGAGCAGAACCTTTGAAAGTCATAATGGTACATAATTATTGCTCTGAGAGTAGCCTACCCCACAAAACTCAATTTGCATGCAGCATCCCTCCACTTTGGCCTCCCATGACATCTTACACAGCATCCCAGCATAACTTTATCCTGTGAATCTGTCAACAGAACTCACCAGTGAATGAGTTGTGATCTGTCTAGTTTTACATGCCATCAGCATGACTTACCAAGGTCAACTCTCGACATAATGATACATAAACTCATCAGTGATCATCAGTGGCTTAAGCAGCCCACATCCTCTGGTGTGAGCATTTCAACAACAGACAAAGGCAGCAGTAGCTGACCTTAAAAGAGACAAATGACAAAAATCACAAATGTTCCATAAACCTGGTATTTTACAAAAAACACAGCACCAGAACTTATGATGCATCTTTCAGTAGATGGCAGAAAAACCCTGTGTATTCAATGTAGTCATCTTTTCAAAGACATGTAAAAATAACCTTTATGTGACCTGAAGGTAAACAAACATGATTCAGGGGTTGATCTAAGTTGTTCAAACATAGCCTAATAAAAATGTTTATTGCAAGAGTAAAGATGCACAACATAAGTTCTTAGTTATTAAATCTCATATTGAGTTAGGATATCTGTTGGACACCTTATATTGTGAAGAACACTACACTGTCTCAGTGAAATGTTTACACCATAAGATATTTTACACAATGTTGTTGTGTAAGCAGGGCTTGTCTAATTTGTTAGAGATGAACTCCTAATGCACCATATCTAATGGAAGCAGCCTGTCTGACTGAGCACCTGTATTTCTGTGTGTTGATTTGCCAAATGATTACATGACACAGCACACTAAAGACCCAACAAGGCAATGATATGACACAGCTGCTGACACTGTTCCACTGTGGTATTCATGGGGGAGTGTACCACTCCAACTCCTCAGGCCCTTCCTGAGGGTCCAGGATCATGCCTGAATGGGGTGGGGTGTGGTCGGCTGGGTCATTACTGTCAGCAGTCAATGCAGCAACATTGTAGCAGTTTGTTTTGGCTATGTGCATTTGAGAGAACCCTGAAGCCATATACTTCACAGCTGTATTCTGTGATCGCCACTGATAGGTCAAAACAGCTAGTTCAAAAGTAGAAACAAGATATGTCTGATATGTCTTTAGTGATACTGGTGTTTAATAGATTCCAGTTTTTTTTATTATTTCTTTAAAAAAAAAACATGGCACAGAATATTTGACACTTCTACTTCTACTACCAACACAGTCACATCATTCATTCCTCCATCATTCAAAAAGTCACAAAACTGCTGCCTGTGTGTCCTAGAATGAATGCCTTCTACTCCTACTGTTAGTCAATAAGAACCCTTAAGATACAGTGCATCAGTAAAAAAAAAACAT
>NC_055970.1:12079703-12126309 GCF_018492685.1 Alosa sapidissima
GGCAAAGCAAGGGCAGTTCCACTCCCCGGGACATTAAATTAGTCATAAACCTGAAGCCGGTGTGTTTAAGCAATTCAGCATGGATGCCCCATAACGACGATCTATAAGAGCCAATAACATAAAAAAAAAACAGCACAGCCAAAGGTTGCTTGGGTGTGTTGTGGGGGAGCTGATTGCCCACTGTCCTGTTCCTGAGGCATCATTTCAGGGGTCAATAAACAAACATCAATACTGATACAAGCTCAGTGAATGAGTCTGGTTTTTATTGCGCTCTTTTTCCACAAGCAACACGATGGGGCCGCGCCGAGGGGTGCGATATCTATCGCTGAGGCAGAGAATGCCCCGCGGGGACCGTTAACATGGACCACATGCAGAGACGGATGTGTGGCTCCACTCTCGCTGAGCGCCAGGATCAATCCACCTCCTTGCCCGCCTGACAGACTAAGCTGAGGAGGCCAGAAGAGGGCCTCCAGGGCACTAAGAGAAGCATGATTTTCTCAGGAGAAACCTGTAGGCACACTGTTCAGTGGTGGCATTTCTGCACCTCCCTCCCTATCTTTCTATCAGCTTGCCTGTTGTGTAGATTTTATTTCAGCAACTCCTGCCCCACATACACACACACAGACACATACACACACAAACCACCCACCCCCACCCCCTTCCATCCAAGGGGAAAAAGCAGTAGTTATAACACTCAGACAGGCAGCAAGAAATATGCAACAAAATATATGAATCAGACATAGCCCAATAAACACTGGCTCAGTGCAACAGGACACTGAAATCTACGCATGCCCTCTTGTTCTCCCAGCTTGGATCAACAATTCAAATCGAATGCTTACAAAGGATCAACCATCACTTCTTCCTAAATCTTCATTTTCAAATCCAAATTCAAATGTTTTATTGGCATGACAAATAGGAGTCTTTATTGCCAAAGGCGTCATTACCTACAGGACAAAAAAGCAGAACATGCTAAATGCACACATACAATGCCTCCATAATGTGGGGAGTTGCTCTTGTTGACCTCTTCTTCTTGACACGTGACAAACAAGGGTTGAGATTGTTTGAGGTTGATAGTAACCTATATCACATCACACCTTACTGGCAAATAACATAGAATCACAGCATGTTTACATGATTTCCACTGGTTTGAGAAGTGTGCTTGGCGCTTGATGCACAATGTATCGGTCAATTAACCTGTTGAGTTCACTGCTGTCCCTGTTCCATGGAGACACAGCCAAGCACTCTGTATAGTTTGGTCCTTCTCCAGGCAGCCCCGATTACATTATCACTAGGTGCACGACACAAGAGCGCCAGTGTGTGTCAGTGTGATTGTGCACATGATGTGTGTGTTTTTTTTTTAAATGCCATGTGTACAGTGCCTATAAAAAAGTATTTTCCCCCTTGGATACTTTCCCATTTTATTGCTTTAATAAATGGAATATTGCTCAATTTAGTTTGCCCTTTTTTACAATAATATATAAAAACACCCTCTTTAATGTCTAAGTGTAGAACTGCTCAAGTTTTGTCAGATTGCACAGGGACTGGGCGCAGACAACCCTTTTCAATTCCACAAATTATTTTTTGGATTGAGGTCTTGGGCACACAAGAACATTCACCTTGTTGTCTTTAAAGCAACACCAAAGAACTTTCCCTCTGTCGCAAGCATGCTATTTGTTTATCCAGCACCGGCTTTGCAAATAACGATGTCCACAGACAAGGTATATGTTGCACGATTTATGAAAGTACGATGTATTGCGACATCAGATGCAAGTCAAATTTGTAGTTTCTTATGTCTCATTCCATTGAGCTACAGATCCGCTACCCGATCTGGCAAACTTACATAGTGCGGTTATAGCCGATAGAGGGCCGCAAAGCGAATGCAGAAGTGCCGTTCACCCTGTTACAAGTTGATGAAAGACTGAAACGATTTTGGAAACATTATTTTAAGGTACAAAAAACTCTTTGGTGTTGCTTTAAACAGTTTCTGTGTAGTTTTCACTGTATGTTTCGGGTCATTGTCTTGCAGGAAAGTAAATCTTCTCCCAAGTCGTAGTTCTCTTGCAGACTGAATCAGATTGTCTTCCAGGATTTCCATATATTTTGCTGAATTCATTTTACCCTTTACCTTTACAAGCTTTCCCGGGGCCTGTTGTCGACAAGCACCCCCACAGTATGATGGTGTCACCACCATGCTTCGATTTAGGGATGGTGCATTTGTGGTGATGTGCCATGTTTGGTGTCTGCCAAGCATAGCATCTAGTCTAATAGCCAAAAAAGCTCAGTTTTGGTCTTATCAGACCAAAGAATCTTCTTCCATTTGACCTTGGAGTCTCCCACATGTCTTTGGGCAAACTTTAGTTGAGATTTAATATGAGTTTTGCTACTCACCCATAAAGCGTTGACTGGTGAAAAACTCAGCAATAGTTTTGCTACTCGCCCATAAAGCGTTGACTGGTGAAAAACTCAGCAATAGTTGCTATATATGCAGAGTTTCTTTTATCTCATCAGCTGCTGAAGCTTTTAACTCCTAGGGGGCAGCCGTGGCCTACTGGTTAGGGCTTCAGGCTTGTAACCGAAGGGTTGCCGGTTCGATCCCCGACCAGTAGGAAAAATGTGGGCAGGGGAAGTGGTTGAGCACTGTTTTCCCATGCCCACATCCACAGCTGAAGTGCCCTTGAGCAAGGCACCTAACCCCTCACTGCTCCCCGAGCGCTGCTGTAGCAGGCAGCTCGCTGCGTCAAGGTTATTGTGCTTCACCTCACTGTGAGTGTGTTTCACTAATTCATGGATTGGTATAAATGCAGAGACCAAATTTTTCTCGAGGAAAGTATATACTTATACTCTACTTCAGAGTTGCCATAGGTGCCTAGGTGGCCTCCCCCACCAGTATTCTTGTTGAACGGTCACTCAGTTTGTGGTGAAGGCCTGCTCTAGGCCTGCCCTAGGCCACATGTGCCATATTCCTTACATTCCTGAATGATGGATTTTACTGAACTCCAGGGGATGTTCAGTAACGTGAACATTTTGTTCTCATGCTTTACAATAATCTTTTCTCTGAGTTGTTTAGAGTGGTCTTTTGTCATCATGGTGGAATTGTAGCCAGGAATACTGATTGACCAGAGACTGGACCTTCCAGACACAGGTGTCTTGTGTGTGTGTGTGTGTGTGTGTGTGTGTGTGTGTGTGTGTGTGTGTGTGTGTGTGTGTGTGTGTGTGTGTGTGTGTGTTTGTGTTTGTGTGAGTTTGCCTGTGGCATGTGTGCATAGCCTGTGTGTGTGTGTGTGTGTTTACAGTATGTGTGTGTGTGTGTGTGTTTGCCTGTTTTTAATGGCATGCAATGTCCAAAGGCTATGGCAACCCCAGCCTTCATCTAAAATTGCTCATTTGTCCCATCTGCACCAAAGGGTCAATCAGTCCATCTGCTGCCACTTAACTGGGGCCAGGGCTGCCCTGAACTTAGTACTCACTAATGATCCTATTGTTTCATACGTTTTGTTGTTGTGTCAATGACATATCAACACACCCATAAAGGTAACCCCCATACGTTCTTAGAGCACCAATGTTACCTAAACAAATTAAGTCTCAAATTAATAAACTGATCGGTCAGAACATTCCACCTAGACCAATTACTGTTGAGATTGTGTCTAAGCAGGGATGGATTACTGCACGGGCCTACCCAGGGGCCCAAGGGGTCAGGGGGCCCTGAAGCATGGAATCATTGCCTCAATATCAACAAATCAGGATGTAGACTATGAATCTGATTGAATAAATTACACAAGCCCCCCCCCCCCCCCCCCCCCACACACACACACACACACACACACATATGCGACAATTAGTGGGAGGCCCTTAATACATCTGGGCCCAGTTCATAATCCGTCCATGTGTTTAAGGCAAGACCCCAGAGACAAACCATTGAACTGTTAATTTAACCCATTCCCAGCCAAAAAAGACAAGACGACCAGCAGCCATTAATGATTCTCATCTGTGTAGCTGATTGAGCTAAGAACCTAAACAGACTAATGGGGGGGGTGGGGCTCTGAATATGCGGATGTGTTGCCTGCAGGGCTCTGCCATTAAAAGTCTCCTCACTTACTCTACACGAGTTGTGTGGAGTTGTAGTTATATTGTTGTATTTATCGGAGCCAGCTTTGTTCCAGTAGAGACTGTTTTAATTGCTCTGTGCTGCTCATGTATAAATGGGGTATGATAAGCTTGGCTGAAATAATGAGAGCGTTTAATGAATACACAAGCATAATTCCTAAAGCCGCTTACTAAGCACAGTCAAAGTGTTGTTTTCTTTACCATTTTGCCGATTAAAATTCAAAACTAATTTTCTTAATGTGAACAGTTTTAGACTGGGATCTTGCTATAGATGTGCCTGTCAGGTGGATTGTTATAGAATATCAGTGCATCCTGATATCAGGCGGTTGTGTTTCCCTTTGAGTTTTTGGTCTGATGCTACGCCTGAGTAGCAATGCTGAGTGGGTCTGCAGGGGTCTGTGGCTGGCTATACCCCTCTGGGCTCTTTGCAAGTAATGAAGCATTTCTCTCCCAAATGAACAACTATCCAGTAGGTGCTTTCTAAATATATGAAAAAGATCCATCACACAAGCTAGACTCATTTGAGGGGAAACATGATTTTTGCATCGCTTTACAATGGTTCAGTTGAGAAACATAAACATTAGATACACACGTCCTTTTAGTGTACATGAGTGCATTGTGACTTTTACATTTACTTTCTTGACAGACACTATTGTGCAATGTGACTTAGTGTAGAAGTGTGGAAGAGAATAATCTGTAAAAAAAAAAGGAATAAAGCACGCACATCCAAAATCTTAAGTTGGGTGCTGGACAAAAAGGTCAAATAAAGAGTGAGAAAAAAGTCCGCTACACCACAAAATGGATAGTGCCCGAAACGTCGCAATAAATAAATTAAGCATTCATTGGGAGCTGGTGTAGCAGTAGCGTCTTTTTTCTCACTCTTCCACAAGAGAATAATCTGCCCAAAAATATGGTTTATCAAGGAGCCACCATCAACATATTGTTCTCAATGACAGGCTCTGTAAAAGGAACATATAAGTGTTCTAAGAATGATTCAAAACATTTTGAAAGCAAATTTCATGTTTTGAGAGCAGAGCCAAGTCAAGTCATGGATGACCCTAACCCTAACCCAGAGGATTACCCTAGCACTAACCCAGGGGATTTAACAATGGTTTCATACCTCTGGTTCAGTTTAACTGAGGATAGCGTAACTTCATCAGTAGTATTGATATGTCAGGTCAGTTGGCCATGCCAAAATTCATCCTGCGAGTCTATTTGAGTACTGGTCAATACTAACAAACAATGCACGAGTGTTACAAATGCGTACACATAATAGCTAGTAGCCATGTCCAAATGCTTTTTACCGGGCAATAGAACAGTTCACATGTTCATCACTCCTCCCCTTAGGCCTTGTGTAATTGTGTGATTATTGTGTGTTGTTATTAAAGGAAAAAATGTTTCATTATTTATAATGTCAGAGAACTGACATCATTGTGTTTCCATATTCAGGCATAGCAGCTGTTGTATGTGGCGTTTATCCCACCCCTTCCTCGGCAAAACGTCGACATGTGAATACATTGAGCCAATCATATGGTGTGTTGTGAAGACATCGTGCCAAACATGTGTTGTGATCTCGCCGCTGGAGCAAGATTGGTGTCGTGAAGCCTTGCGCACGCGCATTTCTGCCGAAATGGATGCCCGACGAGTGCCCAAAAAGCGTTGTCAAATGGCCGCTGAGTGGAGGGACTTGCCTAAAAGGACTTTGTTTTATATCCTGCATCCACAGCACAGAGGCAGGCTAACTAAACGCTAGCGATTGTTGCAAACGTGTGTATAATGGCAGAGCCGGCGAAGAAGCGGCGAAAAAACCCTTGACAGAAGATGCAAAGAAAAGGAAAAGAGCTTCAGACCGAGCGAGGGGGAGTTTCGTAGAGAAAAAGCATCAGGCTTGCCTGGTGTCCCTTTAAAGGAACACTGATATATCAGCTGCATGCTGGAGCTATGTTTTTATTCCTTACCAACCTTTTTTCATTTACTTTACCCCCACCAAATCGTCTTCTTATCTCATGTTCCTTATTGGAACTTAAACTGCAGAGTTCATGCGATCCTGATGATTGTTTTCATGACTAGCGTCCTTTCCATACATGCGCTTACCCCTCAAGCATTGCTACCTGATCAAATCCATACATGTGCTAAACCCTCAAGCATTGCTACCTGATCAAATCCATACATGTGCTAAACCCTCAAGCATTGCTACCTGATAGGGCTCTGATTGCTACCTGATCAAAAGCAACAGCTGGAGACTTTTTTTCCACCATCAGCAGCATCAGTCTCATAGAATTTGTAACAAACTACTGCCATCTACTGTCTATATTGATGTACTGCAGCAGCAATTCTGCATTCGGATAGACTCCACTCTCATTGAACTCTGCATGATTACAGTAACTCGAAATTGTATAAAAGTTGATCGTTGATAACTCCATTCAACTATTCAACTAACTTCAATGTATAACTATTAACTCCTTACTCCTCCTCAAGTCCACATCATTTTATATAAACACACAGAAATAAATCTCCCTCTAGGGATTAATAGTTATTATCTATCAAGAAAACATCAATGGTCATTATGAAACACTTCATCTTCAAACACACTCATCTATCCATAGATACTGTAGATAGATAGATAGATAGATAGATAGATAGATAGATTAAATCCTTTATGAATCCTTTAACAGGAATTTACAGTGTCACAGCAGCTTCAAGACAGACACCAGTCGTTGACTCAAATATATCCAGACCTAATAAGTTAAAATATATATATTTTTAAAAACTATACATAAAGGGGAGAAAAGTTATTTTTGTGCTTTATAGAGTCTTATATCAGCTGGTATAAAGGATTTCCTATACCGCTCAGACTTGCACACTGGTGCAATCAGTCTGTCAATCAGTGCTGCTGTTTATCACCTTCAGGGGGTGGAGTGGGTGTGCAGGGTTGGCCAGTTTGTTTAATGTTCTGGTCCCTGCCACCTGCTGGACTGTCTCAAGTTCAACCCCCTATACCACTGAGTCGGCCTTCTTGATGAGCTTGTCCACTCCGTTTCTGTCTGCTGTGCGGACGCCGTCTCCCCAACAGCGAAAAACAGAGCACTGGCCACCACTGTGTGATAGACACCGCAGAGCAAGGGTTGGCAGATGTTAAATGTCCTTAGCCTCTCTAAAAATAGAGTCGGCTTTGCCCCTTAGGGTACACCACCTCCATATGACTCTTCCAGTCCAGTTTGATAGATAGATAGATAGATAGATAGATAGATAGATAGATAGATAGACATAGACATGCCTGCAAACGTTTTGCAAGACTACTTTCCAATATTGTTCCTTTGGAAAAGAAAAATAATGTTCCTCAAAGAGCATATTTCATTAGGTGGATATTTAGACACAACAAGCAAATGACCTCTGAGCCAATGAGAGTCCCTGAACACTATTCCAATATGGCTGTCAACAGTGAGGCATGGCATCAATACCTTGCACAAATTAATAAAGGAGGAACCAATCAGAGAGGAGAATGAGTCATCATATAGGTAAAGAGCAACTCCTCTAAGCATATGAATTATTCATGATGCATAATTACCCTGAGCACAGGGGTGTTTGTTTTAATCCATTTATGAATGATGACAGTGTTCACTGTCCATTTTGCAATAGAAAAAAAATATATTCCATTAGTAGCTTTTAGATTAAATTGTTATTCCACCAAGCTCCACACAAAGAAAAAAAAGTACCTTGCAGAATTACAGGGGGTGTCTTGGCTTGGCCTGGTAATTATACACCCCTAAATAGACATCTGTCTCTACAGAGGGAGTCATCCTGTGCTTGTTCAATAAGAAAAATGTAATTGTGTGTAATTGCACATCCAATTGTCCACAAATTATGTTGTTTAGGGCCACCCTACCCCTTTTTTGGTCAGTGAGAATCAGTGACTGACTGAATGAATTTTCATACATATTTGCAGAGATCACCTGAAATTGCCCTTTACATGTTTTTGGTTGTGCTCCTTGTAGACGGTCCGTGTAACCTAATGTATCCTGTGTCAAGGTGAGCCTCGAATGTTGAAATTACAAGAGTCCTGGTTTACTGAAACTAGTGACCTTTATGTAATGAAGCCTTCCTAAATAAGAAATGTAAGGCCTGCCAGTCATTGCTATGCTCTTTGTATTTAATAACACTAGGCCACCGCAACTTTGTGCTAATTGCTTGACTTTGACTTTTCCTGTTATTTTTTTGAGTTATGATGAAAATGTCACTGTAATCTCTGCACCAATTTAGCATTAATTGTCAGGGGGGAAGAGCATCAGTGATGGATGCAGCACAGTTTGCTTCCATCGTTGAACAGACAGAAAAACATCCGGACTGTGCCTGTGAAGAGGTAGGCTAATATGTTTTACGCACATGGATACATCTAGGTCAGAATGACCAATCTCTGTTTTTTTTTAATGAATATGTAAAGGAGAGTGTTTGAAATAATCACAAAGTTACTATGTGCTTCTGATCATGTCACAATTATTTAATTTTCTTTGACACACACGTAAATTTGTGTCACACATTAACAGTTTTGATAGACATTTGAATTCATTTGCCATTTGTATGGATTGGTTTTCTGTGTCTCATCATCAATACACAAAGTTTATGGCTGATTTCTCAGGTTTGGGACTTGGATTTGACTGTTAAATTAAACGCAGCGGGTGGCAAGAAGGGGGGGTTGTGTTTGGTGATCACAGGCAGAGTTGACGGCAAACGCAAGTGACATGATATCCACGTGCAGTGCAATTAAGGAAATAAGCATGTGTGCACCATCCATAGCGCAAATAAAAGCTGTGTAGGCAGGGAAGCCGGGAGGCAACGAGCTAAGGCACAGCGCTCCGAGACCTTTAATTACTTTATGATGACGCACGAAGGGCAACAGAACGCGCCCCTCAGTCCGGGTGGTCGGGTTCCCTCGGTGTTCCGGGCAGTCCGTCGAGCCCCAGGAGTCTGATGAGGTTTCTGGACGTTTTTCTTTTTTCTTTCTTTCTTCAAAAAGTGACCTTACAAGTAAGGACACACAACACTGCGCGCGACATAGAAAAGCTCTCACTGTTTGCGTGTATGGCGCTAAAAATAGACAGCGACTAAACGACAGCTGATTTTGTCGGAGTAAAGAGGGCTGAGTCCCAAGGCCCGTGTTATTCTTTCGCCTACATCCAGCTATGCCAGCATACGCAGAGGTCAATCCCAACGACCCGTGTTTAGATTCTGTTGGACTGCCACATAGACCTTCCACCAGGTACAGAATGGGATAGCCACGGTTTTCGCTTGAGAACTACATGTCAAGCATCTATTATTTACTAACGGAGTGCAATTATGAAAGCGAAAACTGTCACAAGTGAGAAGATAGGTTATGACAGCAGAGATCTGAAGAGGTTTCTGCCTTAACACATAAGGGGCCCGCTCCTGCCAACCTGACACAAACAGCGAAGAGGGCAATATTATATAACAGGAGGACAGGATGCTCCTCCTCATTTTGTTTCATGCATTGCTCAGGCTTGCATCCACTGCAAAGTTTGTACGAGTTTCTATAATATCCTTTAGCAAAGGTCTACAATCGCAATAAGTATAACTTTAATGTGATGTGCATTTATGATAAGAACATTTTATTTACTGTAATTCACCCAAGCATTACACATCTTTGCAAACATACCGGTTCTTCTAATATGAGCCGAAATGAGAAGACTAGTCCTCATGATGAATTACTGATGAGATTTCATGTGATCTATTTCATGTGAATTCAGCAGTGTTAGGATTGTCTTGATTCCTTGGAGTGAAATGTTATTCTGAAAGTGAAAGTGAAGTGGAGGTCAAACCACCTCCTTCCACATCCACATGTCATACTTGACACTGTCTGGGTCTCCCTCAGTCAACCACCCCCCACACAGACAGACAGACAGACACGCACACACACACACACACACACACACACACACACACACACACAAACTCACACACATACACAGACACAGACACACACAGACACACAGACACACACACACACACACACACTTTCCTCTCTGTGTCTCTCTGGCGCCTGGCGCCACCATTCAGGTCAGGACGAGCTGGCGTGAGTTTGACAGTGAAAGGATAAACGGCTGCTCATTTGGTGCCTTTCACAGAGGCCGCGACGTGACACTGAGCGGCACACCTGGGCTTCTCTGTCCACCCACGCATCCCCGGGATCGCTAATGACCCTTTCAAACGGGCGTCCTGCCATACTCTTTGCTGTGATGTGTGTAGGTGTGGGGCCGGCAGAAAGCCCACAGAGAGCGATTGATCCACGCACTTATCCCAGCGGCTCACACCCACTAAGGTCAATGGCAGTGGAGGTATATATCCATATCATCAAGCTACATCCCAGAACCTCACCCCACTGATCTGTGAGCGAATAGAAACCCTTTCAGCTTATGAGGTAATCCATGTCAGAGCCTTAATAAACACAGACCTGTCTTGTCATTGTGTGTTCAGGAGGTACAAGTCAAGACCTTTTTAATGTGATGACCCCTCATAAAGGTTCCATCAGCCAGGATTTAAGTGTCCGTTTCTATCAGGGGTGTGAGGAGGTCTGAGAGACTAACTGGGGAGAGGAGACTTAGCCGTCATCCACCTCCCCTGTGGACAATACCATCACTGACACCAGGGCAGAGAATTGTATCATGTTTCCAAATGGAGAATCTCTGTGGGCAGTGCTGTATGATATTATATCAGGATCTGGAAATATCCAGCTCTTTCTATCAGTCGGTGCAAATTTGAGCTTCTCTCAGCTCTCTGATTCAAACCTCCATGGACCTCTTTCAAAAAAGAAGAATCTTATTCAAGTCCTCCTTTCCTAATTTAACAGGTTATGAAACCTGTCAGAAGTGGGAAGACCTTTGTCTAACTTCAAAGGATCTCCAACGCAGACTAAATGTTTTCTTTCATCAACAAAAGACACTATCAGTTGTGAGGGAATTGTCAAATGAGAATTTATTTAGGGATATGATTTGTGGTTCTGCCTATATTCTGACTTGTAATCTGACAGATGTTGTAGATATTAATTATCTTACAAGGAATTTAATTTCAGCAGTAAGTGCATGAGTGTTTCTGTGTGAGGGATGAAGGCATAGCCAAAAGAAAAAAGAAATCATAGAATTTCTCATGCAGAACTGATTGCCTTCTCACTATTGTACTTTCTCATCCTGTACTACTGACAACAGTGGGGGCCTGGCACAAAATACTTACGTAAAGAGAATATTTCTGTCCCTGGTGGCAAATGACCTTGTCTGACTTTGCTGGAGAGTGCTCTAGAGAGGGTGGGGATGCCATCTGACCTGTCTCAGCTCTGAACCCTGATGTTATGACCATAGGTAACTTCTGCTAATGAGGCAGGCGCCAGAGAGACACAGAGAGGAAAGTGTGTGTGTGTGTGTGTGTGCGTGCATGCGTGTGGGCATGCACATTTGTTGTGCCACCCGTGTAATTAAAAACCAGTACCACCATTCTATTTTGTGACTAATGATCCTCCTTTCTTTCTTTCTTTCTTTCTTTCTTTCTTTCTATCCTCCAGTCTTCCCTCCTGTCTCTTCCTATTCCCCTTCATCTTCCTCTGTTTTTTTCATCCAAAAACGTTTTCACTGCTGACGTGTTAGGAGGGAATGTGTTTCAGAGGTAGACCAGACACATCACTGAGAAGAGCAAGGACTCCACATATACACATGAATAAATTAGTAAAATAATATACCGTATGTGTTGCTTTTACAGGTCTCCCATTTCATCCCTGGATTCAGTGCTAATGAAGTTTGATTAAGGGTTATCAGACAGGCTTTACCTCAGAGCAATGTGCACAGGAGATCTGATACATTTCTGCTTTGAAATTATTATAGGTTTTAATTCTATGCAAGTAGAATGGCGCTCTTACACCTCATGTCCAGGGCCTACTTGTTTCAGTTACTTCCAGATGAAGACCCGTCTTTTCATGTCTTTTGGTGCATCAGCATTTAAAAACAGCATTGCTCTTTCTGCATTTTCTCTATTAGAAGGAACAAACATGTAAATAGCTCCGGAAGTGAAACGTTTAATCACCCTCCTACATGAAATCAATGGCAACACAAGGGCCTGTCAGGTTAGATAATTGGACTGCTCTGGAGACATCCTGAAGGTGGAGACTAGAAAAGAGGGGTGGATGCAGACACAGAAGGGGAAGATGGAAAAGAAAAAAGAACAGAAGAGAGATAGACATAAAAGAGCAATAGAAAGAATGAGAGGGAGAGAGAGAGAGGATGCCTGTTGCACTCCCTAGCACAAAAAGGCAAACACAGGATCTTGTTATGGAGCTGGGATGAGGACGGAAGACATGAAATGAAGGCAGGATATAATGATGAGTGAAGCTCTCCCACTCAACACAGCTGCCTTTCTTTTGGGAATACATTTCAAAGCACAGACCACCCCCTCATTCTGTAGCCCTCATGAACACAAACACACACACACAAACACACACACACAGACACAGACACACACACAGACAGACAGACACACACACACACAAACACAAACAAACAGATACACACACACACACACACACACACACACACACACACACACACACAGACACAAACACAGACACACACAGACACACACATACACACACACACACACACACCACCACCAGAACATCTCTTCCCTATACCAGAAAATGCTTTAATGACTTTTTTTCCAAAGAAAACCAAACATAACTAATGTGGCAATAAAAGAAAATTCAGCAAAATGGCATAACAAATGTCTTCACGTAAACGAAACCTTTTTTTCCCTTTAACTTTAACCTGTTGAGGAGTACTGTCACAAATACCGTTACCCTCAGAGATTTCCCCCATAGACTGTATAAAGAACACTGAAACTATAGATCCTTTGCGTAGAATTCTACAAGGAACCAGGGAAATAATTCACTCCTCAACAGGTTAATGTGGTTTCAATTGCAAGAAGGTGCCGCACACTCCGAGCCAATGAAAAAACGTTTAATAGGCGATAACGTTTGGGCCCACAAGGCCTTCATCAGATCGCATGTAGTGCATTTAGTATTTTATTACAGACTATGGCAAGATCTACTCTGGGGCCGACCTATCTGATGACGTCCTCAATCCGATGGGGTTTCGTCTTGGATAGGGATAAGCTGACTAATTGATTTCAATCAAGGAGTCTAAACCTAAGCTATATAAGTCTTTTTGTCTGAATGCACTACATGCAATCTGATGAAGGCCTTGTAGGCCCAAACGTTATCGCCTATTAAACGTTTTTTCATTGACTTGGAGTGTGCGGCACCTTGTCTTACTTTAGATATACACACCGGTAGCCAGCACCTCATCTTGGTGTGCGTTACATCTCCTCCAAATAGCTCAGAGGAAGAATCAGACTTTCAGCATTTGCAGCATTGCACCAGGCAAGCATAATTAACTTAATTAAGTGAAGATATTAATTTGAAAAGCTATTCTTTCAGTTAAGGTTGACATGCAAATGGTTATAAGATAAGAGCTTTATCTCACTAAAAATATTTAAATGTAGGCCTATACTATTTTGGACATTGAATGGTTGTACAACTACAAAAGATCTCCACTTCCTAATGCTCCTGTGCAATGCATATTAAGCAGCAGAGATGTTTCTTTGAGGAGAGCCTTTGAAGAAATGCATCAGCATCATATATTAGGACTTTCATTATTAATTCAGTAATGTAGTTAGAATTTAGTTTGTGCTGATGTAACTCTGTAGATGCTGTTTTGAGTTGGAATTCCATCAAGTCACATTACTGAGGTTTGGACACTCTTCTAAATTCAGGCAAAGGACGTCCATAGTGTTCCTCTCCCAGTTAACTTGGCGTTAACAATTTTACAAATGTCAAGAAATAACA
Source organism: Alosa sapidissima (assembly GCF_018492685.1). Lineage (NCBI taxonomy): Eukaryota > Metazoa > Chordata > Actinopteri > Clupeiformes > Clupeidae > Alosa > Alosa sapidissima. Next base: position 12,093,706 of record NC_055970.1, read on the forward strand.
GTGGACTCTTAATTCAAACAGTTTCTCCATCATGAATATTGGATTTGGACACATGGTGTCATGGACCAGTGGTTAATAATTAGTGGACTTCCCTTTTAGCCACCAGTAGGGGTTTGTGATTCATCTGGATGGGGGCTATTCCCTGGAATGATCATGGAGACAGACATCCCAGTGGGAATTCCTTTTCTCTGGCTTTTCCCCTCCCACATTCCCAGTGGACCACCACAGTTCATCATCCCCCCAACCCCAGGGTAGTCGAAAGATGATGTTGACACCTCATTTGGTGACCAGTCATTAAGGAGCACAGCTCTGTCTCTGTGTCAAAGTCATGTTGATTTACACACGCATGTGAGATGATCAGTTAGCTTGACCTTAAGGGGACAAATGACCACAAGGCAAGCCATGGAGAAACATAGCTAATGAACGTACATAGTGTTGTGTTTTGTGTGCTGAAAACAATGGGGGGAAGAATACAAAGTTCGCCTGGACTCTCTGGCTCAGTAATTGGAGTGAGCCATGAGTCATCCTGCCCACGGTGCAGTGCATGATGGGTAGAGTCTCCTCCCTAAGCTTTCTCCTGCCAACCGGAGACATGCACATCGGAGATCCACAATGAGGTGATCAAAGCTGTACTTAACAAAGTTCAAGATTGCCAGCTGCACACTGTTTTAAAGAAGGCATGCTAAAATGTGTAATAATAAAGGGAACGCAGACAACATTGGGAGAGCAATGAATTTTTAAGGAGAAAATTAAAAAAAAAAACGGAGGGAAAAAAGGCACGTCTAAATATTTCTGCAGAAGAGGAGGGAGAAGGAAAACGGCTGCTTGCTTGGGTCCCCTGGAGGCTCCAGTATGGTTGCTTTTTTCAGTTCCTGTACTAACCTCTTGGCCTGACTGACTCTGTAATATTTACAGACATAATGCAGTTGAACAGAGACCTTTCTGAGACACCCACTGATGAAGGCTTTGAAAAGTCAGAACACCAAAAAGAAATAAGCCTGATCTCTTGTTCCTTGTAGAATTTCTCAGGAGTATAACAAGAATAGTCTATTCTAAAGAGCTAATTCATGCACATTCTATTTGACAGATATTGTTTTTTAAAACATCTGTATTTACTTCAATCATGGAATGAAAGATAATTGCCATGTCTATGGAATATTGTTGCTATGGCCCACCTTTTCTAATACCAGGGTATATGTAAGGGATAATGTATAGAACGCCGACAGGGCGAACCGGACCCTGAAGGGACTTATTTTCACAGTAATGACCGGCGTTCTATACATTATCCCGCTTATTATACGGCTACTTGCCAAAACGAAATAATAAACTCCCCATGATATGACTTTAGCCTACATAACCTAGCCTATTTGTTACCGTTCATCGTGGCATTTGCTGAGAAACAAATAGTTCGCAACAACACACGCTGCTGAACTTGAATCAAACATTCTTTAGAACACAGCTGATCAACCGTCTGCTTTCACGTTTGAATGAAGTTCCAGTCCTTGCGTAGTGATATGAAAGACATTAATCAGAAGCACAAAACCCGTTGCCATTGACAGCGGTGATTAAATGCTTTGCCGGTGATTTATGTAGATTTAACATAGGCCCGAACGTTGGGAAGGCCCATTCATGTGAATGGAACTTTCTGCAGCACTCTGAAGAGCCGTGTAATAACAAATAATACATTTCCAGTTGTCTGAAAGTCTGTAATTAGTCTGTAAAAACCCTCTGATAACCATAAAACTGCTTTAGATTTATAGAATAATTTTCACTCAGATACTACACAGACTATTTGGATGATGTTTTGACTGTGTGTAGGCCTACAGTATGCATACATTCTTTAAGATGAACTGTACATGTTATCCAGACAAGTTCATTTGCAATTAAAGTAGGCTATGTAAAGAGCATACAAAACAAAGTATTAGCAACAAGCAACGACGTTAAAAAACAGGATGACAGGTAATGAGCCTTCCTCTAAACTCTCTAATCGACCACAGGAACGTTTGAAGCATATTGCTTATGTCCAAAACAGGGTGTCAGTTGGCATTCGGGTTGCAAACGAATAGATAGGCTACCCCTAAAGTTGGAAACGCATCACTATATGCACACTATTTTTTTATGCCGTTGGAAAGCGTATGCGATTCTTTGAATACAAACGTTGCTTTCAGAAGATGTAACCATGGTTTGTCAACACAATGTTGTATCTCACTGTGCTGAATTCATGGGAATCCTGACGTGCTCTGTTGTATTCCAGGAAAAGCTAAACGTGTAACATTAAATATTAAAACGTATATGCTATCCTCCTTCTCGTTCTGAAAAATGTCATATGTAGCCTAATTTATATTTGAACTGGGCAGAAGACAGCTCCGTAACATCTGTACTCTGGAAGACGTCTTCAACCGTCTACTGAGGGAGAAGAGAAAGTTTTAGCCCCACGGGATTTGACGCATTTACTTAAATAAGAGCAGTTCAGCAACTTTACGCAATGAGTCATCCACGCGTTTCTTACGCACGAGGAGAATCAATGGGTAAGGTGGAGCGAGGGAAGTTAAGACAGGGCAGACAGAGAGATGAGCACATAAAAGTGGGAAGGGCAGCGGAGAGGCTCGACTAAAGTGATATCCCTGAGACAGGGAGACAGTCTCAAGCTGAGCGCCTTTATTTCTTTGCGCCGAGAAGAACCATGGAGAGCTCCAAACTGTGGACGCGGGCAATGGCCTGCGCAGTGCTGCTGTCTATAGTCGCGGGTGCTGAAACAAACGAATCTGATATGGATTTGGATCTGGATACGCGAGCCATCAGGGACTTCTATCCCAAAGATCCAAACCTGACGAACGAAAAACAGCTTGTAAGTTTTTACGCGATGCTGGTCAGGTAGTTATGTAAAGGCTGTGAAAACAAGTAGCTGGGTGATCATCACCATGTTAATCTCTGTGCATAACTTCCACAGCTCGGAGCTCTCCACGACGTTCTGGAAAAGCTACAGGCAAAACGGATGCCACTTTGGGAGAAGAAGTTTGGAAGAGTTCCAACGGTATGTAAATCAACATGGTGCATGTAAATTCTTCAAGACAACAAAGTTTTAAGGCGTAATGATATATATATACCTTTTAATTCGCTGTACGTTCTGAAATCTAATTTGATGAATTAGTCAGATAAATTATTTGGGCAATCTATGACTTATGTGCGTTTGTTTGAACATAATTTTTTTAATATGAGATCGTGTTGTATTAATTTATATAATTTCAACAGTGTGACGTCGGGGAACAGTGCGCCATCAGAAAAGGAGCAAGAATCGGCAAACTGTGTGACTGCCCGAGGGGGGCGTTTTGTAACTTTTTCTTGTTGAAGTGTTTGTGAAGTGTCCTCTGTTTCAATGTCACAATGTCAAAAAGTTGATGTCTATAAACACGCGCCACTCAATGTACAATTTCTATGACTGACTTGATGATAGCCTATACTCTAAGTGCCACCACAAAGACACGTCTCCATAAATACTGATGAACAGTATGGCTCAAGGACGCCCATTCTGGATGCTTCGGCTGGATGTTTATGTGAACGGATATTATATATTCAATTAAACTGTGTCATTATTCGTTTTGTAAAGCAGTCTGCGTGGTCAATGCTTTGGTGGATTTATTTGCATTTCTACGGTTCATGACATTTGTATTATATTACCGGATAGAATAATGAGGGAACTATCTGCATCGAAAGGAAATTATGTAGATTTATTTTTATGTAGTTGAAAAATGGATAGGTGTAAAGTTAAAGAGAAAACAACCGAGGTCATGGGTGCGTGTCATGGGATGTGATGTTACTGAGATGTTACCCATAATTTAGGACAAATGAATGAAAGAGGAGTTTGTAATTGTAACACTGATTTCAATTTCAAGTCACCGTGGTTACCTATTCTCTAGGCTTCACATTTAGAACATTTGAAGTAATAATGGATAATGGAGAAATATAAACAAAACAGCATGTCTCACTCTCAGCTGAAGGCGTGTCTGTGTGCATACGTTGTTAGTGTTGTGTGAGTGTATGTGTGTGCCAGCAGCAAGTTAGAAAAAGGTTGAGTGCATAGAATCACCTAGAATTCACCTATGCCATTCAACTCCCCTTAATCTCTCCACCCGTAAAACGTCATCCTTTCATCTATTCTTGTTCTGGTTGCTGCCCTATCCCCAACCCGTTGGTCCGAGCTGTCGGACAGATTCTCCCGCGTCTGACAGATCCGTTTTGTCGTCAATAATAATCAGTGGGAGTGCTGTGACACGCTGCGGGCAGCAACAGAGGCAGGGCAAGCACCCCGTGTACGCGCCTCCAATTAGCCCCGTGCCTAGGTGGGCCAGGGGAGATGGCCATATTTAGAGTGCGGCGCTGATTAAGGCAGAACGACAAACACCCAAATCCCTCGAACTGTCAGTCAACAGTGCCACCCGCATTGGTCTTTTCAGTCTGCGTTAACCTCACGCCAATCCCTGTCACAGTTTCGCCCATGGGCATGATAAGAAAGCGACTGGTGAATAAACTGGGACACGTTTACAAAGCAGTAGTTACTGTCTGTTGTGAAGCAAAAACAGAGCATACACGTACTTACGCATGACTGCACAAAGGCTCGGGGAGCCTGCTCAATATTTGGAGGGTATTTCTCCAATCTGCGTTTGACTGTTGGTGGCTACACTTTACGGTCAATATAGAGATGTAAAGCTTGTGTCTTAAAATGTCAGAGAGAGGTTAAGCCGACAGACTTTAGTTTCGGGGCAAACGAGGGCCTTTGTGCTAGACAAACAAATGTCACAATGGGTACAGAAAAACACCTGATAGTGTTTTTTTGGAGCAAAGAAAATCACAATGTCATTTTGCAAATCATCAAACCCCTCTGCCTTTCTTGTAAATAATCACCTCACTTCACAGTGATTGCACTGCCTGGTGAGGACCCTTGCACATTTACACCTCACAATGTATTCTTTCAGTCACGCTGCAGTAAACAAGAGACTGCATGTTCATTTTTATACAATTTTATTTACAAGTATTCAGAATGACAGAGTGAATACAAACACACGCCATAGGCAATCCGGCCACTCTAATAAAAGGAACAAGAAAACTCATAACGCAGCAGAGCTATCCTTTCAGCACTCCTCGGCATCTCTTTTCTCTTAACACACAACAATGCAACTGTATCGCTGCAACAGAGCAAATTAAAAGTGGTTTTATCTGAACTTCTCAAGCTTTAAACTTTCCTGTGGAAACGACAGGGGTCATTGACTTGCCAAGGGCCACACATTTCAATATTAATACAGAAAACCAAAGACTGTCTTCAGAGAGTGATTAAGAAGATGGCACAGACAGCCATTTGGAAAATCAGAAAAGGAGAACTGTAGAATGACAATTAGAGGAAAAGATAGATATCCCCTAACTCTCCTTTAAACCAGACAGCAACCCCCTCAAATGCACTTACATAACATAAACTTACCCATTCAAAGCCCCAAGGCACAATTCCAAAGCAATCATTACATCAAAACAATATAAAATATCATCCATTAAGGGATCTTTTGCAACAATGGTAACTTTTGTCACAACCTAATAAACCAAACTTTTAATGATCTCACTTCAAAGCCTTCATTTAAGCATTTCCTTACAGATATTCTTCATAATTCAGTCTGGCATCACTTGCAAAAGCAAAGCGTGTGTACATCAACTCAACATCAACATATTTCACCTTCATAGAGAGAAATAGTTTTATAACTGCACTGGACAGAGGTCCTTTGCAATATCTGTGACAAGACCAAAGAAAGCCATGGCTACTGGTCATTATTCAAAATGGACCTGAAAAGAAAAATAATAATAATAATAATAATAATAATAATAATAAGGGAGAAAAAAAATGTTCTGCGTCTGTCCACCTGGTTGCATGGATCAGCTTTCATAAAACACCGATCTGATATGGGCACTGGCATGAGTAAGTAAGGTGAAAACACCATATAAAGGGCTTCCTGTGTGAAAAAAACATATAAAGGGCTTCCTGTGTCGAGCTTCTCTACATGCAGTGCTAAGACGTCTGAACAGAAAAGTCTGAATTCCCTGACCTATAATAGCAGACACAGACCGCCAGTCACAAGTGCAAAAAGTTAAAACACGATTCACAAAATCATGTCATCACTAAATCATAAATAAATTTCAATTGGAGGAATATATGCAATTACAAAATAATGATTTAAACCAAAACAATGCAAATGGCAAAAGAAAGATTTTGGAGTTAATTACACGGTAGATTAGACTGAGGATTAGACAGTGATGATGACACACTCACTACGAGGCTTACTGAGTGAGTCTCAATGAGACAAGAACCTCATGAAGCATTACGCACATTTTTTGAGGGTTTTTTTTAAAACAGGAGTCCCGCGCTTTTGCTAGGAGCAGCTCTGCTCTGGCTGGAAAGGGTAGCTGAGGGCGGGAGGGAACGTGGAGCTCCGTGTCTGGTCATCCACCAGGACCACGTCCTCCACATCCCGGCCTTGGAACCGCCTGCGGCCGATCTTCACGATCACCTTCCTGCCCTGGAAGGCCTTGAGGGCCTCCTTGGAGGCCATGGCGCGGGCGGCTGCCTCGTCGCGCCCGTAGCCGGTGCCCAGGTAGACCGTCTGGCAGCGCAGCTCGCACACCTGGCCCTCGCGCTGGGCGCGCGCCGTCGGCAGGTCGGGGATGTCCTTCAGCGGCACGAACACGCAGCTCAGGCTGGCCTTAGCCGTCTCCACGCAGCTGCGCAGCACCTCAAAGTGGTCCAGGTTGGGTCCCCCGAAGCCACCCTCCGACACCAGCTTCCAGGCCACGGCCTTGTAGAGGCGGTTGAAGAAGGGCTGGTGGGTGGCTGGGGCATCGGCTGAAGGGCCCCATTTGGTAGATCCCGCTTTATCGTCTGAGCTGCTTTTGGATCTCTTCGCACCGCTGTCTGAATTCCCATCTGCACAATCACAAAGAATCGATATCTACACGTGTGGAGGTACCTGTGCATTTACAAAGACCTCTCCTCCTTTAATGAGGTAGTCTACAACATGAATCCCATATGCCTGTATGTACGTAATTATGTGTGTGTGTGTGTTGGGGGGTGGGGGTATGTGACTGGATGACAGCTCTTGCCCTCTCCCATTTGCTGAGACACCCTGAGGAAGCTGATGTCGCTAGCTGAATTGAATCACTTGACTATGACTCATGCTACCAAAAATCTTATAAAAAAAAAAAAACATCCTCAGCTTCTGCATGAAATTGCAGGCTTTGGCAAACAGGCCCCAAAACAATTTTACATTCCCCGTCCCCTGTGATTAAAATGGCAGAAAATAGCAGCCTTACAAACGGAATTCAAATATATTGCTCCATTATGAATGACTGATATGTGTAGGCTGTTTATATCAACAAGCCAAACATTTATCAAATGTGTTTTATTAACCATGGGACCAGCAAGCACCACATAAACAAAGACAAATAGAGCAAAGTGGATTCTCAAATAAAGCAGAAAAATGAGGCTAAATGATCCTGCTTACTCCAGAGAACATTGAAGGGGTGTGCACATGCGTGTGCGTGTGTGTGTGTGTGTGTGTGTGTGTGTGTGCGTGTGTGTGTGTGTGTGTGTGTGTAATGTGTGTGTGTGTGTGTGTAATGTGTGTGTGTGTGTGTGCACATGCGTGTGCGTGTGTGTGTGTGTGCGTGTGTGTGTGCGTGTGTGTGTGTGCGTGTGTGTGTGTGTGTGTGTGTGTGTGCGTGTGCGTGTGTGTAATGTGTAGGCGGGTGGTCTTACCCAGGGGTCTTTTCCCTTTGCCCATGATCTCATCCCTCGTCTTCCACACAGGGGCATCCTGCACCTTCACTCCCTCTCCCATCTCTTTGATCTTGTCCATCACTGGCTGGGGATAGCTGCAAAGATCGCACAGATTACATTTCACAAACATTGATAGAGATAATAAGTGGTGATACAACTGGCAACCCTATATGTTGGAGGATAGGCACATCAAAACAACTGGCAACACTTTCCAATCCAAACTGCATGGAAAGAAATTATATCTATCATTTCTGACATTTTTGAGACCACCATTGCTGTTGACTTAAACGTTTTTATTTCAGCGTATGTTGTGCTACTATGATTGCATACACAGATGAAGATTGTGCGTCTGGGAACGATGATTTGAATTGCAAAATACTGACTGAGATGAATGTGCTACATTAACAGCTATCAGCGTGAGAGCAGAACATTTTGATACTCTAGGGTTGGTTAGACAAACTTTTGGTACACAGGCTGTCAACAGTGGTGCAAGACAAAACACAGACAAGAGGCAGACATCAGGCACGATATGCTTTATTACAAAAAGTTAAGCCTATGTAAGAAACCTTAAGGTTACTTAATCAGTTATTTTCTATTCAATGACAAGTAGTTTCACATCAGCAACTAAAGCCAAAATATAACCATTGATTATGAAATCAATGATTTCATGACCACATTTGTAATGTATTTCACAAAAAGAACACCCATTAAGTTGACAAAAATGTAATTTTAGCAACCATCTCCAACATGAGCACATAATAATGACTAATGAGAACATAGCCTAATAATCCACAACAGTGTGACAAGAGCAATCTGGACAGCTGGACTCACCGACAACCCAGGAACACATGGTTGGCCCATGCCATGGAGAGAGAGAGTAGCTTGTCAAGGCTGGGGCTTGATACCCCTGGCTCAACAGTGGGGAAAGCCTCCATGTTGCGCAGAATGAACTCTCTCCTGGCATTCCACTGCTTGTTGGTCTCGCAGTACCCTCTGAGCGACTCTAGCCATGGCGCCAGGTGAGGGTTCTGGCCAAGGTACTCAGCGACAATGTCATCTCCAGGTTCCTCCTCAGCCATCACTGTGATACAGGTTAAATAGAAAGATATAGACCTTTCTTTTTGACCACCCACTTTTCGTATGCACCATCAACACCAACAGCAGCTATGCAGCAGGACAAACAACCCAACATAATGTCTATGGTATGTAATCTATAATCAACCATGTTGCACATAACTAATGTGAAGGATAGGCCTACTTGACTTTGGGTTGCAATGCTTTTTATGACCTTTAGGACTAACATGGGCACATTGGGCAGTATTCAACAGCGCGCTGGGGCTACCTTAGTAGCATCAGTTTCCGTGCATTTACACAAAAATGAAACTGGTTGGCTACACAATCATGACAGCAAGCTAGCTAATAATCAAAACTTCCTGCAGCTAAGGTAGCAGCTAATGAACAATGGGGAGTCTATTCTATCCTAACTGCAAGCTATATGGGCTAAATTATGCTTATTTGGTATGATACTTAAGTTTTAAACTTAACATCATACCATAGACAGAAAGAAGTACGACCAACATTCTGTTCTTCAGATAGCAAAAATCTTCTGACACAGTACTAAATCGAGTAAGGTCTTAGTAGAGTAACTGGCTTGTTACTAGCAAGCTTACTTGCCTGCTGGTTAACGTTAACGTAGCGTAAGCTCAAGCTAACTACATTAGCATGCATGAAGCACGACTCAAGTTTACATTACCCTCAAACAGGCGGTAAAAACTTGCCCATCACCATTGAATAATACTCTAGGAACACACGTGGCATTCTTAATAGCTTTACTGACCTCTCAATGTCGTCTTATCTCACTCAACAAAAGCATTGCTGGAGCTTCCATGACAATAAAACAGCAACAGAGGTAGCAGCTGACGACTTCCCTGAGGGCCCAGACTCCAACTCCCGACAACTACAATGAAGGATGTTTGCGTCATCATACTGCGGCGGCAGATTCGGCGGTGTTTACAGTTTTGAATGACATGTCTGTATCTCAGTCTTCTTTATGAAATATTCTTAATCATTTGAAAAATGATACACGAACTTTTGTTGGCATTAAGTGGATATCCTGGAACAATATTCACATGGAACAAAAGGACAGGTTTGCAGGTAAAGTATGCTTCCTGTACCACCAGGGAGATAGCTAGCTAACTAACGTCGTTAGCTGGCGAACAGACTCAGCAACATATAAACACTTCATAGTTCATACTAAGCAAGAACAATATAAATACAACACTTTCAGTTTCTGTAGAAACGATTGCACCACATCAGTCAGTTTATGTGCCAATGCTATTGATGTTGTTTGTAGGTATCTCAAGAGCTACCGTTCCTTCACCCAAGTGAAATAAGTGTGTTAAATCGTCTCTGTAAACTGGGCTCCGACTACGTGCGATTCACAGAGTTCATAGAGCAGCATACGGGCCATGTGCATCAGCAGGTAAGATGAACCAAACGCCGCATTAAAAGATCTGGAATCTCTACTGATAATGAATACTCTTGAACCAGGCGTTTGGCAAATAATGGTTATGCTTTTTAGGAGCACCATGCCAGCCAGCCAAACCCAACTGGACTCCATGGGATCTATTTACGGGCCTTTTGTACAGGGCTGGATTCGATGTTGCAACCATACCGACAAGCACTTCTCGACTTGGAACAAGAGGTGGGATGTCGTGCTTGAAATTCTATTAGCACCCTTTTAAGTTGGCTTGCTGTCAACTAAGTAAAATGGGTTAACATTGTATGTCTGTAAAAGCTCTCTATAATTCATGCTTGATAAAACTTGTCCTTGTCTTGTAGTTTCTTGGTGATCCACACCTTTCAATATCCCATGTGAACTATATGTTGGACCAGGTAAGTCCAGATGAATGGATGCTCCTCATTGACAATACTTAGCAATAGGCCTTTCTGTCTCTAACTTTTCCTTTATCTGCTGTCCAGTTTCAGCTACTCTTTCCATCTGTTATGGTTGTTGTGGAGACCATCAAATCACAGAAGGTGAGACATACCATATGCACTGGATTGCAATTCACATCACCCTCTCATCTGTTTGTATTAAAGGAACTGTATGTAAGAAATGTATTTCAATTAATCATAAAATGGCCCTGATATGTCACTAGACATTAAGAAATCATGTTCATTTCAAATACTTATATCACTGACAACAGTAGTCCGGCCAGGATATTGTTATTTAAAAAGTGAAGTTGCAGCCCTCAACTGATGTTGATGTTGTCATGTTGTGTTTTGGCCTGATGTGCCACCCTCCACCTATCTACTAATCACGAAGTCAGTAGTGTTTCGGCATCCGGGTTGCTAGCTCTGCCAGTCAGGGGGGAGGGGGAGGGGGAGGGGATGCACCGCTTTACAGTAATTTGAAAGTGATTGCAGTACCAGTTTTGGCCACAATCTTACATACGGTTCCTTTAATACCCACACAGCCAGATAATCAATATATATAGGGTTTAATTGTGCTTTCTGTTTTTGTTAGATCCATGGTTGTCAGATCTTGGAGATGGTGTATAAGCACAGCTGTGGTGGGCTTCCTCCCGTGCGCATGGCTTTAGAAAAGTAGGTTGAAACACACTTCTCCCTCCACACTTACATAAATATTAAAGCATTTAATTTGACTAAATAATTTTCAGTCTGTTCTTTTAATAATATATTTTTGTAAACTGCTTTGAACAAAAGCATCTGTCAGATACCTAATCTGTAGACTATACCCATAGGATCCTGGCAGTGTGCCACGGGGTGATGTACAAGCAGCTGGCGGCGTGGATGCTGCACGGGCTGCTGCTGGACCAGAGCGAGGAGTTCTTTGTGAAGCAGGGGCCGAGCGCCGGGGGCGGCGCAGGCAACCAGGACGAGGAGGATGAGGACCTGGGCATCGGCGGCCTGAGTGGGAAACAGCTGAGGGAGCTGCAGGACCTGGTGGGTTAGAAAGGGCCATGCACCACTGACTGAGAGAAGAGAAGAGAATAGAAGGGCTTCTGTGGCTTAAGGGATTATGCCTCTTTAGGGAAACCCTTAAATGCAGTTTGCAATTCTAGCAGAAAGGTTGTTGATATTTAAGATCAACAGTCAGTCAAATTGCACATTTCACTTCCATGCCACTTCGGCAGGGTGAGGACAGTGGGGAGGTGAATTAAGGGAAACAGTGTTTCCCACAGAATTAAATTCTATTTGTGGTGGTAGGTTTGCAGAATTGACATGGATGCAAAAGTTTTTAACAAATTAGTGCAGAGGGGTTATGATGCTAACCAGATTTAAGCACAATTTAGCCAGTCGTCTTCTATGCTTTGCAGGATTGTTAATGTTTTATTTAAACGTGCATGTAGGTTCGACAGACAGACACAAGGAGAGTCTGTGCAAAGGTGCACATAGCTCTACAATGAAAGAATTTCATCCAGTTTAAATAGTACAACATGGAAAATCATTGTGTGGTGGTCAATGATGATATTGTGATGGGGCGCCACAAATAAGTTAATGTATGGGAAACACTGGGGAAAAAAGATATCGTATTAGAATCATGGACTGCTTTTAAAGGATAAACTGTAACTCTTTGATGAAGAGTTCCTAGTTGGACGCAGAACACAGTTTCATATAGAATCTGTGGGCTCATTGTCTCCTTTTTGTTTTTCTCAGTCTCAGTCCCTTTTTAAGAATAGCGATATCTGGGTCATAACTGCAGCGTCTGCTTGGTCTAGAGCAGAACACTCTTTCTATTTATTGTCTTGGAAACCAGTTCATAGGATTTCAGGAATGTTTCACCCAAATTTTATAATTGATTTCTTTTTTTGACGTGCCATGTAGTGTGACTAAAATTGGCTCATGAAACCAAAACATACCCCAGGATCATACAGACACATCGCTAGTCATTTTCAGCGCAATTCTGAAAAACTATTAATTTCTTGGTGTTATACCATATTAAACACTGGTGACCGTTATATAAATGCTCTATTTCATATATTAATGAAGCAGTCTTCAACTCAAGGAGACTTATTTTGCTTTCTGTGAGTTAGAGCTACACTGTGAAAGACCCTCGAATCAAGTCGTGAGTCAGTCAGTCTAGCCAGACACTTCAGCACAGACCTCTTCATCCCTCTCATCTATTCCTCTGTGACCCAGCTTCTCTCAAGTTCTCAGTGAGGATCCTTAGTCTCTGATTAGATAAAGGAGAAACTTCAGACAGCAATATTGCTCATTACAGTTCTTTAAGCCTGGCATGCAAAAGCTTCTTGGGACATGGAACCATTTTAAGAAATGATTTTGGGTACAAATTATACAAATTGACAGTGTAGCTTACTCACTTTATCTCTTGCATTGGGTTGTGTTTGTAGAGGCTGATTGAGGAGGAGAACATGCTGGCTCCGTCCTTGCAGCAGTTCTCTCTGCGTGTGGAGATGCTCCCGTCCTACATCCCCATCCGCGTGGCAGAGAAGATCCTGTTTGTCGGCGAGTCTGTGCAGATGTTTGAGAAGAACAACCAGAGTCCGTCCAGGGCCGGTGAGATAAGTTATTTGATTTACACCCTGCTAAATAAGACACTACACATTTTAGGGTTGGTTTTTGGTGCTGTTGCAGTTCTGCAGGTGTCAATGAAAATGTGGTGTGTTGTGGGCTGAAGCTTAGACTTTGTAATGAAGCACTCAAAGAATCCTCCATAGAAATGGATGGGGTTAGTTTTTCACGCCAGTATGGCAGCTGTCTACACATATCCTGTCCCTTCCTGTATGCCTCCCCATTCACTTTAATAGGAACATAGATGCCCAATAACTTCCCATAGTGTGTTGAATAGGAACATAGATGCCCAATAACTGCCCAAAATGTGTTGAATAGGAACATATGTAACAGAGGTAGTTTTCCCTCTCCCACATTCTCTGCATTATGTTGTGTAAAATGAGAGACTCTTTACTGATAACACACAAAGGAAAAGCAAATGTATCAGGCACAGAGCGAGCCAGGCGCGTCAACTCCTGCCAAACACAGGTAAACCACACTTTAATAATACACTATACCAAAATCCGCTAGCCCGCAGTAAATGATAAAACGAGTTTGCTGGCATGCTCCACCTGCAGCCACGCTAACTGGCTGCAGCGTGAGAAAATCCTGCAATAATTATATCAATTATTACAACCTAATAAAACGCATGCATACTGTGCATGCTGCACCGAGAGAGTTATTATTTGACAGATACGAATATATAATTGGCAAATAATAAAAACAACATAACAGAAACATGACCGTAAGAAACCACCTACCTCTGCCTCACGATAGTCACAAAAGAGGCAGAGCTGAGGTAGCATGAAAAGTTAAGGGATTCCACCGTGGGAAAACCCCTACTGTACCCCAAGAGAGAAAAGATACTATGTATGAACTTGACCTGAAGTGGGGGGAGAATTCAGTGAAACACACTCAACCCTGCTACACATAGATGCCCAATAACTGCCCATACAGTAGTGTGTTGAATAGGAACATAGATGCCCAATAACTTCCCAAAGTGTGTTGAATAGGAACATAGATGCCCAATAACTGCCCAAAGTGTGTTGCAAGATGGGCGCCGAGTGGAGGGACTTGCTTAAAAGGACTTTGGCTGAAATCTCAGTGGAACCTTTCCTTAATCCGTTGATTTAAAGGTTCTCTAAGCACGATTGGGTGACGTCACTTCTGATGACGTTTGAAGTATTATCAAACAAAACAGAGAGCTAGCTAGCGCCTCCCTCCCTTTCCTTCTCGTGCAACTGAAACTGTCATGAACAGTTTCAGTTGCACAGGAGGGAGAGCGAGGGTTGGTGATTGGCTGGAACACAGTTTATGTTTCATGGTCCAGGCTGGATCAGGCTGTTTTTGTTGCCGTTTTTGAAACCTGGGCTGTCCACAGGGACCGCGTCAGGGCACATGCAGCTAGCGGATCATGAGATATTTGCTGTATGAGACAAAACATTTTCTATCTTAGACACAGCGTAACAAGACTAAGAGAACCTTTAATATCAGTGTATTGCATATTTGCCTTATCTATACCCTAGTTACATAATTAATGTGTGTGTGTGTGTAACTATGTGTGTGTTTGATAGGCTCCATCCTGAAGCATCAGGAGGATATTTTTGCAGCTGACCTCCACAAGCTAAAGCAGCAGCCCCTCTTCAGCCTGGTGGACTTTGAGAACCTCATAGACAGAATCCGCAGCACCGTTGCTGAGGTTTGCTCCCTTATCCTACTACACAACACTTTAATTAGCCTAGCTGCATATTGCTCCCTTATCCTACTACACAACACTTTAATTAGCCTAGCTGCATATTGCTCCCTTACCCTACACACAACACTTTAATTAGCCTAGCTGCATATTGCTCCCTTATCCTACTACACAACACTTTAATTAGCCTAGCTGCATATTGCTCCCTTACCCTACACACAACACACAACACTTTAATTAGCCTAGCTGCATATTGCTCCCTTACCCTACACACAACACACAACACTTAAATTAGCCTAGCTGCATATTGCTCCCTTACCCTACACACAACACACAACACTTTAATTAGCCTAGCTGCATATTGCTCCCTTACCCTACACACAACACACAACACTTAAATTAGCCTAGCTGCATATTGCTCCCTTACCCTACACACAACACTTTAATTAGCCTAGCTGCATATTGCTCTCTTACCCTACACACAACACTTTAATTAGCCTAGCTGCATATTGCTCCCTTACCCTACACACAACACACAACACTTAAATTAGCCTAGCTGCATATTGCTCCCTTACCCTACTACACAACACTTTAATTAGCCTAGCTGCATATTGCTCCCTTACCCTACTACACAACACTTTAATTAGCCTAGCTGCATATTGCTCCCTTATCCTACTACACAACACACAACACTTAAATTAGCTTAGCTGCATATTGCTCCCTTACCCTACACACAACACACAACACTTAAATTAGCCTAGCTGCATATTGCTCCCTTACCCTACACACAACACTTAAATTAGCCTAGCTGCATATTGCTCCCTTACCCTACACACAACACACAACACTTAAATTAGCCTAGCTGCATATTGCTCCCTTACCCTACACACAACACACAACACTTAAATTAGCCTAGCTGCATATTGCTCCCTTATCCTACACACAACACACAACACTTAAATTAGCCTAGCTGCATATTGCTCCCTTACCCTACACACAACACACAACACTTTAATTAGCCTAGCTGCATATTGCTCCCTTACCCTACTACACAACACTTTAATTAGCCTAGCTGCATATTGCTCCCTTATCCTACTACACAACACTTTTTAATTAGCCTAGCTGCATATTGCTCCCTTACCCTACTACACAACACTTTAATTAGCCTAGCTGCATATTGCTCCCTTACCCTACACACAACACTTTAATTAGCCTAGCTGCATATTGCTCCCTTACCCTACACACAACACTTTAATTAGCCTAGCTGCATATTGCTCCCTTACCCTACACACAACACTTAAATTAGCCTAGCTGCATATTGCTCCCTTACCCTACACACAACACACAACACTTAAATTAGCCTAGCTGCATATTGCTCCCTTACCCTACACACAACACACAACACTTAAATTAGCCTAGCTGCATATTGCTCCCTTACCCTACACACAACACACAACACTTAAATTAGCCTAGCTGCATATTGCTCCCTTACCCTACACACAACACTTAAATTAGCCTAGCCACATATTTAAATTCGCCTAGCTGCATATTTAAATTTGCGTAGCTGCATATTTAAATGAGCCTTACGACATATTTAAATGATCCTAGCAACATATTTAAATGAGCCTAGCAGCATATTTAAATGAGCCTAGCTGCATATTTAAAAATGAGTACAGCCACCAGGTTTTACAGTCGTGGTCCGCTCTGTTGAGTAGATTTCCACCCACTGCCTGTCCATGTCAGTGTTGCGTTTATAAGTAATAACTGTCCTCTGTGTTTGCAGCATCTATGGACATTAATGGTGGAAGAATCAGATCTCCTTGGTCAGCTGAAGGTATAGATGGGCAGATCAGCCGTATTTTGATGGTGGTATTTTTACGTGCTAGATGAGTTGGTCAAGAAGCAAAGCAAGCCTTTGGTCCAATTTGGTCCAATTGCCACTGTCTCTGTATTTTAGATCATTAAGGACTTTTATCTGCTGGGCCGTGGGGAGCTGTACCAGGTGTTCATCGACCACGCCCAGCATATGCTCAAGACCCCGCCCACTGCAGTCACAGAGCACGGTAACTGTCACATCACACGTCACATCACGTCACGTAGGCGATTACATGAACAGATACTGAAACTATCCCTAAATATCCAGCTGTCTCATTCAACACTAACATCTCTATCACCTGGACACATTGTTTATTGTTTACACATTTAACCATCACCACTATTTCCCCTATGACCATTGGCACACAGTAGTTTTCACTATGTTACGTTATTTACAGTGTCTTGCTGCAACGTTAAAGCAACACCAAAGAACTTTTCCAATGCACGCTATTTGTTTATCCAGCACCGACTTTGCAAATAAAGATGTCCACAGAAAAGGTAGAATATGTTGCATGATTTTAGTACAATGTATTGCGACATCATGCAAATCAAATTTGTAGTTTTTTATGTCTCATTCCATCGAATTACAGATCCGCTACCCGATCTGGCAAACTTGCATGGTGCGTTATAGCCGATAGAGGGCCGCAAAGCAAATGCAGAAGTGCCGTTCACCCTGTTACGAGTTGATGAACCACTGAAACAATTTTGGAAACATTATTTTAAGGTACAAAAAACTCTTTGGTGTTGCTTTAAGGTAATTTTAGATTGCTGTCTTATGCTGGTGTGTACTATTTGCGTGTGATTATGTAATATGGTGTGTCGTGCTGTTTTTCTAGATGTGAACATGGCGTTCCAGCAGGCTGCTCATAAGGTGCTGTTGGATGATGATAACCTGTTGCCTCTGCTGCACCTCACCATCGACTACCAGGGCAAGGACAGCAAAGGTGCTGACAAAACCACCCACCTAAAAACACCTAAAACACCATGTCAGAACATTGTCTTCTCAAAGTTGCTTTCTGTTGCACAATGAATTGCAGTGGAGTGTAGTCACTTAGAGATGAAAGCAAACAAGTCGTTATGTAATGGTTCTGACATGTTTTCATATCTGAAAGCCTCCAAGGACGTGCGTTCGGTTGCTTCTCTTTGTAAAATCATTGTTGCGTCAGGGCATTAGCAACTAGAATGAAAATGAGGTGTTGGCATCTTTGCAATGAGTTATAGATGTGGAAGTCAAACTCTTTTGACTCAGTGAAAGTTGATATGCCTTTAAAGCACACTCACTCAGTTTAATGAGCTTTAATATGAATGTGTGTGTGTGTGTGTGTGTGTGTGTGTGTGTGTGTATGTGTATGTATATGTCTGTGTGTCTGTGTGTGTCTGTCTCTCCAGACACGTCCAGCACGCGTGAGGGCAACACCCCTCCCCAGGAGACGTCCCCGCGTGAAGCCCCCTCTAATGGCTGGGCGGTGCTGGGGCTGGCCTATAAGGTGCAGTGGCCACTACACATCCTCTTCACCCCAGCAGTGCTGGAGAAGTGAGTGCAGCTCGAATGCTTTACCCGAACACACACACACACACACACACACACACACAGCAGTGGCTGTAGCTCGTCTCTTTTCTCTTCATCTCTTTCTGTTTACCTCGCTCTCCCTTTCCCCCTCACTCTTCTTCATCCCTTCCTTTTTTCTCCCCCTCTCTCTCTCTCTCTCTGTCCTCCTTCATCCCTCTCTCTCTCTCCCTCTCCTCCTCTCTCAGGTATAATGTGGTGTTCCGGTACCTGTTAAGTGTGCGTCGGGTCCAGTCAGAGCTACAGCACTGCTGGGCTCTGCAGATGCAGAGGAAACACCTGAAGTCCAACCAGACCGACGCCGTCAAATGGAGGCTCCGCAACCACATGGCTTTCCTGGTGGACAACCTGCAGTACTACCTCCAGGTGAGCTGACAACGTCACTCCACAGAGGGTTTAGCCCCCTGGATTTCAATGCTCAAGGACAGGGGTGTGGACAGACACATAATCATTCATCATAATTATAATCATCAGGACTAATCTATTTGATAGAGCTTGATTATAAGCCAAATGCCAGTCGAAGAAAGTAGTGTGCTGGGGGGCGCTGTGGCGCAACAGGCTACAGCGCCCGTACCTGCGGTCATATCCCGAACCCACCCCATCTCTCTCTCTCTCTCCCACTCACTTCCTGTCTATCTTCACTATCCTGTCAGAACAAAGGCAAAAAGCCCAACAAATATAACAAAAAAAAAGAAAGTAGTGTGCTGAGCTCTATTATGCTATTTAATTTTTATGTGTGTGTGTGTGTGTGTGTTGAATTATCCCACTGAGTGAAAGCTCCTCTCCTCTCGCTCCCCGTGTGCCAGGTGGATGTGCTGGAGTCTCAGTTCTCTCAGCTCCTACAGCAGATCAACTCTACCCGAGACTTTGAAAGCATCCGATTGGCCCACGACCATTTCCTCAGCAACCTCTTAGCCCAGTCCTTCATCCTGCTCAAGCCTGTGAGTCTCTCGCCCACACCCACAGAGGAGATGAGGGCAGCTTGTTTTCATCTTTGAGAGAATTGATTGATTGTTTTACTTTCATGACATGTTGTTCAGGTTCAGAGTTTGACTTTGAACTCCTCCTTTGGTTCCGTCACGGTTCCATTGGGTATAACCGAATGTTAATGATGGTCTGTGGTCACCTTCCTTCTCCTCAGGTGTTCCACTGTCTAAATGACATCCTGGACTTGTGCCATAACTTCTGTTCTCTGGTCAGCCAAAACGTTGGCCCTTTGGATGAAAGAGGAGCTGCCCAGCTTGACATTCTAGTCAAGGTCAGACATTTTGAATTATCCTCTTAACTCTTAGTAAATTCTTAGAGCTACAGTGCATAGACTATTTAATATCTTTAACTACTGTCTGCAGCTAATGTTTTAGAATCATGCAGGTCATTTGAATTTTTTGTCGTGACAAATAATGTATTACCAACTGACTAAATTCTTATAATAATATCAGATATTCTAAGTACATGTACTAATAAAGTGAAATATTTGGTGTCTGTCTGTCTTGTGCAGGGCTTCAGCCGTCAGTCCTTCCTGCTCTTTAAGATCTTATCCACAGTGAGGAACCACCAGATCAACTCTGATCTGGCCCAACTGCTCCTACGACTCGACTACAACAAATATTACACCCAGTCAGGAGGCACGCTGGGCAGGTGAGCCTCAACGTGCCGCACATGGCTTACAGTAACCAGCCTAGAATGCCATCTGTAGTGATATAGGCAACGGCATCATGGGTGAAGCATATTAAGGCAACGGCATCATGGGTGAAGCAGAAGGATTATGGAACACTGACAACATTTCTTCAAAATGGGCAGCTGAATTTTTTTTAAATTACAATCAGCTGAGGTATAACCTGCCACAGAATTTATTCGGTAATTGATCATGGTGACAAAGCTTCATTAAGAACTAATTACTCTTCTTTGTTCTATACACAGTCTGTGATTGGAAAGCAGCGATAAGAAACCTGGTCGTCAAGCTGCAGTTACTCAAATTCCTGAAGAGGTGTACTTTGGTTGTCATGGTGCTGCTGCCTTTCAGTGTGCAGAAACAAAGACTCCGTCCCTCCGATCCATAGCTGTTGGTGTTCAGTACTAGAACCTCACTCTTGAGGCAGGATAAAACATTTCCATTTTCTCCAAGTTGTATGAATTGTAAATATATACAAAAAAATTGTCTTGTTTTGTTGCGTGAAAATGTACTAATCAATAAAAACACCAAAAAAGGTAAAAATGAAACAGATCACAATTTATTACGGCATAAAAACAGACAGGTTAAAACTATGTACATGAGACATGCTCCACCGCTAACACCTCAGTGCATGCTCACAAGAAGGTTCTCAGAACATGAGGGCGTATCTGGGATCAGGCCTCTATGACCCGACCCCATCACAATGCACTACGGATGAAAATACATGAACTGATCCTAGGCCAGCAGGGCTGTGGCCTCTCCAAGACACTGTTGAACACATTCGAAAGAGCAGCTGATGTTGAGTTAAGGGGGAGTGGGGGGGGGGAGGGGTTTACAGTAGTTCAGAAGTTCATAGGTCGTAGTCATGGCGATACTGGGGATCACTGGCGTAGTCCTGGCGTTCTCCAACAATCAGGCTCTGGACAAGCCACTCCAGGGAGACCACTGGCAAGGAGCGGGAGCTCGCACGCTTCACCACCGCAGAGGGGCAGGACCGCTCAGTCACCATCACATCAAACGTGTCGGCTGGAATGTCTACACACACAGACAGACAGACACAGACAACATTACGGCTTTGACAGAGGTTTCTGAACAAGTTCATTACAGTCCCAAAAATAGAAGTCGAGAAGCCAATGGGAAGTATACGCTCTAAAACCAAAGGGGTACAACAAACCTTTCTATGATGAATGTGTTTAAAAAAAATTTGGACTTAACATTTGCCGGTCATTTAAATATCAAATTAGGAGCTCTATTTTATAAGACTAATAAAGTGAGGTGGAGTCCTGTACCGGTGTCCTCTCCTTTCTGCTGCTTCACGCTACTCGCTCCACTCAGCTTCAGCAACTCCCCCCACAGGTCTGCCGAGCCCGCGAACACCAGCAGGACCCTCAGGCTCTTAAACGGGCTGCAGCGTGGATGCCTGTCCAAAATTAGACATGATTTTTACACCTCATATCACAAAGTACTGTAACCTTCCTATAACACTGGTAACATAGCTAAAATATAGATGACAAGTTCAAATGTGTAATAATTCATCATCTTAGACAAGTATTTAAAATGATAAAACAAGGTGGTGAAAGATTTTATACATTAAAGGATTCTATATAATATTCATTTCATTATTTAATTCATTATGAATATCATTTTACAGCCGTCACTGACAGGGTGGCACTGCCATCCTCACCACTCTACGACGCGCTGGCTGGGTCCCATGCCAGCGGGCAGCAGGTAGTTCCTGTAGTTGAGCAGCTTCTGCTCCAGACAACTGTCCCGCACCCAGGCGTTGGACACGCACGGCACACCACTCGCCACACACAGCAGGTACTTCCTGGTCCGGCAGTGCTGATCCGCGATCAGCAGGCTCTGATAGGCTGCTTTACACTACAAAGAGGCCAAGGTGGCTCAGGTTAATGATGCGATCAATAAAGAGATCTCTCTATATAGGGGCTTAACACTACTGCTATAGTTGGCTCATTATAGGGATGATTCACAGTGGTACTGTGCTTTAAGAAATGTCACCTATGGCATAGTTATAGTTACACGGCATAGTTACACACTAGATGCTTTTTTCCACCCCTCAAGCCTTAACTCATATTTTTTCAAAAATATGAATTTTAATGGGCTACGTGTAGGATTTTTGAGTTTAAAACGTTCAAAAATGACATGGAAATAACCGTTTTTGGTTATATTTGTTGCCTGGATACCCACTAAAGCTAGCATGCTAACCAGCTTCATAATATGGCTTTGTACCTCAACATGCACTACATCGAATATATCGTCATTGGACACGTGCAATCATGGGCCTCTGGGACATTTCAGTTTTAACAGTAAAATATGTTTGACTGAAGACAAGTTTCTTGTGCCAAATGTAACTTTCAGAAAAAGTATCAGCACAGGTTACATAACAATGTGCCCAACAGTGTGACATTCTATTACCAGACAAACATCACAGTCTCAACACTTCCAACTGAGCCCCACTAGTCTCCTTGTGCCTGACAGAACCCATTACCCAGGCCCGGCTAACGAAGCGGGCCAGCCGGAGCCGATGCCTGACAGCAGCCTGTGTGACTCACCTGCTCCTCGTTGAAGTCGGGCAGGACGAGGCCCCCTCCCGCCTCCAGCTGGCTGACGATGTAGTGCTTGTTATAGGGAGCGGTCGGCAGGTAGTCTGAGGGCACAGCACAGCACAGCAGAGCAGAGCAGGGCTCTGAGTCAGTCCACAATCAGCCCCTCAGCACACCGCAAGGGCACTTACAACACTGACTCAACATAGCAGCCTTAACAAACTCCTGACAAACAAAGGGATCGAGGAGTCAGGGAGGCACGGGAGGGTGAACGGCACTTGACAAACTTCACTCTTAGAAGCCTCGTGAATCAAGTGATTTTAGAAGAATACAACAGAAATAATGACTTTTTTTTTATGATTAAAAGATTTTCTTTTCTTTACGATACTGGTCAGATGGCCCCTGTCCGTGTCATCAGAAAATCTGATTGGACGGTTCCGCCACTGCAGAACGTGTCCAACACACAGGTCATTCTCTTCATCCCAGGCAGGATGTACGTATCTTAAACTTAAGGACCGTCCACCATGGAGCACTGACCTTCCTCCTCGTCGCTGGTGGCCAGGTTGGAGAGGCGGTCGTTGACCGAGGAGGTCGTGAGCAGGAAGGCGAAGCCCATGAACAGGGAGTCGCTGGTAGGGAGCGGCCCGTGGCTCGCCAGCAGGTCACTGGGGTCAGAGGGCACGTCTGTGCCGCTGCCCGAGGTGTTGCACACGCCCGTACCTGCACCGGCACGTGCACCTGCACACACTCAACGTAAATGGAACAGTAAGCACAAATGCACAGTAAGGACAGCAGAAAGATAAAGCATCACTTTATGCATTTCCTGTAAGAAGCAACTGCTGTGCTTCCATGGTAGTACAAAAACAGTGTTTAAGGTTAATTCATTAATCAATGTGTCTATTTGTACAAATTGTAACTGACAACTGTCACAGAGCTGTAGGTTTTCATAGTCTAGTGACAAGTTATCAAATAGAACAAAAACTAGTCTCTATAACAACTAACAAGCAGTTTCAAAATGTCACAAATTACATTGTTCAACAGTGTTTTCTACACCTATGTATTACTTCAATTCAACACTGTGAAGGTTTAAAATGAT
The DNA here is from genome assembly GCF_018492685.1 of Alosa sapidissima. NCBI lineage: Eukaryota > Metazoa > Chordata > Actinopteri > Clupeiformes > Clupeidae > Alosa > Alosa sapidissima. Next base: position 12,117,524 of record NC_055970.1, read on the forward strand.
CCAATGTGTTAACACATCAGGGGGCAGATACACACAGGCCTCAGCTCAGCAGAGATCGCTAACTGACCTCTGAAACGATTAAACAGTGCGTCACACCCAGAAAAACATGAACATACCGTGGCTGGCCAGGTGGTCACCAGCATCACTTCCCGAGGTGTTGCCCACAGCCGTACCTGCAGCAGCACGCGAACCTACACACACACACACACACACACACACACACAGAAAGTATAATGAGGACGAGTGAAATGTGAACTCAGCATTACAAGTAACACACACCAGCACCCCACTGACTACAGAGAGAGTGGACAGACCCGGAGGTGGCGATGGTGACTCAAGCAGTGAGCAACACAGTGAGTGAGTGTGTGTTTGCCTCCTGAAGTGAGTGAGTGTGTGTTTGCCTCCTGAAGTGAGTGAGTGTCTGTTTGCCTCCTGAATAATGGGGTGCCACCTGACCTCATTATTTCTGACCTCATTAGGGGGTACTGCCAAGCGCAAGAGTCTCACATAGACCTTGAGAATTTACTTCACCTCAGCAAGCTGCCACCAGAGCCGCTGACACTTGCGCATGTACTCGTACGCATCCATCTTGACGTACTTTAGAGCTGGACGTGGCCGTTAATGAGCCAAATGGTGAAAATAAACATTGAAAACAGACAAATAATGATGTCCACCGTGCCTCACTTTCCCTCTATAGACGGTGCGCCCCCTGATGGTCACAGTGTGCTATGGACGGTTGTAACATACCCATTCCTTCCAGCTTGAGACTGTGAGTGATGTCGGACGTCGCACTAAAAGCAGGCCATTCTTTATCTCACAGTTTTCTCACACAGTAGATTACATTTTCTCTCTCATGTTTAAAAATTGATATCAGGGAAATCGGCACAAGAACACTTTTCACAGCGCCATCATAAATCTAATCTTACACAATGTTGGTCTAAAATAGCCTCGCTAATCAATATTGAAAATGAAAACGTCAAGGAAAACATTAATCTACAATGTTAAAATACACAACATAAATATCTAAAACTCATTAAAAAAGTGCTACAGCAAATGGTTAGATTAATGGAATTCTGCTTCTCATCAGTAATGGGCAATGTACAAATACAACAGCTGATAAAACAAGATTTTAAAATGCAGAAGACCAAAGAGGAAACTGAAATCTATGTCCACTTGATAGGAAGGACTGTTGTAGGGAAGGTCACTTGTCTCTCTTCACTCCTCCGTCTCCATACCGGCTTTGTTGGGGCCAGACTTGCGCCCCCTTTTGGCGGGTGTCCGCTCTGCACGCTCCTCCTCAGTGGAGCTCATCAGCTTCCTCTTCCCAGAAGGCCCGGGGGTCCGTGGGCTGTCGCTGCCGCTCCGACTTGGGGTGTTCACTCCTGGCCCCGTGTTGCCACGGCGACGGCGCTTCCCATCCACCAGATTATCTGTTTATGTAAAGAAACAAATAACCACTAACGGCATTATAATGTGATGACTGTGCGAATGAAACACAGCGTTTCCCATACATTGACTTTGGCAACCCACCACAATATCAACATTCACCACCACACAATGATTTTCCTGGTTGTACTAAATTGTGCTAAAATCTGGTTAGCATCATAACCACGCTGTGCTAATTTGTTAAAAACTGTTGCATTCAAGTTAATTCTGCAAACCAACCACCACAAATGGAATTAAATTCTCTGGGAAACACTAATCTACAGTTTATAGATATTCATATTCACACACCAGACCCAAACCTGCTCTCTGCACTCAGCCACTACCTACCCAGACTGATGTCGGCCGCTTTGGTGAGGGGGGTGAGGGGCTCGGAGGGGTCGAGGCCATAGTGCTCGCGTAGCTGGCTGCCCTGCTCCATGGAGAGGATGACAGAGGCCCTGCTGTACCACTGCTGTTGGCCCTCCCGTTCCACACAGTACTGCAGCTCCCTGCCCACCGTCTTATGGTTTTTAACCACACCTGAGACACACACACACACACACACACAGTTAGTGTACATATACCTAGACTTGTGCGGTCCTCATTTAAATCGTTGTTGGAAACAGTTGTGAAGGATAATCAAGGATAATCTTAAATCTTAAAATTCTTACTTAGAGTGTAATTATTAGGAGTCAACACACCTGTGACAACTCTCTAAATTTACAACAGTTGGATTGTTGTTGGATTTGACCAGACATCATACTTATGTACTGTACATCATACAATATTCAGATGCCAGGTACATACACCATTTAAATACACAACCATATTCATATCAAAATGTCTGCATACTAAATCATTTTGTTTATTTTATGTCTGATCACGTCTGCTTACCAGTGAGGAAGTATTCATCCTCAGATATTGCGGTGACCTCTGTCTCCGTAGGGATGGGGTCACACAGCAGCACGTCACGGCCCTGCACCTCACACTCGTAGCCGTCGTCGAAGAGCAGCCGGAACCTTCCGGCGCCCAGGTCACTGGTGATGCGGCCCGAGTAGAAGTAGCCGTTGGAGGACCACTTGGCCACCACCCGCAGGCCCACCAGGCTGCTGTCGGACGAGGCTCCCCCAGCGCGGGCGGAGGGTCCTGGAGGGGGTGTTGCAGCACGCCCTCTAGAGGTGACACGGGTGAAGCGCTCCTCCTCCTCCTCTGGAGAGGAGAATGGTCCTCGCTGGACGTTGTTGGCTCCGGCCCGACCACCCCTTTGGGAATGAAGAGGCGAGTTTGAACATAGTGAAACTGTTAGAGGTCATGCAGCTCAACACACACACACACACACACACACACACACACACACACACACACACACACACACACACACACACACGTAACGTAATCTTCAAAATCACACATCTCATGAAAAATGCACACACATAGGGAGGGAAAGTGAAAACCAGCGCCCCAAGTGGTTGCGTTCCTATCGAAGAGCAGCTCCAATGTTAAGTCCCATAGACCTATTTTTTTTTAAAAATACTGTGAAGCCAAATCAGCGATCTTATCCACCAAAAATATTTTTCAGTGTCTATACAGTAATAATCTTCTAACTGTGAAAATGTCAGACCATATTTTGCCTTATTTAAAAAAATCGAAATGGCTCCTTTTGTTTCATAAACGAACTACAAAAAAGCCACGTGACTTTACCCTTCGACCTTACTCACGGTAGCATGGTTTGTTTATTAGCCTGGTTAGCATTGCCACTTAACACTTACTGCCAGCTCTTCATGTGAGTAGAAGCACAACACCAGTTATCCAGACATAAAGGTTATCACCACGCGGTTTACATCACCTTCCGTTATTACAAAAATATGTAAGCCAGTTAAGCAAATTGCTGTATTGGTCAGTTAGAGATTAAGCGCCTAAACCTGTGACGTCACATGCAACTGTAGTTTGTTATCACCATGTTACGACAAAAACTCAAAACAATTCAACTGTATGACCACTTGAAGCAATAGAGGTGACCCCAGTGCCTAACATATGGAAGGCATTAAATTAAGATCCCAATGTGCACCGAGATATATTTTTTCTAAAAAAAAATCCCATCCCCTCCGCTAAACTCTAGGAACGCAACCAGTAGATGGCGATGAGATTACTTTCCCTCCCTATAAGCATTGATACATACTGACCAAACCAAAACTCATTATTGCACACTAAGGCATACCTTAAAAATACATCTAGAGGGCCTTCAGATATTTAACTTTGCAATCTTACTAGAATTCACAAGTGAATTCATCTTAAATGCAATTTATAATGATGAGGATGATGAAGATGAGGAATTAATACAGAATAAAGTGAGTAAGGTCTAACAGTGCGGGTGCAGAGGCACTGACCAGTGAGGAGACACGGAGAGAGGAAGTACACAAACAGGAGGAGGAAGAGGAGGAGGAGGAGGACGAGGAGGGTGGGTTAGTGCAGTGAGAAACTCATCTGGATGTGATCAGAGCCATGGGGCGTCAGGATGGAGGAGGAGGACAATCAGTGTGTGTGTGTGTGTGTGTGTGTGTGTGTGTGTGTGTGTGTGTGTGTGTGTGTGTGTGTGTGTGTGTGTTTGATTACCCTCATGTGCACTCATCTAAACTATGATTTCCTTCAATCACAATCTTGGTAATCAGTCACTGATGTACAACCACACACACACACACACACACACACACACACAGTCCCCTCACCTGCTCTGAGGGCTGCGTGAGGGGGGTCTGCCTCGCCGTGACCGGCCACGAGGTGTGACCGGGGTCAAAGGGCGCGACCCCTGCACTCTGGCCTGCTCAGAGACAGGCCTCTGCAGCTGCTTGCGCCCCCTCCTGGGGCTGAGACACAGACACACACACAGACACACACACAGACACACACACAGACACACACACACACACACAGGTAGCAGGTCAACACACCCACAGACATCAAAACAGAATGTCTGTACTTCAATTCGCTTACTGCTGTAAACCCTGGCCACTTGTTGAAATGCCAAATGTCTGAACTTAAGAGTTTGTTTGAAAGGTTACACGGGATCCTGCATTCGCAGAGAGCACCTTCAAATGCATGGAATGTGCTCTTTAGTCTGGGGAAAAGATCACCCGACAAGAGAAAGTAATCTAAGCTACTCTTTGACATCAAAAATATAAATAGCTTCTTTAGGGTTCACATTGAATCCTCTACACATCACAGCTGCACAAGAACACAGAGGAGTCAGAGGGGACGTCAGATGTACAATCATCACAGCATCAGACTAGAAGTCTGGAGACTACAAGAAACAGCAGAGGGAGAGAAGCTAGTGAACTGTAGGAAAATTAGGAAAATACAACACTAGCAAGAAGAGAGAGTGTTAAATGGTTATTCATGCAAAACCCTACAGACACAACAACATCAAGGCTGCAGATCAATATGCACTTCTGCTTGTCCCAGTAAACCTCATTTCTTCACAGTTACTCTTTAGATCCCAGGAAGAACAGTGCAGTTGGTCAGGTCATATGAGGATCCTGATCAGCTAAACTAAATTAGGCTAAAGAATTTACAGAGGAAGTTATGAATGTGTATCTTATGCAAATCATCTCTAAAAAATAGAAACTAAACTAAAATAGGCTAAAGAACTTACAGAGGAAGTTATGAATGTGCATCTTATGCAAATCGTCTCTAAAAAATAGCTCAACCACCCGGTGAGTTTGTACGGAAGACTAAAAAAGCCCTCAGGCACAGCAGGCTCACCTCCCCGACCTGCCAGCCCCGCGGCCCGTGGGCATGATGAAGTCAGGGTGTCGGCCAGCACTGGTGCCCGCCCCTGCAGCCGCACCCATGCTGCCCGAGCTGCTGTGGGTCAGGCTGGACGCTTTGGACGAGAGCGAGCTGATGTCCGCCAGGTCACCGGAGGTCATGGAGCTGCCGGTACGTGAGGGCGAGAGGTCACTTTCCAGCACACGGCAGTCAACCACAGGCTCCTCTGACTCCTGTTAAACATACAGAAAGAGAATTTAGACAGAACTTCAACTCTTGTAGATACAATTACACACAACACACAAACTACAGTAAACACACATAATGCACAGTGATAGAAAGACACAAACTACAGTAGACACTAGGGGTGTAAAGATTAACCGATACGTATCGGTATCCGTTTTTAACGTGTAAGATACGGCTACATCGATATGTGAAGCCCCGTATCGGAATAAAACTGAAATGAACCGGTCGTTATATCTTTACTTTATATTATTTACTTGTTACGAATCGTTTCACAATCTTTTCTGCTCGCTCAGACTCTCATTTACATTGCAAGCAGCACGTTCATCCCACTTCCTGTTTTGAAACTACAAGTGGCACGGATTTGTGGGTAATGCAGTTCGTTTTGGGCTACATTCATTGCCCAAAGTTGTCAAAGGACTTCATTACCCATACATCTACTGCAACTTAAGCACGTGACAACTCGCACTCGGTCGTTTGTTTGACAGTTTTTACTCTTTTATTTTTCAAAATCCAGCGTGAAATTAAACACTTACTATAGCATTTTCTAAACGACCATGATAGTCTGTAGAATAGCCTTACGCTTGATGAAGGGATTTCCTTAATGTTAAAGAATAATTTGGCCCTTGCTGCTAAAACGATGCACAAATTATTATTATTTTGTTCATATTCACTCAGACTTGGAACAAAATCGGCCCAGTTCATAGGCCTATTTTATTCTTGTAGGCTATATGAGAAAAGGCCAAGATTGTCTTAAGCACAGTTTAATTTAATTTCGGTATTGTCTTACCTCAACAATAGGCTACAGCTCCTTGAAAACAATCAGATATAACTCTATAAAATCTATAAAAATGTCTTTTTATGTTGTATTTGGCTGCTGTGTTTGACTGAAATGTAGACTATTCTTTTTTTCATTTCAATAGAGCATATGATACAAACCTCAGTTTAGATAATCATATTCACACATTTGTTTTTGCCTTATTGACATGACTATGATAATTGATAATATAAAATTAATGTGCAACTTGAGCAAATGATAAAAAATCTTTCAGAATGCTTTCCATTCTTCAACTGCATCGAACTGCATCGCATCGAATCGTACTGAATCGTTTTTTATGAACATCTATCTTTTCTTGTATTGAATCGTGCCCATGTGAATCGTATCGTCTTTAACATGAGAGATTCACAACCCTAGTAAACACAAATACTGCACAGTGATAGAAAGACACAAACTACAGTAAATACACATACTGCAAAGTGATAGGCAGAGACAATAAAAATATGCATACAAAGAAGATGATGATGCATATTGAGAGAGAAAAGTGTTTTCCATAATTTCCATAATTCAGAATGAAACACATAAAATAATATGAAAACATGCAAGAAAAATAAGCACACAAAAACACACAGTTAACATTAATAGTTATGAGTTATTAAGAGTTGTGCGTGGCCATTAAGAGTTGTGCGTGGCCTTGTCCTCACCTCTGTGACCTTGCGGTCCACCTCACGCCCGTCCTCGTAGTACACGTCTGTGATGATGCGCGTGACTGTAGTTCGCACTTCCTGGGTGGTGCGCACATGCCTGCGCATGCGTACTCCCGGAGGGGGACGAGGAGGGGACAGCTCTGGTAACCCCTACACACACACACACACACACACACACACACACACACACACACACACACACACACACACTTAGTCTCAAGCAGATAGTACCAGAGCGTCATGGCCTAGATCTGAATTGAAGAGACTGAGATGGTATGTATGGGAGGGAGAGTGTTTGTGTGTTGGTTTGCATACTCTGCCAGATGAGTTGTGTGCTCCTGCTGCATCAAAGCTGGTCTGCTGGGAGACAGCCCTCAGGTGAGACTGAAACGTACACACAATTCAAACGCATCAACATGAGATGTTGGTCTTTACACTTTGCGGCTCTAGTGGAACCAGTTACTGTGACGTATATAATCCTATATAGTGTGTTCTCACCTTATTGGGAGTGTTGCTGGTAGAGGCAGGTACCTCAAAGCTAGTCTGCTGGGACACCGCCCGCTGTCTAAGGGGAGTTCTGGGCGGGGTCAGCTCTGCCCCGCCCACCTGTGCTGATTGGCCAGCGTCTCCCTGTGGCGTCCCAGTCGGAGCGTGCTTAACTGGACTCTCGGACGCAGCCCCATTGGCCTGCTGGGAGAGCCGTCCCAGGGTTCCATTACCCACGGTGCTCCTCTGTGGCGCGGGAGAGAGGGGCTGCGATTGGTGGGCTTCCTGGCTGTTCTGGGTGCTGGTAATCAGGGGGCGTGGTCTCGACTCTGAGTCCTGAGAGTCTCCGCCCAGCCTCTGGGAAGAGTTAAACAAACCTCCACTAGAGGGCGAGAGGGAGGGAAGGAGGAGGAGAAAAAGATAGATAGAGGGAAGAGGAGCAGATGAGTGGAGGGAGGAAAAAAGGTGCTATTTTTCACATCAGAACATCCTGTACATGTGGAGCATGCCCCCCGCCCCACCCCCCCCCCCCACCCCCCCCTCCCCAGCCCTGCACTCTGCTCTGGTGAACAGCAGGAGTCCAAGCCCCACTCAGATGGGAAACAGCACACACAAACTGACAGCATTAAAGGGAAACTCCGGTCTGACAACAAACTAGAGTATATACTGTATGTGGATGAAAACGAGTGTAAATTCTTGTTGTGACCAAACTGACATCAATCGGTGCAAATTTGAGTAAGACCCAAATATGCATTTCCAACTACACCTCAACTCCAACTACACCTCAAAAGACCCTACAGTTGGTGTAGTACCCTCTTGAATTTCCCCTGGGGATCAATAAAGTATCTATCTATCTATCTATCTATCTATCTATCTATCCCTGAAATACTGTATCCCATGTTCATTCTTTCCTCTCTTTCTCGGTTTCTTTTTCCTTCCCTTTTGTACTCAAGGCCAGCCAGAGGCTAGAGGAGCCCAAAATAGACACCCAGAGAAGTGGGTCAGAGAGAGAGATGCGAGAGAGAGAGAGAGAGAGAGAGAGAGAGAGAGAGAGAGAGAGAGAGAGAGAGAGAGAGAGAGAGAGAGAGAGAGAGAGAGAGAGAGAGAGAGAGAGAGAACACCACAAGTAATGCAAGAGGACAACATCGCACAATGAAAATACAGGATGAGCAGAGAGAGAGAGAGAGAGAGAGAGAGAGAGAGAGAGAGAGAGGGAGAGAGAGAGAGAGAGAGAGAGGAGAGAGAGAGAGAGAGAGAGAGAGAGAAACCAAGGAGACACACATGCTGCGCTGTGCTGGACTGGGGCGCGTTTCCCAAAACCATAGTTGCTAACCTGTTAGCAATTTAGTTGGCTGGCAATGGGAAATTGCATTGCAACCAAA
>NC_055970.1:12126509-12181509 GCF_018492685.1 Alosa sapidissima
AGAAGAAGAGAGAGAGAGAGAGAGAGTGAGAGAGAGAGAGAGAGAGAGAAACCAAGGAGACACACATGCTGCGCTGTGCTGGACTGGGGGCGCGTTTCCCAAAACCATAGTTGCTAACCTGTTAGCAATTTAGTTGGCTGGCAATGGGAAATTGCATTGCAACCAAAGTTGCTAACTTAGTTAGCAACTCTGGTTTTGGGAAACTCACCCCTGGTGGGTAGAGAAAGCTGGTTGGCCATAGAGAAGAACAAGGCAGTAGAGAGATTCCATGCAGAATCATAAGCATCTTACTGGACCATAAAACCAGCTGCAGTGTTCCCACTTTATGAGAGAGAGAGAGAAGACTTGAGACGTGCCCTATTAAACACACACACGCACACGCACGCACGCACACGCACGCACACACACGCTTCTTGAGTCTCAGTGACCCTGTGCTCTTGACCTCACTTCACCCTGTCTAGAAATATATGGCAGCGTGGGAGCTCTATATATAACACCCACACACACACACACACACATCTCATACTTCCACTCATCAGGACCTGGCAGTGAAGAGACACCCTGTGATTGAAATCTGAGATCAGAAAATGCCATGAGCCACAACGCTACACATATCAGCATCAAACTATAGCAAACAGTCTCCATGTTCAGGACTGAGCTTGTGCATCATTAGAGTCCATGTGATGTTAGCAGGGTCCATGGGGGGGAGGGGGGTGATGGTGGCAGGGTCCATAATGGGGGGGGGGGGGGGGGGGGGGGGGGGGGGGGGTTGATGTTGGCAGGGTCCATAATGGGTGATGGTGGGGAGGCGCGGTACCTGAGAGGAGCAGAGAGAGTGCTGGGCTGGACCTCCTCTTCAGCCTCCTCCTGCCGGTGGACCTCACGGACACGACTGAACACAGACGGACTGAGAGAGGGAGAGAGAAAGAGAGGAGATTTAACTGACTGAAAAGATATACTGAGACCCTAGAGGCTACATGTAGCACAAAACAATAACAATGACTAGCCTCCTGCTAATGCCCCTCGTGACTCGAGAGAAACGTGACAGCACTGAAATTGATATAGGCGAAATTAAGTTACTAAAAAAAGTTTTTATTATTAATTCACATTGACCATACCGAACAAGGGAGAATGAAGGACGTGTTGTTGTGTTCTAGACCAATGTCCAGCACCAACAAGACAGCAGCTGCCCTGGTGGCATCCATGTTCTTCCCAAAAAGACTACAAACCCCAGCGTTCACGCTAGCAAACTTATTCGTACATGTTGTACGGGTGGGCATACAAGATTTACGAGTCAAATGGAAAAAAGCCAATAGACTAGCATTGTGGGCTCCAGAGGTGAGGGGCAGATGCCTTTCATTGTGCCCAGTAGCTGATGAAGTGGTCAACCTTGAATCAGATATTTCAAGTGCTGATGTGAAGGACATGCCAAGGTTACTCATTGCTGTGTGACTAACAAACCGAAACTTGGGGCAACACAAAATGGCAGTTCAAAATGAAGCTCCACAGTGGTTGACTAGAAATCAATGACACAGTGTTGTACATGCTACACTGACACTTCTCTCTGCGCCTTCCCTCGGACTCCTGCAGAGACACGAGAGCAGCGCTAACAGGCTCTTCTTGTTATCTATCCACACGCATCACAGCACCCCGACGGCCTCTGAACGTGTGAAAGAACAATAAAACAGGTTTCACCTCAGCAGTTCCTTCTTGTCTGTCTCCTCCTTCCACCAAACCCCCCTCTTCTCTCCCTTCATCGACTCCAGACGGTTTAAAAGCAATTAAGGCGGCCCTGATTTCCTCACAATGTCTTATCTGCGTGTAATTGCTCGCATTTGTTTTCTGTCTGGGACAGTTAATCTCTGTGCTGGCAAGAGGGGGACAGATGACAGAGAGCCTGGTGCCAAGAGGCAGTGGCAGCCTATTGCTCTGACAGTGATTCAGCAGAACAGATAAGAGAGGGAGGGGAGAGAAGGATGGAGGGAGGGAGGGAAAGATGGAAGAAGAGGGAACAAGAGAGCTCTAAAAATCATAGCCCACACAAATTACATCTTGCGCATAGCAACTGCGGGTTACCTAGCTACTGCCTTGGCAACAGTGGTAGCCTTGACAACAGAGCCATCATCATCTGATAATGGGGGTTCTGGAAGACATTTAAAAAGCACACAGATCAATGAAAAGGGTTATCACTCGCATAGACACACAAACACAGGTACACACACTGCTCTTTGTACTCCGAGTAGCCAGTCTGTTTAAGGTCATCTAAGGATTTACATCAAACTGTTTTCTTTCCACAGAAGTAACAACTATTTGCATATATCAGAACTTGTTAACACAAGGTACAAGGACTTGCAATGTTCCCTGGCTCCCTTTTCTCTGTAAACAAACAGCCTCGGCCCATCTCTTACTGTAAACAGCCCCCTCGCCCCATCTCTTACTCTGCAGACTGAAGCGCTCCGACCCCGAACTCCCCTCCTCCACTGGGGTCACCAGCTTCATGCGCAGACTCAGTTTCCCAGAGGCCTCGGCGGTGGTGGGCGGCTCCTCCGCGCTCTCCTCAGCCATGATCTCGCTGTCCGCCATGGAGGTCTCCCTGGTGACGTCCCCTTCTGACGCCTCAGAGAATGAGGTCATCTCTGCGACGGCGACAAAATAAATAAACAAGTGAATAAATAACTAACGCGGATCTGACACAGTAGCTGATCGATAACAGACTAATAACTCATTCATTGCAGGCCGGCTGAGCCACTGAAATCACACACACACACACATATGCCAGTAGAGGGGCGAGAAGACTGTCAGCAGTGCAGCTCGCTGCCGAATAAACACAGATGTGATTTGTTATGCAACAGACCTTTAAAGGCTGACAGAGGAAGAGAGTGAGATGGCGAGAGAGAGAGAGAAAATGAAAGGGAATAAAAGAACGAAAGCGAGTAAAAGAGAGAGATGGTGTGAGAGAGAGAGCACGAGACAGAGACACCCACCAATGGGAGTGCTGTGCCTGGGCGTCTTCTTCAGCTGGGAGATGAGCGGGGGAGTCGCCGTGACAACAGGCCGGATGAGCTCCCCCTCTTTAGGTAGTGTAAAGTGGAAGGGAATATCTACGGAAAAAAATATGCAGATTGGTTAATGTGCATCAACAAATGAAAATGCAGCATTTGTTTTTGCACTTCATCAGTGAGCAGTGCCCATATCTCAGTAGTTGATCATATATTTATCAACCCCAGGCCTGTGTTAATTAGGATTCACACATGAATCATTTAGAATTTTGAAATGTTCCTGTCCCAAAGTGGCCTCTTGTTTCAGCTCATCCAGAGTTCACCAGGGAAACAACTCAGAGGACAATTACTGAGATGAACAAGATATCCATATGAAGCATGAACATAAGCTGACACAACCCCTGCCTACATCTTTCATTTTTAATGTAGATCAAAGAGATTAAACAGCCTGTTGCTTGTCCTGGAGAATCCTCTATGAAACAACAAGCCTATTTTGACACAGTGGAGGAAGATCAGGTTGGATACCTGGGTTAAGATAAGGTTTGTTTTATTGTATAACAAAAGAGCTGAAAGGGGCCAGTTGGGGGTACAGTGAGGAACTACAATGCTCATTCTCAAATATCTTTTGTAATCATGCAAAACTATTTTCCTCTACACATTTGGTCAGCTTTCTGTAACAGAGGGCAATCCTCCTCACTCACCCCCGGAGCTGTCGCTCAGGCCCTGGGACTGGGAGCGGTGCGGCCCTGGGTCTGCTCTGGAACCCCTCTCAGGCTGAGAGAGAGAGCCCTTCCCCGGGGAGAGGCTCTTCTCCAGCTCCTTCCTCCTTCGCTCTGGGCTGCAGAGGCCGGGAGTGGGCTGTGATGCGGTCACCGTCCTGTCTTTGTCCTTCTCCTTCTGCTGCTGCTGGCTCACCTTCTGGCTCTTCTGTGGACTAGAGGGACTCGCAGAGCTGGCTTGGGCCGCTTTGGTGTGCTGAGGACCGGGCACCAGCTGCTGAGTCTCCAGCTGGTCCTGGTCCTCCTCCATGGGCTCTGGGTCAAAGTTCTGACTCTGGGAGAGAGCCAGGCAGAGTCCCAGTGAGGCTCCAGGCCCGGTTCCAACCACACTCTCGTTCTCATTCTCCTCCTCCCTTAGTTTATCCGTCTCTACCATCTCCTCCAGCGCAGGCACGTTTCTCTCTTTGCCTTGGCTGTGGCCGGAGCCCTGGGACCTCGGAGGTTGGCTGTGCTGGGTCAGTCTCTGGGATGCTGCCTGGCTGCTGGCCTGGGACTGAGACTGGGACTTGGGCTGGGATCTCTGGCTGTCAGGGACAGGCCGTGTGGCAGAGTGAACAGACAGCATGGACTGCGAGAGCGACTGGGAAGGCAAGCTAGGAGGCACCACCCCTAAATCGTCAGGGCTGGGAGAAGGCTTGGCGGCGGCAGAGCTCTCCACTCGGCCCAGCTGGGAGACACCACCACCGGAGGGTTTGGCACGGTCCAGGGTCGCCGAGCCCTGGCTCAGGGCACGGCCTACATTCACATTGTGAGAGGCAGGCCTGGAGTGCGGATCAGGCTGAGACCTGGAGATCTCCCTCCCTACCACCCCAGCACCGGGTCTCACACCGCACGTCCCTACTCCCCCACCGGAGGCACTAGACTGGCTAGCAGCAGTAGCAGCACGGCTTGGACCAGCATCACTGGTGTCCACCCCCATCGCCCCCTCAGTTGCCATCTCCTCTATCTGCGTGGCCTGGCTGTCCTCGTCCGCGTCCTCCAGGAAGCTCTGAGTCTTCTGGAAGAGGATGCTGGGCTGGCTGGTGGAGGACAGCTCCAGCTGGAAGGACACTCCCACCTCTGGGGCCTGGGAGGAGCTGGACTGGGCTGCCTGGGCCCCTTTGGACGTGTGCTTGGGCGAAGCAGCAGCAGGTGTGTTGCGAGGAGAAGACGTGGGGCTCGGTTTAGTGGGCAGGGTCTTCACAGCTGTAGGGGAGTTCTGGGTCTGAGAGGACGACGCCCCGTCGGCTTTAACAGTCGGCTGATCCAGACTAGGGGTGGCCACGAATATGTCCTATGACAACAGAAAACACAACGTTTAACAGCCAGTACTGGGATTACACCGGGGAGCTTTCTGTATCGTCTACGCTCAAAACAGCACAAATGCAATTCTAAGCTCCAATATCGCTACATTTTTAGCCGTTTGCACTGTAAACATTTACAAACAGAGCTTCATGTTTACACACACTATTTTTTAGGCCCGGGTGGCTTACATGAGAAAACTCAGGTTGGCTGGGCAGAGATAAACTCTTGTCCAACACAAAACCAGGAGAATTCTGGGATACTGGGGTGGAAGTGGGGCGTGGCTTGAGAACAGCACTGCTGCCTTTGGGCTTCTCTCCTCTTTGTGATTGGTTATCTTCGGTTTTGGAGATATCCATTGGTTCATCTACAGAAAGCAATGCAGATGTTTCATCAAGTAATTGCATCAACATGTAGTAATTGCCCTGGGCATACGTGTGGCTCGTATTGACCACTAATCTTTTCAGAAAGTAGGCAAATTTCAGGCAAAGAATTCCAGCCAAGGTCAGTATAATGTAAATGGTTGAAAGATAATGGCACATTTAAATTGCAAATGGCTTTTCTAATGCTCGGTTAACACACACATGAGGAAAGACGGGGTAATGGGGCTATTCTGATGTTAATTACCTCCAGTGGGAGAGCTGGGCACGATGAGGGGCGTCTGGCTCATCCTCTCCTGTGTGGCCGCCACAAAATCCACAGACTGTCTGTTAGCACAGACACACACGTAACAGTCAGCTCAGGTTGACACACATTCATCACAATAAATGTGTTAGAACCAGGCTTCCTCCATTCTTACAAATGTAAAGATGTAATTGATTGTGAAATGATGGAAACAAGCATTGTCTAAGCATGAGTAAATCAACAGCACTGTCCAAACATTGCTTCTACCTGCACAGTTCCAGATATCTCGTATCAGGTAATTATCCGCTTTTTATGGCTCATAAAAGTCGAATTAAAGCAAGTTAAATATAAGTCTTTACATTTGTACACACTTTGTCCAGATGGATACATTACACAGATCAATGAACACTTTCAACTGAGTACATTATTTGGCAAGGTTCTTCAATGGCAACTACTTATGACGTTATGATGAAAGAATACCCCTTCATGTTACAGCACTTACTGGGAGAGGCTCTCCTGCACCAGAGTGCCTTGGCCAGACAGGTGGAGGAGGTGGAGGCTGTTGGCTGGGGTGGAGGTGGGCATGCAGCAGTTGACCGGTTCATTCACTGTGCTGTCAACACATGTCCCTGCACAGGTAAACAACAACATAAACATGAGCATAATCAAAGTACTCTTGTGTCTTGTGTGTAGGATAAGCGGAAACACTTCCTCTCTAGATGGAAAGACAACTTCAGTTAGATGTGTTATGAAACAATGTTCTTTCCACAGGTGAACTCCAAAAATGAATGACTCAATCAATTACTGAAGCTTACCAGCTCTCCCCTCCTCCCCTTCAAACATGTCCTCCTGCGATGACACCATGTCCTCATCCTCTGTAGCCTGAGAGTGCAGCAGGGCCTGGATACTCAGCCTCTGACTCTCCCTACTGCTGGAGCTCACCTCAGACCTGGGAATGAACGAGAGAGCAAATTAGCAGGCAGAAAGGAATGAGGGACAAATAGAGGGAAGAGAAGAAATGAAAGACACAGACCAAGAGAGAGAGAGAGAGAACTTAGTTGGCTGGCAATGGGAAATTGCATTGCAACCAAAGTTTGCTAACTTAGTTAGCAACTCTGGTTTTGGGAAACGCACCCCTGGTGGGTAGAGAGAGCTGGTTGGCCATAGAGAAGAACAAGGCAGTAGAGAGATTCCATGCAGAATGATAAGCATCTTACTGGACCATGCAGAATGATAAAGCATCTTACTGGACCATAAAACCAGCTGCAGTGTTCCCACTTTATTGCGGTCAGTATACATGTGCACATACCTTCTCAAATCCTGGTTTTGGGAGTTCCTTCCTGTTGTCTTGGTGTTGTCTGCAGGAGAAGAACTTTTATTCAGTTAAATCTAAAAAAAACGCAGATATTTTAATGTATTTCAGCAACTGGCAGTACTTCATATTTCTAGAGGAATTTGCAGTGCTGTTGCAGCACTTTGAGGTGTGTGCTCCTGGCTGCGTGACTGCTTCTACACACAGTTGTGTTCTCGTCAACGTATGTCAGTGGGTGTTCCCACCGGTAGCTATGCAAAAGACTTGAAGAATAACCGTAATTTGATTGGCTGGTGCCGTCTGTTGTTGTCCGTCGGTGCAGCAAAAGTTCAACTTTTCGACACGAGCGACGGGAGCAACGCGACGCAACGGACCCACAATTCAGTTCGACAACGGATGATGTAAGCCCATGTAAAGTGGAAGGGATGCGTCTCCAGCACTGCACCGCACACAGCTGTGTGTGGGAGCCGTGAGTGTGTGTGGGAGCCGTGAGTGTGTGCTCCTGCCTGTGTGAGGGAGCCGTGAGTGTGTGCTCCTGCCTGTGTGAGGGAGCCGTGAGTGTGTGCTCCTGCCTGTGTGAGTGTGTGCAAGCTGGGGCAGTCTCCTCTTATTGCACTCACCACTCTTCTGCGGCTGGTCCCGAAATCCCTGGCTCTCCGACAGCTCCAGCAACCCAAACTGAGACATGCTCTCTACACACGAGAGAGAGAGAGAGAGAGAGAGAGAGAGAGAGAGAGAGAGAGAGAGAGAGAGAGAGAGAGAGAGAGAGAGCCGTGAGTGTGTGCTCCTGCCTGTGTGAGTGTGTGCAAGCTGGGGCAGTCTCCTCTTATTGCACTCACCACTCTTCTGCGGCTGGTCCCGAAATCCCTGGCTCTCCGACAGCTCCAGCAACCCAAACTGAGACATGCTCTCTACACACGAGAGAGAGAGAGAGAGAGAGAGAGAGAGAGAGAGAGAGAGAGAGAGAGAGAGAGAGAGAGAGAGAGAGAGAGAGAGAGAGAGAGAGAGAGTTGCTGATCCATTACATGTGCAACAGGAACTACACATTTATAACAATAACCCTCTACAGTAAGTCATAGAAGTCGTCCCCCGATCCCTGACTACAAGCTTTTGCAACATGTTAAAATGTATGAGTAATGAGAACATGACCCTTGGACAGTCCATGGACAGAACAAAACACTACCTTCAGTCTGAGCACAAGTGGTGGAGTCTGCTCCTGAATCCACATCCTCCATATCAGACCTGCTGGCAAAAGAGCAGCTGTATTTAGAGGGTCAAAATCATGGAAAAATACTCAAATGATACATGAAAATGAAGTCATTAGTATATATATGTATATATATATATATGTATATATATTTTGTCCTGAAATACACTGATATGTGTAAATGTGTATGTAAATACACTGATATATGCCTTGATATCACGGACTGACAATGGATAACATTTGTCCAAAACTACAATCGCGTGGCCATACCTTTTTGGGTCACCTGATGTGACAATGTCAAATACTGGACTACTTTCTTGGACCTCCAAGCTTTGGTCTGGCTCTGGAAGGACAAAACATGAAACAAAAAAGACATTGTGTAGATTCCAAAGATGTCTCATGACGGCTGACGCCACCACTCATGTGTAATAAAAGAGGGATAGAAAGAGACACAAAAGGAAAGAACACAACCGGCTACTGACCTTGGGAGACGGAGTGGTTGTTGTGGTTCCCACTGGCTTGGCTCTCCTTCTGGGAAAGTCGGTCTCGGGGAGGGGAGGAAATCAGCTCCTGTGGAAAGAGACACAACTCCCTTTATTTACCTTTCCTGTATGGATCAAGATTCACTTAGGTGATGGAGGTACAAGTGAGACGGGCAAGGGAAGTCTAACCCACCATTAGCAAGTTTATGAATGAGTTACAACAATTACTTACAATGACCATTGACAGTTACCACAATTAAGCCGAACACACATACACAACTCTGTTATATATAATCTTTCGTTTTCCACACAGAACCATCTCCTGTGAGAAATTCTGTAAATGGCCAATATAAGAGGCTAGTTTAGGAGAAGGGCTGAGAAAGTATGAAGCCATGAAAATATTGTTTGTTGTTTGTGGGGTCTTTTATGGCTTTGGACATAAATACAATCGCGTGGCTTCACAGAAAAACGATGCCCGCTTACCAGGACGGGACTCGGGGCGTGCGGCTGTAGGTTGGACAGGCGTTTGGCGAGCAGAGCGCGGTAGCTGCTCTCGGGGTCGTCCTCTGGCGCTAGGCTATCAGGTTGCGAGTCCTCTACGATCAGGCACGGGTTCTCGGGCTGCGGGAGACTGGAGTCCAGCTCGCTGCCACTCGGATCCATGTGGAGGGGAGGGACGAGATGATAACCGATGGGTCTGTAATCAAGGACACAATTAACATCATCAGCCTCTTTTAACAGCATCTCTGAGGCCTCACAGACCATTCAGAGTAATTCAATGGACAAACAGTTCAAGGTGGACATCATCAACACATGGCAACATTAACCCGGCGACACGTAGGTTTTCGTTCTGTGACAATAAGACGTATCCACCCGAAGTTATTTAAAAATGGAATGGCAGCTCGGGCACACGGCCAGATGTGGTGGTAGCCTAAAGTTGCAAGGGGACAGACGATTAACTCCAACGTTACATTAATCACAGAGACGTGAACAAAATTAACGGAGATACGCGCAACCGGAATGACCAGTTACAACAAAGAAATGTAAGAATCAATGTGCATGCTGCATTTGTGTTTAACCATGACGGCATTACTACTTAACCTAGCTAGTTAGCTCGCCATGATCAAGGGTGACGTTACTGCTTTGTCCAATAGACACTATGACTGAAGCTTTTTTTGCAGTAATACAACATGCATTGTCCACGAAATGTCATTCGATAGACCAGGCACAGTCGGGTTTTATCGTGCAACTGTGTATAAATAGTCGGGTCGGTTGCAAGTGGTTTTAATGATATGGCCCAGTTGATCATCTAGCAATCTAGCATATATATGCTAGCGTTAGCTAAATTAGCATAAAACGAATTTGTTATGTCCAGCAACACCACAACAAAAATACTTGTGCAGAATGACCAAATAGCATGGATGTTTGCCAGTACCTGGTTTCATGCAATGGAGAAAATTGTTCATCATCATCATACCTCCCAAATCTGACGATTACAGGAAGCCCATCACGTTTTGGACACCGCACCAAGTTCTTTACTTAGGTTCATGCCCACTTTTTCTCTTGCTTCGCGGGAAACTATTGAAGACGCCGCGCTATGATTGGCCTATTGCGTCGTTGTAAAGCATAGATGAGAGACTCACCCTCCTATTGGCCTACAGTACGGCAAAGGCGGTGCTATTTGCAATGTTTACCTTCCACAGTCATTGTATCACTACATGCCCAGAATGCGCTTAAGAACTGTGGTGGCATCTTGGTGTAATCCTACAATGGCTATATGGACAATATACCAATCAGGTCCCTTCCAGCGCGATGCAATGACTATATTTACACATTTGCTGAGTGTACACAGAGTGTGAACCAATGAGAGAACTAAAAGATACACGAAGTAAGAAAAAAATGGGTCAAATAGGGACATGGTCTGGTCTGGTCAGTATTTAGCCTATGCTGCTTATAATGGGGAACGCAATGTCAGGACTTAGGTTAGGTAGGCTCCATCCTGCACAGAAAGATTTGTTTTGTCCCCCATAACTTTGGGCCTCACAACCAAGACAAACTACAGTACCCTACAGTTGCCAATAAAACAGCTTCTAATATTTTCCTATGACACCCAATAAAGTTGGAGAATACAAAGCAAGGGATTTAAGGCCGTTCGTCTTTACCAAATCTCCCCAGATCGTCCAGATTCCTAGCTCCACACTTGTGCATTCTCCTCTTTGACTCACCCCACTGTTTTTCTATGGAGTTTAGACCAGGGGACTGAGATAGCAATGGCCGAAGCTTGATTTTGTGTTCAGTAAACCATATTTGTTTTTATCTGGACGTTTGCTTTGGTTCATTGACCTGATGAATGATCCAATTATGACCAACTTTTAATGTCTTGGCAGAGATTGACAAATTTTCTTTTGAAAATGTTCAGGTTTTTTTTGGTGTTCAACATGATTGTAAATTTTTTTGCTTATCTTACTATCCTCCATAATGTGCGTGGGCGCAAGATAACCATGGGTCTTTGTCCAAGCATGTTTGTCACATTTCCAGATGATTAGAACCTTTTAATAATCGTTTTAACTGTAAGTATAGGCAGAGACTTTCTAATGTGGAGACACAGCACTCAAAAAATACTCCATAGAAATGCATGGGGCTAGTTTGTCACGCCAATATGGCCGTTATCTACACATATCCCACCCCTTACTCGGCAAAACGTCGACATGTGAATACATTGAGCCAATCATGTGGTGTGATGTGAATACATTGAGCCAATCATATGATGTGTTGTGAAGACATCGTGCCAATCATCTGTTGTGATCTCGCTGCTGGAGCAAGATTGGTGTCGTGAAGCCTTGCGCACGCGCAGTTCGACCCAAAGACTGTGCCCGATGAGTGCCCATAAAACGTTGGTATATGGCCGCCGAGTGGAGGGACTTGCCTAAAAGGACTTTGGTATAGGCATTTTCAACAAAGTACCTAGTTTTTATAGACATCCCCTGACTTACAAATGTCAACACGCTTTATTTTTATTTAGATTTAATGTATTCTCTTGTCTTTCCAATGTTGAAAAATGACTAGAGGATTTAGCCTCTGTCACTTTATTTTCATACCTTAGTGAAAAAAGAAAGTCATGAACTACTTCTGAAAGTTCACAGACACTCTGATTAACTTAAATAAGTTGAAATTAGATAGGAAAATACTTCTATTAGGTTTTGTATATAAGATTATTCTAGGGGTGCCAGTATTTGTGAGCAACGTGTTTTTGTTAAAAATATTTATTTCTTATTGAGATTTTCCTTTTTCTCAGAATTTTCAAGGGTGTTTTTTTTCATTGTTTTATTGTGGGATTACAATAAATCACCAAAAAATTATTTTTTATAGCCGTTTTTAGTCAACTTTACCAAAGGTGCCAATAATTCCGGAGGGTACTGTATGTGAAAAGCTACTTGACAATAAACCTGTTTCTGATTTGATTCTGGCCATGGCAGTAGGCTAGGCCTACCGTTTACTTTCCAGATGTTCCGAATTTTAGACAGGTAGGCCTAGAAAACTATACTACCAGCAGTCAGATGTTCGGACACGCCTAATAATTTCTTTTGCTGACTATTTTTACATTGTAGAACAAAACTGAAAACTATGAAATAACACATTGGGTTTTGTAGTAGCCTAAATAAAACGTATACACAAAGCACAATGTTTTATATTTGATGTGATGACCACATTTCACACTCCTGGCATTCTTTCAACCACCTTAAGTTAGACGTTGGGAATGGTTTTCCAACATTTCTGAAGGAGATCTATATAGCAAGCATTTTGAAGAAGAGGAAACATATTTAATTTTGCAGAAGAAAACACAGTGTTTCATAAATCAGATTTTTAAATGTTCATGACTTTACACACTATTGGCATCATCATAACCAGCTTCATAAAATAGTCACCTGGAATGTTTCTTGATTAACATGAGTGACTGAAAAGCAGCCAACAAGCACTCAACATAAAGGAGCTCCTTCAGGACTTGGATGAGAGAAGAGTGGATATAGTGGCCAAAGTGGAAAATGCTGTCATCACAGCCAAAGTTGGCTGCTTTGAAAAGACTACATTATCTTTGCTTTGATACTTTTTTGTTTACATCCCCATGGGTTTAATTAATAGGCTATTGTTTTCGGTTTTCAGTTTCATTCTACAATGAGAAGAAAAAGAAAGACTCATACATTATGAGTAGGTGTGTTGACACTTTTGACTGGTCAATCAAATGTCAGGCTCTTTTTCAATTAGGTTAAATGGGCAGTTTTTTCTTAATTTTTTCCTCCAAGGTTTGTAAAAGACATTTCTTTTAGATGACCTACCATGAGGGTCAAGTCAAATCTAAATCTCTACAGCTTTTTTCCCAGGTCCCCTGCATATGTTGTGTCTCATTATCATCAGAGGTGCCAAAGTATTGTGCTGAAGAGCCTTGGCCTACAGGTTGATAATACATCTGTATAGATTTAAAATATTTTTTAAATGTGCTACATTGACCTGATTTGACTAACTATGTTCAACAGGACATTTTTCATTTTTTAATACTGATCATAAAAAACTCCACGTTGTACAACCCCAAAACAGAAAAAGTTGGGATGTTGTGTAAAATGTAAATAAAAACAGAATGTCATAATATAGAAGTCTTGTAAACCCATATTTAGCAGCAAAAAGGACATAGGCCTAGACAACATATCAATAATAGGGATCAATAAAGTATATCTATCTATCAGCAACATGTTACAAAAAAAGTTGGGACGGGAGCATGTATACCACTGTGCTGCTTCACCTCTTCATTTAACACAATTTTGTAAATGTTTAGGAACTGAGAAGACCATTTGCTACAGTTTTGAGTATAAAATGTTGTTCCATTACTCCCCGATATAGGATTTCAGTTGCTCAACAGTATAGGGTATTCTTAGTCATGCTTTTCATTCCATTATGCACCTAATTTGACAAATCTGGACTGCAGACATGCCATCTTAGCACCTGGACTTATCCTCTATGGAGAAATACTATTTAAGTATGTGCAGAATTCATTTTGGCATTGTTTTCCTGAAATATTCAAGGTCGTCCCTGGAAAAGACATTGCCTAGATGGCAGTATATGTTGATCAAAACCTGTATACATCATTCAGAATTGATTGTGCTTTACCAAATGTGCAAGATGCCCATGCTGTTGGCACTAATGCTCCTCCACACCATCATAGATGTTGGGTTTCGAACTGAGCACTAAAACAAGTTGGATAGGTTGGATACACAGATAGGCCCCCTCCTCTTTAGCCCAGATGAGTCCAAGATTTCCAAAACGAAAGGCAAACTTTGATTGGTCTAACCACAGGACCTTTTTCCACGTTACCTCAGTCCATTTTACACAAGCTCAGGCCCAGATAAGAGGGTGGTATTTTCTGTATCATGTCTCAATACAATTTTAGCTGTTACAATTTTGGCTGTAGTTTTGGAATTAAGTATCAAACTGGGCACATAGACAATGGTTATCAGAGATTGTCTTGAGCTAATACAATGACAGGTCTGGAAACAGGTCTGGTGTTGATGCAGTGCCATCTGAGGTCCAAAAGACCACAGCCGTCCAATTTGTTTTTCAGCTATTTCCCTTGTTTGCAAAGATTTCTCTGGATTCTCTGACTGTTTTAATAATATTATGTCCTGTAGATGATGAACTCCCTAAATACGTCACAATTTCATGTTAAGAAGCATTAAAGTGACATTGTTTCATCATTTGTGCACACAGGTTTACACAGAGTGATAAATACCCCTACATCTTTACTTCTAATAGACCCTGCCTCTCTTGGATGCTCTTTTTCATACCCAATCGTGTTGCCAGTTACCCTAATTAGTTGTGAAACATTCTTCCTTTTGTTTTCTTTATCATTACACAACTTTTCCAGCATTTTGTTACCCCGGTCCCAACTTTTTTTGAAACATGTTGCTGGCATCAAATTCAAAATTAACATATATTTTTCATGAAATAGTCAAATTTCTCATTTTAAACATTTGATATATTGTCTGTGTCCTTTTTGCAACTAAATATGAGTTTAAGAGATTTGCAGATTATTACATTCTGTTTTTATTCACATTTTACACAATGTCCCAACTTTTTCTGTTTTGGGGTTGTATTTGTATAATTGCAAAAATACAGATGAACGTTATTATTAGGCTACACAACAAAACAGACCTGATAAAAGCAATATCCACATCGCCCTAATTGCCAGCCATTTTAGCCTTCTGTCAGTTTCGGAAAATACGCACACGCAATGAGCATCTTACCCTGTGCTGTTTATGGCCCCTTACAATGTGCACCATGGAACCTGTGACACGCCCTTCATATAACTTATTTGAATTGTGCCATATGTTGTTTGGAAGGGTTTACATGCCTTATGTCCAGCCGAATCTATTCACTCATACGGAGTTCAGGGATCGCATGTGGGATGCTCATAGGCTACCGTAATGATCTCCATTACAGTTTTCTGACAAGAGGGCGGCGGAGCTGACTGGAGTAGGTTTAGAAATAAACTGCAGGAAAAAAAGGAAAGATATGGGATTTGGATACTACGTATTCACTATTTAAGTGCCATACAAAGACGCACCAAGGTATACTCAGAAACATTGGTTTAACCATGAAGCGAGTGAAGATTTCTAAACTTGCCGAGTATTCGGGCTAATGCAATCAGACCAAAAATGCGCAGCAAGGTGCGTAGCCTTCGGAGCTCAAATGTAGCACTCCTTGAAATCTGCCCTTGAACACAAATCTGTGTCATCATCACAAGCGAAGAGAAAGGCGGTAGTCTTAACAACACCGATAAATTAAGAGAATCTATCCCATTACGAATTAAAATATGCAATGACACGTATTACCTGTAAAAGAAGATCCTCAGCTAGCAATATTATTAAAAGTTTATAGCTGGCTTCCTCGCAGAAAAATGAAAGCACTGAGTTGCACTCTCACCCCTTCTTGTGCTATCCACGGGAGAACGGGGCGCGGAACACACGTATGGTACTTAAAGATGCAATGGCATTTTTTTTATGTGCACGCGCGTCAATCAAGCGGAGAAGTGCATGTGATGTTCATACTAAATAAAAAATATGTTACAATGTTACATGTTACAATGCACTTGATGTAGATATTTACCACTTTGGACAAGTGTGTCAGATCCCTATAGAGTCGAAAAATAGTTATTTAAATTCCACACTCTTTCAACACTTGAAAGAGAAGTAGCGTAGTATACGTAGCCTTAAATATTTTGTCAATATTAGGCCTACCTTATGTTGTCCCACACAATTACCATGAATTCGTTCAGCTGGCTTCAACCATGATTAACTGTAGGCTTTAGAAAACTATATTGCACTATTTCTAAACTAAGGTATCCCAAATCTCTGCTATAAATGAAAAAAATAAAAAATAAAAAATCGAAGTAGCCTAGGCTATAATTCTGCTCACACACAAAAAGAATTAAACACCTTCTACATATGCGACAGGCTACTCTTAATGATGTTTCGTTGAGGATTTTCTTTCATGTATACGTTAATTCAATTGACATGTAGCCTAATTATAAAAGAACACTACTGACCGATGGTTTGCATTAGGATAGCCTACTTTTTGTTGAGGATGCACTATTTCGGTACCAACAGCAGATGACAGTATAGGCTCTGTTTTCTTATTTAATTTCCCATTTTGAGGAACAACGCTGGGATTTTGCTCCGAGAATGAATCTGGGCGGTCTAGACGGTGTTATGATCTCCGGTGAAGAGTCACCAATGTTTCCACTTTAACACACAGTGGCTACACCCCGCGTGTCTTACTGAAACTGAAGATGTAGCCTATTTTGTATTTCTGCATATTTGACAATTCATCTGGCCAGTTATGTGACTTAGGTCTCATACCCGGCTATTATGTTATGTATAATTTATGACACAGAATCATACACACATAGGCTATACATGTTTTTCCATGAAATAGAACTCGCATAACTATACAGCCATCTAGCGCGCGAGTTTTTGGTTTGACCCTTCCTGCAATCTGTGCATTTGTCCCTGCTGGATGACTGCCCAGACTCTGACTGTGTACTGCACTGCGGTAAGAATCTCTAGAGGATTAACAGACAAAATATACATCTGGCCTCACACCACACTGCTAGGTGTAGGCTACTCATCTAGACTATCTATCTGTGTCCTTATGGCATTATGGTACGTCATGAGTGTAAATGTGCCCGGCTGATTTTTAAGTGCGCGCTGCGTGCACAAACATACTGACTGAAGATACACAGGATATCTTTATTTATACAAATAACAAGTTGTTGTAATACTGAAGGTCTCTTCTATTTTAAGCAATGGCGATCAATAATTTAAATGTTGGTTTAAAACAATAATAATTAGCCTACATGTAGGCCTATTTTTGCCTGACACCGGCCTTCGTCTGACCACGGCTGTTCTTGCTCCCCACAGGCAGCGTGCTGTCAGCTGCGATCCACGCCTCTGCAGGCACACTCTGTAACAGTCGGTGACTCAGGACAAACACTCGGCTGACACAGGGGCTAGCCTCCAATCAGCGTTATGCGACTCATTCCCATGTTGACGAGACGAAAACTAGGACATCTGAAAGAGGAGAAATGTAGTAAGCAAAATTGAACGCGATTTTCTAAGGCTTTAGGCCTTTTTCCCTCAAGGAGTGTTAAGGACATGCCAGTAGCCGAAGTAAAAAAGGACGGCACTGTCATGGTATATTTGTTAATTTATAAAAATAAAAAAAAAAATAAAGAAAGGAAGACAAGTATTTATGATGTTTTGAAAGTCCTTCGTTTTGCAATGAACCAATTGGCGAGGGCTGACATCAAATAGCCACATCATTTTAGGACCAATCAAATGGCTTCACTTGTGAGACACTCCCACTGGTCCTCGGCTGATGTTGTCTCGCGCAGACAGTGCTCATGGATGCAGTTGTCATGGAAATGGAAGAGGTCCCAGCGTCAGCTCGAGATCCTGTTGCCATGGAAATGCCGGTAGGAGATGCTCCCTCTGTGGCGAGACACAAGGAGCGCAGCGCGAATCCGGAACAGGACAAGCCGCGAGAGCTTACTCAGCACCGGGTGGGCGCGTGTGTTGCTCCCCCGTTTTACCCGAGGAATTATTACATGCTGATCGTGATTGGAGAAATTGCCACAGAGGATCAGCTTGAGATCGCAAAAGAGCACATCAAACGCGGTGAGTTTGATGCTTCATGTTTGTCAAGCACAAGTGAATCAGTTATGACCGTTTTTATAACATGAAGGAGTTTTGCTTTGGAGATTCTCTCAGAAAATATTATATGGCAGCCAGCCACCCACAGAAAAGGCGAGTCACGACCCATGGCGCACCTTTGCATCAAATTTACCTTTCTGTTTGTCACCGTAAACACACATCCGACTTCATTTTGTGTATCCCCAAAGCAAGAATGTTCTCAAGGGTGCATTTCACTGAAAAACCCCAGTCCTTATAGTTAGTAAAAGTGTAAATAGCAAATTCACTGTAAGATCACACAGAAGGAGTTTTAATAACATAGTTAGATATACAATACAATCGTTTTGTCAATAAATAATTGTTTCCTAACAGTTACCTATGTTACTGATGCATCAGTAATATAGTAATATGTAGTTTGCCAGTCTCTTCAGAGAAAAGGTCAAATGAAAACTAATTGAAAAAAAGTTGATCCACTTTTCATGGCTCATCATCATCCCAAACATGCCTTAACTTTTGTTACCATGACTACCAATCAAGTCCTTTTCCTTACATAATTAATGTAATTCACTAAATTACTCTAAAAACCACCTGACAGCCTCAAAGTCCTTTGCCTAGTGTTGCATAAAACCACCACCTCTGTCATAGTTATGTCAGAAATACTTGCTATAAATACAATACTTAATGCTTGAAATAGAATCTTGTCTTCATTACTTTGGTTTGTGCAGGTGAATGTCATCAACGTCTCCATACAGAAGACTTCTTCACATCACATAATTTTAATGCATGGTGTATTGTACTTTAGGATGGTTTGTGATAAATTACAGTAACAGAAGTAAACAGTGCACCAAGCAGTCAAAGTATGGAAAAGTAAACTGCCTCACCACACAAACTTCATGTCAAATTTCTTGTATGTGCCTGTGGACAGGACTGAGATCTTGGGATGTGGACCTGACCGCCTGTGACCTAAACAGAGAGCTCCAGCTCTTCCAGAAGCATCACTCTGCCCAGTTCTCTCATGAGGTCAAAGGTCAGACATACCCATCAAACTCCAAGAAGCATGTTAATACCACTGGTGTCATTTAGTATGTTAACATTACATATAGAAGGACTAAATGTTTTACTTTGTTCAGTGCAAAATGTTTTAAATGTTTACTTTTATTTCTTTCATTAAAGCTATAGGCCTATACTGTTGATTTTTCATACTGTTTTCATACTGATTTTGTAACATGCAGTGAAGCAGTCACATGAATATCATTGTTTTGTTTAAAAGCTTATAGTTGCATAATTTAAACAACCTACTCTTTCTATGCCTTTGTAAATTGGCTAAAGATAGGTTTGACAATAAGGATCCACGGTGATTCATGTACATTATGGGAAGGACTAGCAGAAGTGAAGCATGAAGCATGCCAGTACCAGCTGACGCAGCCTTTAACACTCAACAGGAAGCACAGAAGGTTCTGGAAACAAAAGGCCATTTGACTGTCCTTGCCTCTCTCTTCTCCAGGACAGTAGTAAGAGAGGCCCAGAGCGGACACAAATGTACTCATTCTCAGGCTCTGTGTTCCGAGAGGATCTCTCTCTCTCTCCCTCTGTCTCTCTCAATCCTCTATTGAGATGAGATGCTTATTGTAAAGCATGATTTCTTTGGCAACTATTCTTATCATGTAAACAAAGGTTGAACCATACTTGATTCAAAGGAGCAGCATGCATATAATCTACTGTAATAGTAGGACACACTGACCTTTCATAGTGTCTTCAGACTCCCTAATGGACTAGACTAAATCAGCATATGACGCATTTTAGGCCAGACATAAAGATGCAGGAAGAGCTGACTACAGAGTTCCTCCTGCCCTGTCGCCCCCACGTCACTTTATCTGTTCAAATATTCCTTGTCCATCTCGCTCTCTGTCGCTCACGGTCAGTTTACTACTCCAAACACAGGCATGCACACACACACACACAGGCACACGCACGCACGTACACACACACACACAGACAGACAGACAGACACACACACACACACACACAGACACACAACCCTCTTTTACAGTCTCCTCATGCTTGACAGCCCCAAACCCCCAGCCCACCCCACGTCCCCGCCTCGCTCGGTCTGTTCCCACCAAAACAGGTTCCTGGAGGTGTTCATTACATGATGCAGCTCTATCGATCTCCATCTCGTATCCACATGCTATCATATCGTGGGTCAGTACCCCTGATGATGTGATAGAGTTTTCCCATGCGGAACAGACTGCCATGGCCACTAGTAACATTAGCTGGATTACCGAGGCTTACTGTATAATAACATGTTCACACACACACACACTATATACACCAAGAACCCTGTCTTAGATTTATATTGCATTTATAGTAAAACTGTTCACTGCCCTGTGGAATAGGATATTAATCGCTGGGAAAACATCTAACATCAAAGATGAATCATTGTGTCTGCCAGAGGCAAAAGAGGAAGGAGGAGAGTTGTTATTAAATAATTTTACTGGTGCCTCCAAGTCTGAGCGCAAGAAACCACTCATTTGTGAAACACAACACTATCGTAGATGTATCGTAGATGTGATATAGATATTTGTATACGCTGCTGCTGTTTATGAATATACATTTTCTTTTTCATATTCGGTTCCCTAAAATTTCTCCTCCCTTTCTGCACATAGGCAACTCCTCCATCCAGTATATTGTTTTTTTTTTTAAATATATTTATATCACCGCTGAGTAAAAAATGTGCCTATTTTGATACCAAGAGCAGCATCTGTTGTGTGCATTAGAGTAGTTTTATAAACAGGCTAGGGTGTGGCATTGCTAGGCTGTCTCTTGTTTGTTTTCACTCTCCCTCTCTCTCTCTCTCGCTCTTGCTTTCTCTGGCGTCCCAGTAGCATGCTGCTGGTTCACTGCAGTGGGGTGTTAATATTTATGGCCCTATCAGGGATCTGGGCTGCAAATCTGGTTTTAGCGCCACCTCTGTGTCATGTATACCAGGTCTGACTATACGTGCAGCCATGGGCAACTTCACACTCACACGAGTCACGCCTTTCTATATGCAGCTGAAGCCTCCCCACACGCAGACACACCCTACACGCACACAGTGAAACATTATGCACACTCACGTACGCACACACACACACACAGTGAAACACATGCATACTCATTCATTCATTCACACACACACAGTCTCTCCTTCACAGCTGACCTTCCCCTCATCCTGTGATTCAGATTCCTAGTTGTAATTGAGTGTAATTATCTAACCTCTCCTGAGCTGCACCTATAGCCCCTCTCCCTCTGTCCCCTCAGAGGGCATTTCCCCCAGCAACCCCCCCCCCCCCCCCATTCCATCCTCTCCAACTCAAATGCATTATACATCAGCCTCTCTCTCAGTTATTGCTCATTCTCACACAATACCTTCATCTTCTCAGCCCTCTCAGTAGCTCTCTCTTCTCTTCCTTTATCAGCTCATCACTTCTCATCTTACACAATCCACCCATCCCCCCCCCCCCCCCACACACACACATTTGTCCTCTGAATATCTCTCTCTCTCCTTCTGTCTCTTCATCTCCCCATCCTGGTGGCCTAGGGTGTGGTGGGGTGGGCATGTCTATTAGTGATGGCAGGAGGCAGTGTAAGGCTGTAAGAGGCGACTCAGCTGGAGAGGAGATCAATCACAGTGCAGCTCCAGCACACATTAACCCATAGTGTGCTGCAGCTACCATGGGGACAGCACAGCACAGCACAGCCACCCACATTAGCCCATATTGTGCTGCAGCTACCATGGGGACAGCACAGCCACCCACATTAGCCCATAGTGTGCTGCAGCTACCATGGGGAAAGCACAGACACATTAACCCATAGTGTGCTGCAGCTACCATGGGGACAGCATGGAACATGTCTCTGCTGCACTAGGTTTTTGTTAGCCTGGGTGCCATTCCGAACTTAGTCCCGCCCACAACTGAGGTCTGACTAGAATTGAGTATGACTACATCAGGCTAGGTTTTTGTCACATTTTCTGTCTTTATTTCTATAAAGGCATCAAAAATGGTGTCATATAGCATGCACTGCACGTTACACACGGTTCTGCAGCTTTAACTGTGACCGATACTGTGCTGTTTAACAACCTGCATGGGCTGTAAATCTTATGCCGTTTCAAACACACACACTGCAGATGTGACATTTTCGCTTTATGTTTCCCTTGATGTCAACTATGGATAATGCAGTGTATATGGTTTTGTTGCGAGGTCGTAATGCTCTTATTGTAAACACAGCACATGTGGATGTATCCATGTAAGGCCAGAGAAGGGCTGCTTAAAATGAGGTGGAGGTGTCCTAGAGAAAGAGTTTTGTTGTTGTTTGTTTTACAGTCAAGACTTGACTCCGATGTTGTTGATGATAGGGTTCTAGTGCCAGATCTTTTAATGGCTGCTGCAACAGTAATGCAGTTGTTGATATGTTAATGCTAATGTTCTGATGTAAACCTGGACATGGACAAGGCCACCTAGAAATTGATGTTAAAACAAGACATTTATATGCAAGGCACGGATGTAAAATGAGCTGTTTTTACGATTTGATTTCGTATATTAAGTATATCTTTCTAATTTGCACCTCCCTGTCAGCCATTCCATCCCACATCACAGTGCTCTGTCTAATTAGCATTGCTGAAAGGAGACGGTGCCACCTGCATGCTAAATGAGGGAGGAGAGGAGAACCAGACAGATTGGGCTGCTCCACAGCAGCCTCTGGCTAGAGGACTTCACAGCCAAAGTGGAGCACACACACTAGTGTGTTTGTGTAAGAGAGAGGGGGGGGGGGGAGTGTGTGTGTTTATACTGTAGATATGTGTGTGCTACGGTGTATTTGTCTTTTTGTATCTGTATTGGGGGTGGGGGTGTAGTAAAAACATGTGTGAGCGCATGTGTGTAAGAGGTGTGTGTGTGTGTGTATGAGACAGCATATGTTTGTGTGTATGTGTATACCTGTGCATGCTGTGTGTATGCGTGTATGTGTGTGCATTTAGTGCCAGATGTCATAGACCTCACAGGGCTCGGGGTGGCCAGCATGCTGACCTCATAATGGCCTCTCCATCCCCCCCTGCAGAGTGCACTCTCAAAGGCCAACTTCAATGCATCAGTATAGCCATCAGGACTTCAAACACGGCTGCAGAGGAGTGGGGCAAGGAGGGGGGACCTGGCGGCTGCAGAGGAGTGGGGCAGAGAGGGGGCCAAGAGGAGTGGGGCAGAGAGGGGGCAGAGGAGTGGGGCCAAGAGAGGGGGGACCTGCTGTTGCTCCACTGGGCTCTTATGGAGCCTCTCTCCTCCCTATCATCCCTCTCCACACCCCCCAGGCCCTGCGCTCTCTGACTGAATGTTCAACACAGTATGAAAAACACCCCATTCTGAAGGTCAGTGAGAGTGTCAGTAACATTAGGATTCTGTTTAGTTTTGCTATAGTACCAGTTTTGGCTGCGGGAGGAATTCAGATGAGGACGGAGGTGGTGACGGAGGTGGTCTAACGAGGTTTAATGAGGGGGAGAGACGCCGTGCACTAATCAGCCAGGTGGCTAAAGCGCTCTATCCCTCATCTTTAAATTGGATGACAAAGGAAACTGTAGCTAATGTGCAACAGTGGCCTTTTAGCGACGATAAATAATGTTTACCCAAATAAGGTGCCACAATGATCACGAGGGATCCCTTTTCACGAGGGAAAAATGCTGCTTTGTTGCCTCAACATGAGCAACAAACCACTCTCACCAAGCATCAGCATAAACACATCCATCCAACATAAATCCAGCATTTCCATTTCCAGACAATATTAGTTTTTAAGTGTTTGATGTACAACATCGTCTTATCATTTTAGTGATGAAATGCATTTCTAAATAAAGGAAATTCATCTCTAAATAAAAGATCCATAGTTACATAGTATCAATACAAATAAAAAAAAAAGCAGGGCCTGAGCGTATAGCCAATATAGAGATTTGCTGCTGACTGACCCAGTGGTTCAATGCAAAGGGTATCTCTGCCCTCCTTGTCGGTCCTCCAGATTACGGCTGATAATCATCTTTTTAGTGATTTCAAGCACGTCCTACTACTCACACATACTCGTAACCTAGCAACAACCTTTGTTTCTGTTTGTTCAGCATAACCAAGTCTTGGCTGCACATGAATTGTATTGATGAATCCCAGTGATGGCTTTCTTTTGTTTTACATGTCTCTTCTGTATACGACAACACTGGTATTAGTGGTAAATAGTATTAAAGTCCTGCTCTATGGAATGACTGGAGACTGGGAGAGATAGACGTAGAGTAATTAAGCCATCACCACTGCAGTTTGGCAGGTTGTTTTTCTGGTCGAAGCCTACGGGGAGAGAGAAGTGTAAAAAAGGGCTGTGAAAGACCAGCGTGAGATTTCTTTCTCTGTAATGACAGGAGAGAGAATGCCAGAGTTCATTATCGCGTGTGTGTGTATGTGTGTGTTTTTCCGTTAAACTAGAACTGCCTGCTGTTCGTGTGCAGTGATGTGAGCAGCGCTGCTTTCTCCTTTCTCTCTTTCTCTTCATCGCCCTCTCTGTTTGTCTCACTCATGCACACTCACTCACAAATACAGAAACACACACACACACACACACACACACACACTCACTTTTCATTTCTGAAGATGGAAAAACAAAAAAAGAGAAGGGAAGCAGAAAAAGACACCAAGTTCCCTTGTGTGTAAGAAGTAGTGTGCCAGCGTTGGAGTACGGAGCATGCTCAGTGTGCGTCTCTGGCCGTAATGCTGATGTGAGCGGAATGCTAATGCAGTGCTAAGGGAATGCAGTGTCATCATGGCCGGCAGAGTCTTCACAACCCCACCGGCTGATCTCACGCTAACAACAACACCTCAATGCCTTCCAGGAACTCAAGGACCGCACTGTATCCTCTCTGCACCACGCAGCTCAGTTTTAACCCTGAAGATCCACTGACTCACGTAGCCCTGCAGGTCTATAGCACTCCAGTAGAAGCTTCTCTTCATTTTGTCGAGGGAAGAGGAAGGGATTAGTTCTGAGTTATGACTGTTGCTTTCGAATGAAAAATCCCCCGGTCAAAGTCATCCCACATCATTTGGAGAGTTTGGTTAATCCTGGACTGAGGGGTAATTCCTCCACAATGGAATGAGGGAAATGGTCAGGACAGGCTTGTGGTGAAGGGGATGGAAGAGTCGGGGATGGAGGGGTTGCAATGCAGATGATCCATCCACCCCGATCCGGCCAGGGGTTTACCTCCCTGACAGATGACATATGTTGTGGGAAGAGAGCCTGCTGTCTCCCTGCTGGCAATGAGAGAGAGAGAGAGAGAGAGAGAGAGAGAGAGGGGATTTACTGTTAATCGGCCTGGTTGCTCGAAGAGCGTTCGATCACTCGCGGTCTTCCCAACACCTCCACGTGTGAGAGAAATGACAGGGCAAAGGCGGCTTGGAGAAGAGAGGAGAGCAGAGGGGAGATGAAGAAGGGAGAGGAGAGGAGGAAAACTTTTGGAAAGGATTAGGAAAAGAACAGAAGAGGGGATAGATGTAGTGTCCAGAGGAGAGGACAGACAGGGCCGGAGAGCGGAGGAGGATTGAGTGGCACTGAGCTGAGGCAGTGAGATGCTCACTGCGGCTGTGGCAGGGAGAGGTCAGGCCGAGGGCTCTGGAAGGATGTGTGTGTGTGTGTGGGGTGGGGTGGGTGAAGAGGGGGTGGATGTGACACGTGAGATGCTTGTGTGACAGAGTGCCATTGCTGCTGTGGGTCTGCACTCTGCAGGGTTTTTACTGGTGAAGAAATTCAGGAAATGTTCTAATGTTCTAATGCACTGATTCATCACTGATTCATTGCACAGAGAGTTGTCGAGCTTATTAATTACTGTGTTCCATTTTAACTGTGATGCTGAACACAGAGCATCTATTCTGAAAAAAAACATTATAATTCATGAATATATTAAATACATGCATACATACATACATACATAAATACATAGTTGATAAGTAAAATTGAAAAATTAATACCAAAACAAGAACTGACAGCTACCTTTCCTAAATCCTGCTCATTTGTCCTGTGTGACCTATCCTCCTTGATCTTAGTTCAGCCAGAGATCTCTTCTTTGCTGGTCCATGAAGCCTCGCTCAGATGAATAAAATTCCCCTTCGGTCATTACAGAACCCTATACTCTCCTTCAGGACGCAAGAGGAGGGGGATGGGGAGGGGAGGGTGCACGACAGGGCAAAGCAATGGCCACTGTGAGCCCAGCTGTCTCCTCCATTATTGTATGAATTTGCCTCTTTCGCCCGCTTCGCCCCTCTTTAGCGGCTGACAGAGCTGCCTGCCCTCTCAATCCCTCACGAGGTCGGGTCCCCCTGCTCACGTGCGCCCGGTCGCCCCCCTGGGACACCGTCAGGGATGCAGAGGCACAGCCAGCACGCCGGTCGCAGGGGAGGAAGGAGAAATGGGCGACTCTTACCCAATTCATCGTTGCATGGTATTAAAAGGTACTCAATCATCATCTGGGCTTGCAATGGCTCCCAGGGGAAAGGGGATTTGGAGAGGGTGTGCACTTATGCATATACTCACACTAACACAAGCTCTTAGGATGTATGTATGCACATGATACATGCATGTAATTGTGCACATTAAAGACACACACACACACAAACACACACATTCACCTAAAGCTTCTCCAGACTACAGACAGTCACATCTTTGGTGTGTTTTCTCAGCTCTGTAGCTTATTTCTGATTTCTGAATCTGTGACTGGGAGTTTAATTTCAAATGAAGCCTAGCCATTGCCTAGAAAACCATACCAAAAAGGGTGTGAAACTATAGTGTTATAGCTATATAGTCTTCCAGGATCTCCTCTATAGTTGGCACATCTGCAGTCTTCTGAGGCATGCTTCTGGTTCTGGGCCTTTTATCTCTGGCTCAAATGTCTCTGTTTGTCGACCCCGGTCTGGCCACAGCCCAGCATCTTGGGGTGTTCTGGAGCCGTGGGTTTTCATCCGAGCCGGGCAGGTCTCTGGCGAGCCAAGCCGAGCCAGGCGTATTGCTGACGCAGCGTTTTTTCCCAAGTGGCGCTCGTCTCACGGCAGACAGGGGAGGGAATCGGCGGAGGCAGGCGAGCAGAGGAATGACTGATGAGGCTTTAGCTACGCAGCCAATCATAAAGGCATAAATTCCCATTTAACGCCTCCCCCACCCAAGACCCAGAGAAGTGCTCGCTACGGCTGATATGACTACGCATACAGATCAGTCCAGAGGGGAGAACAACATTGCCACAGTGGAGTGGAGGCAGAGTTAATAACTGGGGGGGGGGGGGGGGTTGCCACGGTGATGGTACTGGCAGCTTCTCAGACTCAGCAGAAGCGGTTGCAGACTCCACCACTGGCTCTGGGGCAGCGGCATTTATTCCACAGCTGCTTCTCTTCCATGTCACTGGGTTCATTTCATTTGGCTTCATTTGGTCTCGTTTCATTAGATTTCGGCCCTCGTAAACGGCTTGTTGCGGAACGGCCGACAGGAAACGGGCTCCCTTGCGATGCGTGCGTTCCTGTTTGTTGATGTGTTATAATCATTCCCAATCAGTCTGGTCAGAGGGAAATGATCAGTGCTCCATAATGATCCCAGAGCACCAAGGAAAAGGACTTCATTTCTGTTGCCAATCATCCCAACCCCCATCACTCCCCCCCCGCCCCCCCAAGTGGTAATTTGCCTGGTATTGATCGAGACTTGGACTTTCATTACGTAATATGGCGCAATAAAACAAACACTTTCATGAATATTTTAGACTGTGGAGATATGCCTCGGAGTTAAGAAAACATTTGGAGGGAATTTTGCTCAAGGGAAACTGGCAGACCATGAAATAACATAGCAGAGAGAAAAAGAGTGGGAGGGAGCTGGAAAATACTGTGGATTAAATGGAATGAAATATTGTTGATTCCACCAAATTCAGAGCAAAACAGTCTCAATAAATAATCACAGCCTTTTTCCATCTCAGTCGATGTTTATTCGTCCCTCATTAACCTTTTCATTTTCTGTTCTTTAAACGTATCTCTTTATGTTGACTAGGATTCAGTGCTTGGAGGCACTGTTCTGAACCATGAAGGAAATTCAAATTTCACTCTGTTAAATTGTTGACGAGCCAAGTGGAAAAATGGGAGTGTGGTCTTGCTCATGCGCATGCTGATAAAGGATGTACTCTGTTTTCACTTTAATCAATGGCAAATAAGCACAGCATTACTGACATCAGTCAACAAACCATCTGCATCATTTTGTCTAAGTGATTGTTTTTAAGAGAGAGTGTTTTACCCGTGGTCTGACTACAGATGGAAAGGGCAAACTGAAAAATGAGTGGGGGAATATTGGTGGTCAGTGAATGTGTGTGTGTGTGTGTGTGCGCATTGGGTGGGAGGGCTCAGCATTGTAAGGCTGATGTGCCTTTGAAACTCCTGAATAATTCAGATGAGGCTATTGATCCTGCCCTATGTACCCTGCAGACTGTGTGTGTGTGTGTGTGTGTGTTTTAAAGGGAAGGGAGGAGTAGTACTATACACCATCTCCTGCAGTCTCTTTGTCATTGATTACAGCAGAGCCAGGTCCTGATCACAGCCTTTCTCAAACACGCACACACACACACACACACACACACACACACACACAGTGAAATATGAGTCCTTTCCCGATTGCATACTGTATGGTTCAGCAGGACTGTCCTGCAGAGGACATGTAAAGGGTAGGCCTTGTGTGTGTCCCGCCGGAGCGGTCAGGGAGACACTGTCTGGCCTGCCCGTCTCATCTCCCCTGCGTCCCCATCAGTCTCGTCCGTCTCTCTGGAAGCACTCTGTATAATCAATGTGCCAGAGAGCATCTGTGTGTAATACCACTGAGCTATCACCTCACACACCAACACACACACACACACACACACACACACACACACGGCATGAATGCAGGATTGCCTGTCTATATTCAGATGTCTGATGGTGAATGTATCTCCCATCAAGGGAGGCATTAATAAACTAAAGGCAGGGCACGGTGACGATCATCCCAAAGCACATATTCATTTCATATCTGGTTCACCATGACGATCAGCTGTGGTGTGACAGCAACATAGATCTGGTTAAGATGGCCAGAGATCGTTCCAGAAGGACGCAAAATGGCCTCAGCAGTAACCACACAATTGGGTGTGGCAGCCGCAAATGTGAACCAGTTGTCAGGGGTTTTAGCCATGGCAGTGGTGGTCTTCAGGAGGCTATACTATAAATAGGCTATGCTCATTATGTGGAAAGATTAAGGGTTATTTATAACTTCCACATGGAGAATGCACCACAAAATACTGTATACCTGTCACTATGTTTGTGTGCCATCCATTTTCTAATTAGCTTATATTCATTTTATAAACATTTGCTTTATACGCTATTCTGCTAAAGAATCAGTCATATAAGGATTGTCCTTACAACAACCAATTCTATTCCTGGTTACAAAAACTATTAATGTTAAAATGCAAAAAGCTGATGGATCTTTTAGGCACTACTGATCATTTCATCGGTGAGCATTTTAGAAGTGAAAACCTCCTCTATGCTATTCCAGTCACAACACTCTCCATCCCACTGTCTGCGTGTCTCTGGGCCTCTGTGCCAAGCTAGACAGAGTACTGTCAGTGTCTAGTGACTATTTGGGCAGACCCCCAATAGCAGCTGCTACACTGGCAATCACAGCTGTGTGTGTGTGTGTGTGTGTGTTGTGTGTGTGTGTGTGTGTGTGTGTGTGTGTGTGTATAAAGTGCCAGGCGATCCAGACCACCCCACCCAATCCAAACTTTAACTGTTCTTGCCTCTTGTCTTTGGGTGTCCAGAGCTTTCAGCTCAGTCTAGTGTTTGAGTTGTGCGGATCTGTCTGGAACAAAGCCATTTATAAATGGATATGAAGGGATTCACCTGAAAGCAAAATGGATCTATTTTTAATGGGGCGCCAGACTGATGTGACTGGTTTGAATTACTTGTCTTGCCTTCCTCTTGTACTGTGCTAAATAAGGACAAAATGACTGACAAACTAA
Organism: Alosa sapidissima; assembly: GCF_018492685.1. NCBI lineage: Eukaryota > Metazoa > Chordata > Actinopteri > Clupeiformes > Clupeidae > Alosa > Alosa sapidissima. Next base: position 12,156,491 of record NC_055970.1, read on the forward strand.
GATACTAACCAACAATAGCTAGGAGGAGAACATTCGGAGCCATTTTTTTGGAGAATGAACTATGAGATGAGAAGATGAGAAGCTACTTAAAGGTAAGGTTTATAGTCATGAGTTACAGTAAGACTGGTCAGCCATGCCTATATGGGTAGGCTCTCATGTAAAGCAAACCCTGCATTCACGGGAGTGTGTGTGTGTGTGTGTGTGTGTGTGTGTGTGTGTGTACACTGAAATATCTATACATGTGTGGGAGAGTGCATGGGTATGTTTATGTGAGAGGAGGGAATATACAGATCTCAATAATGTTCTGTGCGCTGTATTTACTGAACGTGTGAAGAGGGGTTCAACGTGAGTAGAGGGGTTCAGCGTGAGAAGGGAGGAGCTGATGAGCTGAGACGGAGGATTCATTCCTCTGCTAATGTCTCATCTCAGCCTCGATCACAGCTCCTATTGATACACAGCTCCTATTGATACACAGATACAACGCACCCCGAGAGCAGCTGATCCCACTATGGATCCGACCCTGAGCCAACGCAGGCTGAGCCTCCAGCTGGGCGCCCACACAAAGACCTCATCTCCACGCCACCCAAACTAGCCTACTACTGAGAACTGATATAATAGACCACCAGGGTATAATACATGCCGATGTATGGACAGAGTAGCAACCGAAGAGTCCATTAGAGAGGAATAACCTGAGCGCGTGTGACGATTATGATAGAATGTATATTGACTACAGTTTGGATATCTTTTAATGGCCACACTTCGGTGAGGTTGCACTGATGAAGACCAAAGACTTCCATAAGGGGAGCTCCTGCTGTCTTCCTCTACCCTGCATTGATTATGTCCCGCTGCTCTCCAACCTACAGATGTTTGGATGAGAAATGAGGCGTAAATGATCCTGTGAGCAGCAGAGGGCTACCCTTTTCAGCTGGGGCAGTGAGGGAATCAGAGGGCTGCACATGGCATTGTCTCACATCTGGGTTGCCTCTAAGGTTTTTTTTTAGTTTGTGAGAACAATTTAATCTTATACATGCACATAGACATATCTGCTGGTAGCCTATGTGTTTTGACATAGACTAAAACACACTGTTCTTACACACACACAATCTATCTCTCTCACTCACACACGCACACACACATACTCCACTGGCCCCACCCACCCTTTTGCCTGACCGACGCACGCTCGTAGGATTGCGCGTTCGCAACGCTCGCAGGACACACACGGTAGACACACAGAAGAGCATCCTCCACGGTAGGTGTCATTCTGTCGGTGCGCGTATTCACATCTGTCTTGTCAATGCCTTTCACCTTGCAAATTAGTCATCGCTCGTATCATATAGCCTAGCCTATTTAACGCTACGGAATATGTGTAAAATAAGATGCCATCTCTTGCATATGTAGACTTCCAGCACCTGCTGTGATAGATGATTGGTTGATTTGTAGCGGCAAGGAAAGACGGCGAACTCTCGATATCCGGCGAAAATGCAGTAAAAATGTAGCGGCCGCTTTCTGTTTGCATGCGACTAGGATATTTTGCATATGATCACTTTAGGTCTCGAATGTCAAGCACACCTTGCTCTGATATAGGGAATGTGAATCGTGGTTCTGATATTGAGAAAGAAACGATTTCTTAATAAGGGGAGGGCTTGTTCAGATTTCACAGACGTAGGGTTTATAGTGTCCTTGAACAGCCGATTAGGCTATACCATCCGAGGTGATGTGATTCCGACAGGGTAAAAAGGATTTCTTTAACCAGTGCGCATTCATGCCATTAGTGCACGCTGTTGATCCACAGTCAAATTGTATGCAAAATCACGGTGGTGTGTCGGGCTGGTCTGATATGAACTAGCAACCTACAGTGCAGGGTTCAGGTGACTGGAAAAAAACGAAACGCGCCTCGTTAAGATACTTTGGTGACCTAATTTGAGCTCAAGCTTCCATTACCTTATAAACAGGGCATCTCTCCAAGTAAGAGCTACAGATGTGCTGCCATAATCCTACTCTATATTCAGTTCTCTTCCCGAATTTATGTAAATCCACAGAGACGTAGGCCTCAGTAGACTCCTAGCGGTCAAGGCAATATCTCAGTCATGTTAGCGGTCTTAAATAATCAGGGCAAAGTATTTCTGGTTGTTACAGAGTCGGAATAGATGCGTAACTAATTTACTATATGACTGGATGCAGAAATGTCCCTGTCACCTTACCAGGCTAGGTTGCAGCTTACACTAAACCTGTAGAATCTCACCTAGTTTTGTCGTAGCCTAATCAAGGGCATCTGCACTGAACAAGGAATGCACTTAATTTCGTTGTACCTGTGACAATGACAAATAAAGATATTCTATTCTATTCAACACACACTTTGCTCCTCGGTTAGCCTGCGACTGCCGGGATTCACGGAATATTGACGTTAAAGAAACAGGCCTCCATAATATGTTCAGCTTCCCTCTTGTCAGCGACAAGGTTCTTAGTGCCCGATCAGATCAGTGACTGAACAGGATGCGATTCCACGTAACGTTAATTAGAAGATGATGCATAAAAAGCTTTTTTTGGTGGTGGGCTTTGTTTGAGATGTCTTACTTGTTTTACTGGAGAATCACTGGAGACCCTGTCATTGTATTCATCTGACATTTTGTGGCGAGTAGAGGTAGCAGAGTTGGAATAGATATGTTTTTTTGAGGTGGCATTAATATAATGGACGTGTAAGAGGTTTAAATAGCGTCACTCTCTCCCACCCACTGTCTCCCAGCACCTGTCTGAATGCTTGTTCGTCTATGAAACATTTTCATCATGACTGTTTGAGTGCATATTATATTTATTTAAATGTACACATACCAACCGTTTTATAGGCCTACTCATCTTAAGGATTTGGGTATACAGAGTTTTGTCTTGATTGTGGGGAAGATGAGAGTATTCGATTTTAACGTTATGATTTGTGAGTCCCAACAGCATTGTGATGTATGATCGATCAAACAAGACTGAAGAAAAAATATGTCAGCAGCTGTTCTAAGAAGGGCATCAGACAGTTTACCCAACATTTGAACTCCAGTTCTTGTCTTTGTCCAATTGTCTTTTTTCAGTATGTGGGAAATTATGTGGGATAGAGCATATTTCCTAGAATATAAGCTGCACGTGGTTGTAGGATTATGAAGGTTGAGCTGTATTAGAATAAATGTCTGTGTGTGTGTGTGTGTGTGTGTGTTTCAGAGAGAGAGAGAGGTGTTTGGATTACTGGAGGTGATTGAGTGAAAGAGTGAGTGTGTGCGTGTGTGCGTGAAGGTGACAGAGCGAGACAGATGATTGTGAGTGAGGAGTGTGTGTGTGTGTGTGTGTGTGTGTGTGTGTGTGTGTGTCTATATGTAAGGGTAGCATCATCTGAGTGCCCATCATTCTGAAGAGCGACTCATAGGACATGGGGGGTGTATTCTACTGGAGGCCTCTTTGCACCTGAGCACTACAGCTCCACTCCTGGAAGAATAAGACCTCTATTTAACGCCTGCAGCAGAGCCCTATTTACCCAGAGTGCTTCTTTAACTTTAAACGCTTCTTTGTCTACTTAAACTGCTCATCACTGAAGGCTTCAGTATAAATCTGAAAGGCACAACTACACTTTTAAATCGGATAGTGCTTAAGGTGATTTAGGAAGGTCTCAATTCTGAACTGTTTCCCCAAAATACTTTTTGCAGGTACTGAAGGAAAGCCTAGGGGTTTAGGCTAACCTTAGGGAAGATCATCTGTTGCATTACTTGGTTTTCTTTCACTAGTCTAGGGTTACTAGTTTATTAGCTGCATACTTGTGGAGGATAGTTATTTTAAGCCTAACCAAGGCCTCAGCTGCAGGTCTTTTAGCAGGATATGGGCATAGATGCATTAGTTTCAAATTCAATTTCAATTAGAAATTGAAAAACATAAAATAGACAAGAGTTTGGTTTCTTTTATCACACGTTACCGGCCTGTTTAAACAGAAGATAAGTGATGAGCACACCCATTACAAGATCACAGCTTTAGCCTATTTATAGTTTAAATGTGCAAATGATAAAAGGCATGATGAATATATTAGCAGGTATTTATTTTGCATGGTTTAGTTTCTGTAGGATTATCTCAGTGTTACCACTCCTCTCATCCAGTTTAGTCTAAGAGGAGGCCTGTGCGTGACTGACTTTGGCTGTTCATATAACCCGGACAGTATAATTAAATTAGTGCTTGTATAAAATACATGCTTGATTTGATTAGATTAGATTTGACATAAACCAGCATGCTTGTGATGATACAAGAAATTAAGTTATTTCCAACAACTTATTTTTGACTTTGCCTGGAAGTAGCAAGTATTGATCACTGTTACCTGTGCTTTAGTTCTTAAGAGGTTAGGGAATACAAAACAATTGTCTCATGCTGTCAAGCTTGAAATACTTGCCCTAAAAATCCTGGTATTGATGTCTTGAAAAATAATTAACATCAGGTTTTGTGTACATCTATTTTTAGAACTAGTTAAAAGATGTCTGGGAAAATAGCTTGTAGAATGATCTGTTTCTGCTGGGAAATGTTAATGTTTTTACAATGAAGCACTCCTACAACAAGGACCAATTAAGGAGACTTGTTCACCAATGTACAGAATCTATTAAAGCTGGAACAAAAGCATTTAAAGTTCAGTTTATAGCTTTCCCAATGCACCTTCTCTGCACAAACACATAACTCTAATTGGCTTGGGTAGATTTGTGGAGTTCTGTGTTGTCTATCACTCAGCAAGTCCAGTGGGAATAAGTCCATGCTGAGAAAGGTTTCATTGGGTTGGCATGATTAAAATGTGGGCTGCAATGGATTAAAGGCAGATACATCCAGCCCTTCTCTAAACCACTCGCCTTAGATAATGTAGAAAAACTGGGGCACTCTCTGTCTGGCTTGCTTTCTCTCTCTCTATTTCTATCAACCCGTCTACCTCAATTTGTTTGCTTGTTTGTTTCTTATCCTCTCAGGAGAAAGACAAGGGAGGGACAGGTAGAGAGAGAAAGAGAGAGCGAGAGAGAGAGAGAGAGAGCAACAGTGGATGGCAAGGTCAGAGAATAGTTGCTGAGAGGGCACTCACATGAAGGCCAACGGAACGTGGCATGGTGAACACATGGTCCTAAAGCCTGTCATTTCAACCAGGGTTTTGACAGTGTCATCTCCGAACAGCCAGTCAGCCCAAGGCTTGAGAGAGAATGGAAATCAGCAAGTGGAAAATTCTCAAAGAGGTGTATTGATGTTTTTTTGTGATTAATGCCAAAGAGCATTTCAGCCCTTGCCTTCAGCCGGGTTGAATTTAACTTTGTTAACATGATCTGATTTTGAAATCATTTAAAACACAGTTAGAAGACACACACTTCCAGCAAAATGACAATAATCAAATGAAATGATAAAAACACACTGGACTTTGCACTAATCTGTGCACAGTTGTTTGAATGTTCATTCAAGGGAGGGTGCTGTCCTGGGTGCTGAAGCTCAGACTTTTCTTAGCACAAATCATTACAAATGTAATTTCCCACTCAAATGTTCTTGCATTTGCATTTGCAGATGTTCCACAGTGGATATCACAGTCTGTAATGCAACCTGGTGCTGTAAAAACAAAACATCTTCACTGAAACAGGGATTGAGTCAGAGAATAATTCAGTTACACTCTCCATTAGTGTCTTACCTCATAGACCCTGAGTGGCCAGCACACTGACATCCCTTTGATCAGCCCAGTGCGCAGCTCATTTCTGGCTGGCTAGTTCTCACTCTGTAGCTCTGGTCCAGCTTCAGCACCCAGATGAGCTGCTCTCCTCCTCCTGATGACAAAGCAGAGTACACAAACAAACTATTAGCACATGTAGAGTGGGAATGATTATTGTCTTTTTAGCTTAGCATGCTCCAGTGATGTGCTGTTCTGTTATCACTATAAGGAAGCTATAAAAGGTCAGACATGGCTACTGGGCCCTGACAGCCACACACACACACACACACACCTCTAATTAGGTCATATTTCTCCCAGCCCATACGTGACCGGCTGACTGGCAGTGCGTGGCCCGGCGCGGAGGGTCCCCATGTCAGTTCCACTTCCTTCAAAGCTGGCGGGGCTGGGCGTGAACTCTGTTCAAGCGTGGCATCTGGACGGCCCCGCTCCCCACTTGTGCTCCCCCACTGCTCCAGATGAGTGTCTGAAGGGGGGAGAGGGGGGTCATTTGGTGTGTACGAGCGCTGTCTCAGATCCAGATGAGTGTCTGAAGGGGGGAGAGGGGGGTCATTTGGTGTGTACGAGCGCTGTCTCAGATCCAGATGAGTGTCTGAAGGGGGAAGAGGGGGGAGAGGGGGGTCATTTGGTGTGTACGAGCGCTGTCTCAGATCCAGATGAGTGTCTGAAGGGGGGAGAGGGGGGTCATTTGGTGTGTACGAGCGCTGTCTCAGCTCCAGAGGGGTCTCTGAAGGGGGGAGAGGGGGGTCATTTGGTGTGTAAGAGTGCTGTCTCAGATCCAGAGGGGTCTCTGAAGGGGGGAGAGGGGGGTCATTTGGTGTGTACGAGCGCTGTCTCATGCGGATAATGTGCCAGTCACACTGGTCTCCTGCTCTAGGTGAGGGTTCAGAGGGAATGGAGAACTTATCAGGGTGTAGCTGTTTTCATAGCAATAAAATGTGTTTTATAGATACTGGGGGTGATTTCTCAGTCCTTGTGCTCCATGAAGCAAGCTTTAGAGATGATATTTGTTATGAGTAGCCTGCCCTATATCATTCTTCCCAATATAAAATCCTAGCATAGGATATAATAACATAATTCCTCACCTATGTGTGTTTACATACAGAGACCATTCAAAATGGAGAGTTCTTTTGAGATCATGAAGGTTATTAAGGTTCATATATAACCCTCTATACAAACTGCAGCTGACTGTAATCTTCTGCATCTAATGAAATCTGAATCTAATTTACAGCCTGCGATATGTCACCCTTAAGCCGATGTAAACACGTTTTAATGCTATTATGAGGTGACTGCGAGGGTAGGATGGAGCTGTCACAGGCTTTGGCAGTCTAGAGATGAGGTTAATATTCAGCTACATGATTTTCCAGGGAGTGAGATTTCAAGGTCAAGCTGACAAGCCATCCCTTGATAGTTGTTGATAGTTTAGGCGCTTCCTCCTGGATGAGATGAATAGAGAGGAGGATTCGGGGGAGGGGAGGCCTTTTTGGTTCAATCCAATAACTGATATTTCTGGACCACTAGGATTTGGGGCGCTCCTGTGACCACACAAGTCATTTGGGTAAAACAGGTAGAGATGCAAAAATACAATTTCCTGTAGTGCCTATTCCAAATTGTAACAGTTGATCAGGGGACATGATGTATTTGGGCAAATTATTTGTTATTAGTACTTAATACAGAACAGTGTATGTACAACATTTCAGTTTGTTATGGCTCATTTCCTGTCTTTCTGGTTCATAAACCTTACTAACAAGTTGGGAAAGAAAACATGGGTCATGGATTTTTTTTCTTGCCATTTTTGGATGTTAAAAGCTACAATTGGCCCATTTATTCAAATGCAAATTGCACATTCATCATTTCCCACTCGAATTGTTTAGCAAAGAAAATTCCATATTATTCTCCTGGGTTGGGGGATTATTTCTACTCTAGTTGCTTGTTCAGTAGGGCAGCATAATGCTCAACTAGCCTGGAAATATATTTACTATCTTTAGTCTCTCATTAGCATAAACATAAACACACACACACACACACACATAGTATGCTGCTCATGTGTCTGTGGCTCTTCCCACCAACATACGCAAGCACACTGGAATGCTTTGTGTTGTGCAGTATAAGTGAGAACAAAAAAGAATTGAGACAGAAAGTGCAGATTGTGGTTGTGAAAGAGAGTGTGTGTGTGTGTGTGTGTGTGTGTGTGTGTGTGTGTGTGTGTGTGTGCCAGTAGAAGTGATTACAGTGAAGGGTTGGAGCCTGCCAGCTCCCCTGGGTTTGTAGTTTTAGCTTCCCGACACACATCTCTAGTGTTTGTCTGTTGGAAAGTGAAAGTGTAAACAACACAGGCTTGGCTGTGCCAGCTCTGGTCGCCTCTTCCCCTCCCCTCTCACTACACACAAAAACACACAGATACACACACACACGCACAAATTACCACACTTATATTCACACACACACATTCATGTACACATACACACACACAAACGCACATGCGCACAGACAGACAGACACACATACACATACACTCATTTGCATGCCCACACTCTAGACTCATGGAAATTACCCAGTGCCAGTGTGACGCATTATCCTGATTTCACCTAGGTAACACGAATGAATCTAGATTAAAACACACACACACACACACACTTCCTGTTTGTGGCTGGTAAATGCGCACCTCTGCCTTTCTGAAGTAGCCTGGGCTCTGCTAGTGTTGCTCCTGCTGCTGCTTCATCGACTCACACGCTCTACTCTGCCTTCTCCCAGGGAGCAGAGGAGAGGAGAGGAGAGGAGAGGAGAGGAGAGGAGAGGAGAGGGGGAGCGTGGGTATTTTTTCCCTCCTCTCTCAGAAATGCTGCAATGCGTCGCCCAGCAGCACCCACAGTGGGTCAGTGTTACGCGGCTGCCGGCAACAGCCAGTTAATCGTACCCATGGCAACAGCCAATCAGATGGGCTTGTAGGAGATTTGCAATATGTGTTGAGGTGACTGGCGTCGAATAGGAAGAGGCAGATGTTTAAGGATTAAGATTCTGCCACTGTGAAGGCTAGTCAGCAGTAGAGAAATGGATAGGTATATTTGTAGCGTGTGGGAGTAGCAGCATGGCAGGTTGATAAAGATGCTGAAGCACTCAGAGGTATTCATAGCAATGTGACCCAAAAATAGAGCTTCTAGACATTTCTGTCAGCTTCTTTGTAGTGAGCCTAAAAGCCCCTTGCTCAGACAATTCCATTACCATCCTTATAGGTATTTTCAGCATCTGTTCATTTTTATATCATAGGGTGTTGGCCCATCACAGGGTTTTGTTTATGGACACTGCATGAAAGATTCATTCAGTTCACAGTTTTACATACATTTTAGTTGTTGATATTTTACACAAGGCCAAGGTTTTTTCTAGAAATGGACAAATGACTATCCTTCTTCAATTGCAGCAGTTTATAGTAAAACTGATAATAGTATTGTAACTGCTCTCCTATTACGCTAAAATAATGAAACATTTCTATGAATATATTTTTTAGATGTTAGTTTGCAAGATTGACCACCATCTTTTCATTATTCTTTTTTTACAGGACAAAGAATACTACAATACAAGAGTGATGTTCTTGAAACTGTTGTCTTAGTCAACCCCACTGAGGACACAACGGCTTCTGAGGTGAGACACGAAGATGCTATGCCTTTGTCCATGTTAGCTCTGGTCCCTTTGGGAATCTGCTTGTGGTTAGATTGGGTTCAGAGTTGAAGGACATACTGACAGCTGATGGGTCTAAGACAAATGGTTCATTATTACAGAAAATGTTACCAAATAACATTTTGCTAACCAGTGCTTGCTGACACTCATGTTTTCCAGACACTGGAATAGTATGTGAAGCCAAGTAATAATAGAATACCCAGTGTACCACATCTTGCAAACAGTCTAAGGCATTTAATGTTTTTAAGTGCCCCAATGAATATGGTCCAATTAAGTATGGCACTAATCATAGAAGCGAAAACATCCTGATAAATGTTGTTCAATGCTGTATTGTAGAAACTATGTAATATATTCTATTTGTATTCAGAAAATTAATTATGAAGCTAATTTTTAATTAATTGCTATGGTTCTGTTAAATCAATCATTTAACTACAGTATTACCAAAAAAACAATCATGCTTAAATTGAAATCTAGAAATGCAACTAAAAATACATTTTGTAACTATTCTCTCTCTCTCTCTCTCTCTCTCTCTCTCTCTCTCTCCTCTGTGGAGCAGATTCGTTCTCTGCTCACAGACTCTGCTGGGCAGAAGCTTCTTGTGCTCAGTGGTCAAGCATCAGATCAGGCTGGTGACGTCATACTGCAAAGTGGAGTCTTTACCTGCAAGCATTTCTCAGACATCATTGCTGATCCTGAGGTAGGGCATATATAATATAACCTAATGTGAACGTTATTCTGGATATTTTAAAGCAAGTGCTTTGTGTAGAAATGCTATAAGTGGTGTACAGGTAAAAAAAACCTGAGACATAAGACATGAGAAAAGTGAAATATTTAAAAAATATTTTCTGTATCGTTCTCCTCAGGTGAAAGGTCTACTAAGCAAGTGGGCTCCAGAGCAGAAAGCCAGTCTCACCGTGTCCTGCCAGGGAGAAGGGGGCTGGAGCTCCCTAGGCCTCATAGAGGAGAAGAGCTTTCGGGAGGTCCTGGACTACCGTCTAAACCCAGACACCACACTGCCAGAGATGGAAGGAGTCACAGAGTTCACCGAGTACATTTCGGAGACGGTGGATGTCCCATCACCCTTTGAGCTCCTGGAGCCACCCACCTCCGGGGGCTTCCTGAAGCTGTCCAAGCCCTGCTGCTACATCTTCCCTGGAGGCCGGGGAGACTCGGCCCTATTTGCCGTGAATGGCTTCAATATCCTGATCGACGGTGGATCTGACCGGAGGTCTTGCTTCTGGAAACTAGTGAGACACTTGGACCGTATAGACTCAGTCCTTCTCACACACATTGGGGCAGACAATCTGCCAGGGATCAATGGTCTCTTTCAAAGGAAGATTGCAGAGCAGCAGGAAGAAGACCAGTCACAAGGTGTCAACGGCTACGGTGACTGGATAAAGAACCTGATCTCACCAGAGCTTGGCATTGTGTTCTTTAATGTTCCCGAGAAGCTACGCTCACCTGAATCAACTTTGAAAGTTAAGAGGAGTATCGAGGAAGCCTCACTAACTCTTCAGTACCTCAGCAAGCTAGGGATAAAGCCTGAGCCACTCTCTAGGGGTGTCAGTAACACTATTGAACCTGTCACTCTCTTTCACAAACTGGGTGTGGGCAAGCTAGACATGTATGTCCTCAACCCTGTGAAGGACAGTAAGGAGATGCAGTTCTTCATGCAGAAGTGGGCAGGGAACAGCAAGGCCAAAACTGGCATTGTGATGCCTAACGGGAAAGAAGGGGAAGTATCTGTTCCATATCTCACGTCTGTAAGTGCCCTGGTCGTCTGGATTCCAGCCAGCCCTACAGAGAAGATTGTAAGAGTTCTGTTCCCAGGCAATGCCCCACAGAACAAGATATTTGAGGGACTTGAAAAGCTAAAGCACCTGGATTTCTTGCGATACCCTGTTGCCACTCAAAAGGAAATGTCATCTGGAGCTCCACCACCAGTGATTAAGCAAACCAAAATGAAGCTGAGAACAGATAGTAAGGAGAGCCTAAAATCCTCACCAAAACCGAAAGCAAGCAAGAAAGAAACTAATGGACTTGATGATGCAGAATCCAAAAGTGACTCTGTCAAAGAGAGTAAAGTAGAGAAGAAAGAGGTCAAAAAAATAAAGGAGAGTGTCAATGCATCAAAACCACCCAAAGCGAAGGAAAACACAACAAAGATAGCCGAAGTGGCTAAACCGGAGAAAAAGAAACCTCTTAAAGAAAAGTCACTGAAAAAACATATCAATGAGAGGGCATCTAAGATGGATGAAAAGAAAGATAAAGAAAAAAAGGAGATAAAGAAAGAGAAACGTGTCAAAAAAGAGGACACTGTGAAGAAAGAGGAGAAAAAAGAAACCAAGGCGAAGGAAGAAAAAAAGAAGGAAACCAGTGGCAAACCAGAACTAAAAAAAATTACTAAACCAGATCTGAAACCTTTCACTCCTGAGGTCAGAAAGACACTAAACAAGGCCAAGGCACAAGGAAAGCCCAAGACAGATAAGAATAAAGCAGCTAAAGAATCAGCTGAGAAAAAGGTACCTTCAAGGCAACCCTCCAAGGAACTCCTGGAGGACAGGTCATTGCTTTCATCTCCTGAGGATCTTACCAAGGACTTTGAGGCACTGAAACAGGAGATGGACAAGGAGCCAATGAAGACTGCTCAAGTTTCATCTGTGGCAGGCCTTGTAGGAGACAAAGTACTCCAGACTGTCCCTCCTGCATTCTCAGACACTAAAGTCCCCCAAATTGTGTCTCCTGATGAAGGAATAACCACAACAGATGTTGAAACAGAATCCCCTCATGAGGAGAAGAAGCCACTGAAAGAGGAAAAAATCCAACCTCAAGGAAAATTCTCTGAGAAATATGAGGACGAGGATGCTGCCTCAGAGGATGATGAAGATGAAGAGTACAACATGGACACTATCAAAAGGAAACCCCTTGCAGCTAAAGGATATGAAGAGAAAGACAAAAAGTGGCAGGATGTTAAAGACACCAAAGAAGATGTCAAGATGAAGTCAAAAAAGAGTGAGAGTGAGGAAGAGGAAGATGTGATCGAGAAAGCAGAGTTGGAGGAGGCTGAAGATCTAGTCTGTGAAGATGAGCTGAAGTACAAAACAGATGAGGCAAAAAAAGAGAAAACTGGCAAGGACTGGGATGACAAACCCCTTGAATCTAAAGCTGCCAAAACTACAAGTGCCTCAGAGCACATCTCTTTCATTCAAGATGAGACCATTCCTGGCTACTCAGAAACTGAGCAGACCATTTCTGATGAGGAGATCCATGATGACTTGGAAGACAGGATTCCTCACCTCCGCTACGATGTTGGCTCCTATGACATTTCAGTTCCAGATGAGCCAGGTTCCTTTGACACCATCCATGGTATGAAGGAGATGAAAGCTTCAGCTATGTCTGGCATGTCTGCTTTGTCAGCAAAAGGCTACATCGGGGCCCAGGAATCTACTTTAGCGTATGCTTCCAATGTCATCATATCAGCTCCTCTGGCTGAGGAAGAACATATTTCTTCAGCTACTTCTATCACAGAATGTGACAAATTGTCATCATTCGCTACCTCCATCACTGAGGACCAGTCTATTGCTTCTGTGACGGCCCCTCAAACAGAAGAGACTTGCCGAAGCTCTCTGCTTCTGGATACGGTCAACAGCATACCCTTTTCTATTCGTACTGATGCTACCCAGGGAAAAGAGTACTTACATTCTGCAGGAACAATCTCACCAACATCCTCTCTGGAAGAGGACAAGTGCTTCAAGTCTCCTCCCTCAGAGGAATACCAGCCCATTGTTCCAGAAATGGAGGCTGGTCATAAGACTATCCCCAAGGCCCATGAGGAAGAAGATGATGATGATGAAGATGAGGACCAGACACCTAATGCTGACATTTCACTGAGCAAACTTCATGAAGGATATGCTTCCTCTTCTTTTCTCCAGGACAAAGACAAAGACTTCAAGAAGTCTCCCACTGCAGTGTTGCCTCCCTCTCTCTCTTCACTGTCTTCATTCCCTCCTAAAGCACAAGAGGTGAAACCAGTGTCTGTTTCCAAGGATGAAACAAAGAGTGATTCCACTGAGAAATCATTCTCTCCATCACCATATTTCTCTGGCGCTTTTGATAGAAGTGCTGGCTCTGAGAGTGAGGGCCCTGATGACAGCACTGCCAGGATAGCTTCTCCCACACTTTCAGGACCAACCAGCAGTGGGTACTCACCCACAGAGGACAAGGCACCAAAGTCAGTGACAGGAGAGAAGAAGGATGAGCCCAAGATAGACTCCTACAAGTTTGACCAGTTTGAATCTGACCTTGATAAAAAGACTGTGACTTCTTCTCAAGGGAAAGACAGTGAGCTAATGGAAAGGGGGTTCTCCAGTGATAGGGCTACTTTTGATGAGTCTGAGGAAGAAGAGGACAGTGAAGATGACTACTTTGCCAAACAGGATAAAGAGAAGGAAATTCTTGGTAAGTCAAGTTTTGACAAGGAAAGGGAGGGCACATTCTTGGATGATGAGTACAGCTGTGAGCCAAAGTCCCTGAAAGATGAAAAGCAGTTTGAGAAGGAGGGAACAGAAAAGAAAGACAAGGGTGATGCTGCCTGGGATAAGAAACCTATAGCTCAGTTTCAACACTCAGATGAGGATGACGATGAAGATGAAGATAAGCCATTGGATGTCCTTCGCTCAGGAGTGACTGTGTCTGAACTGTCTTCTGAGACAAGTAAATTTGATACCATGTCCAATAAGTTTGGCAGAACAGAGACATCAGAAAAACAAGAGCACTCCTCAGTAGGCTTCAAGGAAAGTGAACGAAGTGTGCACTTTGACCAGTTATCCTTAGCAGAGCGTGAACACCGAAAGAAGGAGTTTGCAGAAACAAGACAAGACACTCCTTATGTAGATGGGAAAAGTTTCACTTATTCTGACATTTATGACAGCCGATCCAGTTCATCCGACTCATATTGCTATGGCTCTGAAAATCAGAAGGACCAGAAAGATAAATTTGACAAAGCTGACACAAAGGAAACACAGAAAACAGAGTCCTTCCTTTCAATGGGAACAGAGAAAAAAGCTGACAAAGATGCACCTTTGAGTTCTTTGGCGGAGCCTGATTTAAAAACCACAAGCACCCTATCAGACTTCAGTGCTATGTCTGTGGGACTTCCGACCAATACAGCAAGTAAGACCGAAAAAGAGCCTGTGCAGAAAACAGTGCAAATTAGTTCCCCTTTCTCAGATCATTCCACAATAGGTAGTTCTTTTACAGGCAAATCCTTGAGCTACCATGAAAAAGAAGCTGCCTTGGAGAGAGATGTGATACGATCAGTGTATGGTGAAGGCGACGATGATGATGATGATGATGATGATGATGATGATGATGATGATGATGATGGAGATGAAAAGTACAAATACAACTACACTTTTGACAAAGAATCTAAGGCTAAATCTGAGAAAGAGTCAAAGAATCCATTTGACTTTGTACCCTCCTCAAAACTCCCTGATGTAAAAGATGTCAAAGGCAGCACACACGAGCGTGACTTCGAAACAATCGCGGGGAAAAACACAGCATCTGGTCCTTTTGGATTCTCAGACAGCACCAAAGGCACTGAAGATCTGTCACAATTTGGAAAAGGAGATGCTCCTTCACCCTTCTCATCAAGCCAGACTTCTGTTGGTCCAACAGGATTCTCCTCTGGTTTTGATTATTCCTACGGTGGTGAGAAGGAGTCTCTGCTTTTGAGTCAACAGGGAGACAAAGACAAGAAGGACACTCAAGACCAGTCATACTTACCTCTATCAATGAAGGCGACTGAGGATAAATACTACAAGGATCAGGACAAGGACCAGGACTTTGACAAGCAGAAGACACCTGACCTCCTGGGCAAGAAATCAGGTGATTCGGTGTCTCTGGGCTTTAGCTACACCACCACTGCCACTGCCTACTCCTCTTCCTCTTCCTATAGCCACTCCTCCTCAGCCTCTGCCTCACTCAACACCAGCCGACAGTTCGGAGAGGAGCTTGAGACACCGGCCAGTGCTGGCTTTGAGTACTCCTCCTTCAAAGATGAACACTCACTGGTGATGGACTCCCCTTTTTCAAGTTCCAGTGGGCTGGTAAAGGATGAGTACCTTGAAGTCTCGGAGAAGCTCACACCTGCCACCACCACGGCTGAGTCCACCTCGAGTCTCGCTCGATTCTCTCCCCTTAGCCCCTTTGAGGAAAACAAGCCATTCCCACCACAGTCCACAGCCTCAGCAGACGACAAGAAATTATCTGCCAGCTCTGCAGGAGCCATGTCAGCTCCACAAGCAGCATGCTTTTACAAACCAGAGTGGTCAGATGACTCAAAGAGTCGAGAGCTTGGTGCATCCGGGCCATATTCTCAATTCAGCCAGACTGCAGGAAAAGATCCCATTAAGGACCTTTATGGAGTGCCTCCAAAGGCTCACTCAGAGCTGTCTGAGAAACAGTACTATGAAGACACTGAGAGTGAAAGTGAGGAGGAGGACTATGTCTGTGAAACTAAGCTCAAATCACCATGCCAAAGATCTCCATTTGATACCCACATTACAGAGAGCAGGGAAGGAGTCCTGTCTAGCTTGTCTGAGAAAAAGGTGACATCGCCTTCCGGCAAAGCTCTCCCTGATGTCCTTACCTCATATGGATCCTCATCCACAAAGCCAGACACCTCAAATGAACTAACCAAGGTAGCCACAAGCTCCCCGAATCCTTTTGGTCTGGCCAGTGGGATGATGTCCAGCCAGGCTAAAGCAGAGCCGAGAGGAGCAGAGATGGATGTCAGCAAAGTGAGGAGTCCCTTCGAGTGGGAACTGCAGCAGCAAAGAGGAATCTACCCTGGAGCCTCTCCTCCTCACTATAGACATGAGGATGAGTATGAGGAAGAGGAGGAGATGGAACCAGAGCATCCTCCTCGCCCTCTGTCTCTGGCATCTGCTGACCAGACCTTCCATTCCGCTTACTACACTGAGGACAGTGGTAAGCATGATGATGACTCAGATCAGCCTCCTGATGTCTGCATGGGAGCTTCCTCTTACTCCTCGACCAAGAAATCCCCAGGGTACTCAGCATCAGAGTTCAAACAGAGGAAGGGTGACATCTCTCCATCATTCATCAACCCAAGCCTCCAGCACTTTGGCAGTGATGAGGATGAGGATAGCGATCGGTCCCAGGAGGGCATTGACCAACAACATCCATCTGGCAAGGGTAGATCACAATCACACCATTCCTATGGCCACAACAGGGACATGTTTGGAGCAATGGCAGCAGGAATTGCTGCTGAAGAAACACCCCCAACCTCTGTTAGCGAGTCTTTACCTTCGCAGTCAGACTCAGATGTGCCACCTGGAACAGAGGAGTGCCCATCAAGTGAGGCACGAGAAGCCAATGTAGACTCAGACGAGGATGCAGATTTTCTGCCAGTGGATAAGTCTTCAGATATGGCTTTTGGTGGTGGAGGCTATTACTCCTCATCTAGGTCATCAGGAAAAACCCATGATCCTCCACCTGCACCCATGATGGACCCGGCTCCTCACCCCCCACACCCAGATGTGTGCATGGTGGACCCAGAGGCCCTGAACCTTGACCAGAACCTCACAGAGAAGCAGCAGCTGAAAAAAGACTTAAAGGCCAAGAGTCCCAAGAAATCCCTTGGGAAACCAAAGTCTGGCTCACCGGCAGGCAGACGCAAAAGGTCTCCAACCCCTGCAAAACAGACCTCGAAGGACTCCTCGCCTAGGAGCACTTCCTTGAAGAAGAAGGATGTTGAGAAATCATCAAGGATGTCTCGTACGTCAGATGGACAGGGTTCTAAAGAGGATGACATGTCCAGGTCAAGCTACAACCCTGCCAAAGGGCTTGTCAATGGAGTAAAGAGCTCCACAGGTGGGTCTCTACATGGCTCATTATAATTTTTATTGATGAATGATTAATGGAATATGTTCTATGATAATTATTTCAAATATGTGATTCTGTGCACCAGGCAAGCCACTGCACACACACTACAAACAGACACTAATGTGCAGTATTTCTCAAACTGGTTGCATTTTCCTTTTCTAGGCTCTAACTTTTCCAAATCCAGTTCCTGTGGGAGTCCAATCTATGTGGATCTAGCCTACATTCCCAATCACTGCAGTGCAAAGAATGTAGACCAGGAGTTCTTCAAGCGTGTTCGCTCAGCCTACTATGTGGTGAGCGGGAATGACCCAGGAAGCGAGGAGCCTAGCCGCAGGGTTCTGGATGCACTGTTGGATGGAAAGGCTCAGTGGGGATCCAATCTCCAGGTAAAGCGCCCTATTATCTTAGGTTAAATGTAGGGTCAGGCATTTTAATTCAGCATTCTTTTTTTCCCTATTTGACAAGATTACTCTGGTCGTTTCTGACTGAGACAATGATCTGAAGTAAATAATACAGCCATAATTCATTTGATTAGGATCTATAATTTGGGAAAAGTAAGTGGTGGTAATATCAAGACAATATTCTCTATTTGCTTGTCTGTCTATCACATACCTATTTTTGGAAAGCAATTTTGAAGTAACTGTCTTCCTGTGGAAGGTACTTTAGCTAAAAGACAGTTTGTTGGAAAGCTATTTGCATAAATTCTGTCACGAAGGATGTGGTACTTTCACAGTGCAGGCACCCACTGAGCAGCAGGGCATTTGAGACAAAGAGAGTGAGGGAAATGTCATATTTATTTCTCCAGGTATACCTAGGTACGGTGGCATTTAAAGCTATGAGTGGGTCTCAAGGGTATTGTTCTATATTTGTCTGACTACACGGGTTTATGGAATGCATTCAGTGATTATGCAAAAGCCATGTCATACTGTATGTATAATGAAGGACAGGGATAGTGTGTGTTTTGTGAGCCATGGAATAGGGCTTATTTCTCCCTTGCATAAACATTAGTTTCCAACTGCAATTCCTATTTCAACTTTGCAGCATCCTTTGATATTTCAAATATCATTTTGCCAAAGAAACTCCTTCTTGGCTCAGTGGGATAAGAATCAATCAGCTCTGTCTGCACACTACACTCTGTGAATTAAGATTAAGAAGAATGAATTGATTGATGTTTAAACTATAGGCACACAGAAATTGATACCATCAACCTTTTTCCGACGCCCTTGCTTGGTCACATTCATATGTTTCTATTTAACCTGTCTCATACAGCTTAAGACTTTTGTTCTTCTTTCATTCATATTAGTAAGGTAATAAGTATCTTTGTTTTTTATTCAGAAAGACATATGGATGCAGTTGTTGTAGGGTGTACCTCTAGCTGACCTCATGCCTGCACTGCCCTCCTCCCCACCAGGTGACCCTGATCCCCACGCACGACACCGAGGTGATGCGTGACTGGTACCAGCAGACACACGAGAGGCAGCAGGAGCTCAACATCATGGTGCTGGCCAGCAGCAGCACGGTGGTTATGCAGGACGAGTCCTTTGCCGCCTGCAAGATCGAGTTCTAAAAAGCCCTCCTCCCCAAGGTCTCTTCCTCATCTGTCCTACCCTTTCTCCACCCCACCCTCACCTAACCCCAATCCACCCTAATTTCTGCTCTCTGTGTGTTAGAGATTGGCCCTTTAGAACCCTGTTTGTGAGTTAATTCTGCAACAGCCACGAATCCTCGGGTGTTTCATGTGTGTTTATATTGGTTGTTGTTCAGTTGTTTTTTGTCTTTAATGATGATTTCGTTGATGTTAGTTTTTTCCATATTGTTGTGTCATATTGCCGAAGAAAGAAGTACTTTAGAGTGGGAAGGTACAGAGAGTGGGATTGATTGACAGATTAATCGACTGACTGATAGGCTCATGGGGCACAGTTTGCTTGTGTCTCTTGTGCATTGTACTGTACAACTGAGTGTTAGAGAAGATGTGCCTTTAACTTGTGGATGCATTGCTGCCTTTAAGCCCAAACCAAGCTGTTAGCTTCATCACTAAACAAATGACAGAAAACAAATAGGACTGCCTCTTCTCGATGACCATACTCTGTAACAACACAACACAGCCACCATAACGCTCTCTATCAACTTCAGTGGATTTAAAATGATACAGTTATATACAAGTGTTCCCGGTGCAGTTAGTCAGATGTATTTGTATATGTTGTTTTAAATACCTCGACACAACACAACTTCTAAAAAGATACATAGACCATAGGGCTTTCATCTATCTGTCTGAACGTTAGCCTCAAATAAAGTAGGCCGTGTTCACAATGTTCATCGTAGGCTGTGGTCAGTTGGAGGTTGAAGTATTCCTAGCCTGCTATTTCAGTCCTAGTTTTCCTTCTGTGTGGCAGTCACAGCATACACAAAACACACAGATGCAGTGCACTGGGCTTTTGAAGTGCAGTGTATTAGACATAGTTGTGATCCAAGGCTGATAAATGCATGTTCATCTGGCAGTACATTTTTGTTTATGTACAGTTAAGTATAATATCCAGATCCTGACTCAAACATATATACACACACATAAATACATATATAAATATATATTCTTCCCTAGATTTACTATTGACTTAACAATCAGTTATGTGTGTAAACTGCTATGTTAGAAAGTAATTGTAATTTGTCATTTGATTTCATGACAACTAAGTGTGAACTAAATATTATTTTTTGTATGTTAATTTTTTAACAAGGCCTAAAAGAACTAGATAATGTAAACGGTTAAGATTATGTGTTAATATGTTGTCAAATGTTTTCCAGTCTCTAATTTATTATCTTGTGTTTTTGCTTTACTGGAAGGAACACATTTCAATTGTGCTGATTGTAGATTGAGCTCTGTGCTAACAGTTAGATAAATGCCTCACAAACACCTGACATCTTCAGGGTTATCGTTTTAGTGACTCAGATGTTAATTAGCCTTTGGAGTTGTTTTTAAGCCTTTTGAAAGGTAGGGAAGAGGATACTGTATGAAATGATGGTAAAATACATTCCATTTTACCACTGCATACTTCATCCTTTCCCTGTTTTGCCATTATATGAAGTTGCACTTTTTCGTTCATAATATTATTCAGGTTGCTTTGTTGTTCCCTCATCCTAATTAAGATATTTTATGCATGTTAAAGAAGTTAAGATACCCATTGTAAATTATTTTGACTTATTTGAGGGTATGTGTTTTGATGGGGATGATTTTCATCTGCAGAGAGATGACTGAGATGATTGAGACTAAATGCAGGCTGCAAGCAATAGGATGAGCCTCTTGGCAATGCCAGCCCTGGCTTCTCAGAAAAAAGGAGAGGCTTGTTGGGACCGTCTTGAGGGACTTGTTTGACAGAATGAGGATTTGCACATTGATGCTGAGAGAATGAGAAGATGGCTGGGTTTTACCTACAATAGATAAGCACATTGTGAACATCACCAGCTTGATTGCTTTTGGATAATGCACTGCAGATTTCACTTGGTAACACCTGACTTAGACAGTTATCAGTGTCATCTGGCTTGGAAAATTTGTTTGAATTAGGACTCATGAATCGTAGCTCGTAGTATATTAACTTGCAAGTCCACAATTGGCTAAATGTTGAAAAGAAGCACACGCCGGTATTGTTATTTAACTCCAAATGCATTTGGAAGGAAATGACCCCCACACTGACTACAGACATATTCTGCTTTGGTTATTGCAATTTTGGTAATATTGACATTAGAAATTAATATAGGGTAGCAATATGTAAATTGGGAGTGGGAGTTCAATAAAAGCATGGTGAATCACTTGTTTTGTAATACAGTTGCCAGTGAGTTTAGTGAGGAGTAGACAGATGTGTGTGTGTGTGTCTGTCTAAAGGGACCAGAGATCCAATCCTTGTTTTGTTTTTCTTTTCTGATCTTAGGACAAAATGGCCAAAGGTCCTGTTGACAGTTTCCTATCAGTGTCGAGTAGAGATTTTTTATTTGGAATAATACTTTTAGAATAAAAAAGGTAATAAGATTGCACTAACAAACTGTTGACTTGATCGACTTTGCTCAAGTCCGTATGTCCAAAGTTTCAGTGTCTGACCTATTAAGATAAAACTAGCCTCTGTATTTATTCATCATCAAGCTAAATGCAACAAATACGTGTGACAATTGAAAAAAAAGGTCTCTTATGCCCTTGATGACAAGGCTGGAGGCTCCACAATCTCCACACAATCTTAACTGCTAACACATTATTCTTTGTCTTCTCTCTGTCCGGAAAATTAGAAAAAAAAAATTGTACAACCTCAATAGTGAACTTAACAGTGGTGCTATTTGCAATCCTTTCAAGGGAAAAAAAAAAGAAGACGCTGGCGTGTGCTGCTATGTAAAGTGTGTGCGACATATAGAATATGTGCATGTATATTATATCATGGGGAGCTTGGGGAGGGCAAGCCAACCGTCGGGGTTGCACACATAAGCTTGTGAATGCTCAGTTTTCTTCCCCTCACATTTTTCTCCCCTCACGTGACTGTTTGGCATTGTTCATGCGGTCCCTTCATGACAAATAAGGAGAATGACATGTTGAAGTTGATAGTGTGTCCAATAAAAGCTGCAAACCACCCTTTTTCCTTCATTGCATCGTCTCATCTAGTCTTCCTTTCATCTTTCATACAAAGAAAACAGATGTGGGTTTGTTTTCAAACACTCCAATAACTCTGACAATTTTTAGGTTTCAGATTCTCAGTTTTTAATCTGTTTTCACAAATTTATACTTTTTTAACGACTCTCCAGAGGATTTGTCCTTAATATGAGGAACATATTAAGTAGAAAACAAGTGACTAAAGCTGCTGAAAGAACCGGGATCTTGATAAGCTAATCAGGATGATATCTGTTTGTTAAGCCTCTCTCTCTACATACGCATCAAAATACAGTTGTACTTTAAAACAGCCAAGAAAAAAACATGAACTACTAAAAACTGTAGCAACTGACTGCCAGAGAAAGGGAAAAAAGGGTCTCTGGAAGAAATATCTCTTGAAGCTTTTCCTTCAGTGTTTACAACTCAAATATAGAGGCTCTGGTTCTTGACCAATATGGGACCGGTTTCATTTTGTTATCATAAACAAAGCCACAGACTTCATCATCCTCATCGTCACCACCACCCCCACCACCACCACCATAGACCACACACTACCTTGTGTGCCAGACTGCCAGATCATGTGATGAGGTCACTAATCACTGATCACTTTTTATCTAAGGGTTCTCTTCATTTCCCCAACCCACCATTTGACTCTAACGTCATAAACAACAGTTGTACCTTTAAACAAATCAAGCTCCTGCTGCATCTCATCCATCTATCAATCCATGCTTTTTTTCTGCATGTGACTTTTTTTAGGGTTTAAAAACACAAACGCTGTATGTAATAGCTGAAATATCTACATGAAATACTATTTTAAATATGCGAGGAAGGAGAAACACTAACTGTCTCTAGATCTGACATGGCCCATGTGAATGGCCCGCAACCTGCGGTGTCATGAGAGCATTGTGCTTTTACTGATTTTTTGTTTCTTTCACTTTTTTTGTTTTGCTCTGTATCTCTTTTGATGACTTAATTTATGTGCAGTATCCTGCTCTCTCTCTCTCTCTCTTTAATCTCTCTCCTCAAAAAGGTAGAATTTCTGCAAATTTATTGTTGAAAAAAAAAGGTAAAGCCTGGTGATCATCAATAAAGTACCTTTATGGAAAAAAAAAATCCTTTGAATTTTGAATCCTTTGAGCGTATTTTTATGATGTGGCAATAGGTAAAAGTCCAGCATGTGTGTCTGATGAAATAGTCAATGTGACATGGTATAGGTGTTGGCGAGTAGGGAGATTTTAGTCATTTATGATTTCTGAAGAGTAGACCATAAAAACGTGGGCAGCCGTGGCCTACTGGTTAGCGCTTCGGACTTGTTACCGGAGGGTTGCCGGTTCGAACCCTGACCAGTAGGCACGGCTGAAGTGCCCTTGAGCAAGGCACCTAACCCCTCACTGCTCCCCGAGCGCCGCTGTTGTTGCAGGCAGCTCACTGCGCCGGGATTAGTGTGTGCTTCACCTCACTGTGTGTTCACTGTGTGCTGAGTGTGTTTCACCCTTTTTATCCCTAATTCATGGATTGGGATAAATGCAGAGACCAAATTTCCCTCACAGGATCAAAAGAGTATATATACTTTTTTATACTTACTACTACATACTTACTTAAAAGAGAATGGTCTAGTAATGCACAGAGTTGGTCATTACCACAGAACAAGCTAGAAAGGTTACCTGGGGAGAAATTGTACTACTGAATTGTACTACTGAAAGCATTTGTGAAAGGCACACTGTAAACAGCAACTAGAGTAAAGCAATGTCTTTGATAGGGAGACTTGCTGAGCAATGACAAACTGGAAACGAGAGCTAGATATAACACATTTCTTCCCACGCCTTCGCCTGGGCAAACAAAAGAGTACAGCAAGCAGGAAAGAAAGCATATTGTTTACTAAGTGTGAAGAAAGGAATTCATCTTCCTGCACAAACAGTCTTTGAGAAAGACCAAGAGAGAGACAGAGGGATGGGGGTGGGGTGGTGTGTGTACCACAGACAAAAGCTTTTCTTTTCTCGTGCTCTGTGTCTGTCTAAAGGGACCATTATGACACCATTTAGCAGTACACACCTCTAAATAATTGGTGAAACAAAGACATTGATGCCTCTGTATCAGAATCTAATCCTAATCCTTTTTCTCACACATACACTTCTACAGAGGAGCAAGAGAGAACGAGAGTAAAGAAAGAGGTCTTTTGTCTTTCAGAGATGGAGATATAGTTAGGAGCAGACACACACACACATACAAACACAGCCGCCCTCTCAGAGAGCATTCAAAGCCAACTTGGCACAGTGCTAATGCTAAGGATGCAGTGATCTCATGGCGTGTGTCACATGGCCCAACCATTTAGCAGATGTCCTCACTGTCCTCTATTGAATTTCTTAATTCTTTCTTTCCCTTCCCTCTGTATTTTCTCCCTTTCTTTTTTCTCCCTCGCTGAATTGAAAATGAAGTGAATGAGGATGAACAACAGCCTGTCTGTCTGTGTGTGTGTGTGTGTGTGTGTGTGTTAGTGTGAAATCCTATGGGGACAGGCACAGAAGGGAACAGGGAATATGAGACAACATGTCTGTTCTCAAAGGACAGCTCTCTATCTTTCTCTCTTTAGTTCACCATGCACATGAATGCCCTGGCTGGCAGACACTGACACCCGAGGCCAGACTGGGAAACGGTGGAGCTCATCCATGACTACTACAGCAAGACCAGCACTATTCCTCGTCTCGTCCCCACTCTCACAACAAGATATCGTCACCTTCCGGAATGTTCTGTTCTCAGCCTGTTGTCGCAAGTCAATTGTAGGTCTAGGTTTGTGTAGTCACAGTGGCGCAGTCGGTCAGCAGTGTTTCAGCATACCTGACTGTGTTTGGGCCTGAGATGACCCTTCGCCACCCAGAGGGGGTGAGATGTGGCCAGGAGAGAGACGGGGTGGCCTTGTTCATTTGCCTCCTCTTTAACACACTGGACCATTTCACTGCCACGTTACCATGACAATACTCTGAGAGAAACAAAAACATGTCTAGCATTATTCTACTAGTTGATTTACACACACACACACATATATATATATATATTTAAAAATAAAACATCAACAGCCTTAGCAACTGCATAAAACTACTGGTGGTTAAAGGGACA
>NC_055970.1:12186509-12204009 GCF_018492685.1 Alosa sapidissima
ACACACACACACACACACACACACACACACACACACACTCCAGTCAAACCATTAACAGGTCCACCAGGTGACTTTAACATACACAAACAGAGTGTTAAAGAGCTCAAACCACACACTTGTTAGAGCATCAACAGGTTACATGCCAAATCTTCTCTAGAATCTAGAACTCAAGAATCTAGAAAAGCTCCAGTGACCGGTGACAAAAGGATCAGCAAAAGCACCTGTGGTGCACCAGGGGGTCAGTCTAGCCGTCACTGTGCCTACAGACGCATGTTTGACCAGAGATCTTCCCACGGACTCAACCAAAAGGCAATGAGTTCAGGGGTTTCCATGTCAACCAGTCGCCAAGCAGCCGCCGACATCTGCCCTCATCTCCCACTCTCTGGCTGAAGAGGTGCAGCACGATGAGAATCCCCTGAGGTCATAACCCTGGTGGACACGATGAGAATCTCCTGAGGTCATAACCCTGATGGACACGATGAGAATCTCCTGAGGTCATAACCCTGATAGGCACCTGAGGTGACAACCCTGGTGGGCACCTGAGGTCATAACCCTGGTGGGCAACTGAGGTCATAACCCTGGTGGGCAACTGAGGTCATAACCCTGGTGGACAACTGAGGTCATAACCCTGGTGGACAACTGAGTGTGGAGTGGGCCACATTGTGGTGTCTGTGGTGCAAGGTCTGTCTGTCTCTCTTTATGGAGTTCTCATATGCTACTCCCAGTCTACACCTATAAATGTTTCCAGACACCAATCCAAGGACAGACTTAGTTGAGATTCTGGGGAGAGACATTTGAATCATTTTAACCACCCAATATCATCTATACAAGCAGCATTAACCACCCAATATCATCTATACAAGCAGCATTAATCATTTTAACCACCAAATATCCTCTATACAAGCAGCATTAATCACTGGCTGGCAGAAACGTTTCTTATATTTATCCTGAGTTTCTGTGTTGTCCGTCTGACAGCATCCGGACTCTCCTCTGGGATTTACTCCATATTTCATAACGGTCCCGAATAGCGCTGTTCGCTAGCGAGAGCCATTTTAATTAACCTCTGCGAGGTAATCTCTTATCTCAATCTCTTTATGGAACAGTAGCCTCGTCCGTCTCTTGTTATAGGAAGGGCTAGACGGGTAATTATACTGAGTTGGTCTGACTGACTCCAAATGGAGTTTGGTAGCATCATGTCACACAGAGGCATCACTGGGGCGCCTGGCACGTGTCTGTGTGTGTCTGTGTGCGTGTGCGCGTGCGTGTGTGTGTGTGTGTGTGTGTGTGTGTGCCCAGACCCCAAAAACCCTTCCATACTGTGCTGCAGATGTATCAATTTGTCTCCATGGCGATTATCACCTATCGCACCGCAGCTGCTGTCTTGGTCTGAAGCCTCCGCTGCGTCGCTATTCCATCACAGCTGTTCACATCCCGAGAAATCAGGACGCACTTGTCTGTCTGAGCTCAACCTCTCTTTTTTTTTCATTTCTGAAATCCCAAGACAAACATGCAAAGCTCTATCTCGTTCCTGTTTCAGGCAAAGCGCGAGCGCACATCTGTGTTTCTGAGCCAAAGATAGAATGTCAATGATACGCAGCTGCCATTTCACTGTTGTGCCGTCCCATATTGCCCTCTCAATGGGAGGGACATGAGCCACTGGAACACAACAGCCGCGGATGAGAGCCGACATCTCATCTGGATCATTCACAGAGCACTACGCCACTCAAAATGGGTTAGAGTGCAATAACTGCATATCACTGAAACACACACACAAACACACACAAACACACATACACATACGTACACACACCCACATGTTCAAGCGCACTTCGGGCGTTTCAACTTCCAGAGACACATGTAGCCTGAAGCGTGCATGCTTTGAGTGACAGCAGCAGAGGCAACCTCCACCAATGACGGCGGAGCTTTGAGGGGCAAATGGGAGGGGGGGGGAAGGGGGTCAAGGCTGGGGGTGGTCTGACCGTAGAGGTACTCTAGCGGGTGCTGGCCAGAGATGAGCCAGTTGCGGAAGAGGCGCAGGTGGTAGGAGCACTGTTGGAGGTGGTGGGCCAGCCCTGCGTCCAGGCACAGGGGGAGGCCCACACACGGCTCGGTGGAGAAACGCCGCAGCAGCTGGGCCACGTGGTGCTCCTCCAAAGGCTCTGGGAGACAAGAGAGGAGCAGGAGCAGGAGCAGCAGGAGCAGGAGGAGCAGGAGGAGGTGGAGCAGGAGGATAAGCGGGAGGACGGTAGAGGAGGATGTTGAGGTGGAGGAGAAGCAGGAGGAGGTGGAGGAGGTGGATAAGAAGCAGGAGGTGGGAGAGAAGGGGGAGGAGGTGGAGGAGAAGCAGGAGGAGGTGGAGGAGAAGCAGGAGGAGGTGGGCAAGAAGGAAGAGGTGGAGGAGGAGCAGGAGGGGGTGGAGGATGAGGAGGTGTAAAAGAGAGGGAGAACATGACAGGAGAAGAAGAGATAGGAGAGGAGAGAAAGAAGGGGGGCAAAAGAGAAGGCAGAAAAAAGGAGAGGAAGAGATGGAGAGGATAAAATGGGGATGAAAAATGAAGAACAAGAGGAAGAGAAGCAGAAAAGGGGGAAGGAAGAGTAAGGAGGAGTGAAGCGCCAAGAGCAGAGGAGGATAGAGGGATAGAGACAGAGGGCAGGAAAAGAAGGGAAAACAAGAAAAATATGGAAGAGAGAGGTGTGCAAGACCTTGACTACCTGAAGGTATCACCTGGGTGTCAATACTCAGTCAAAACCCACCCGTGATTACATCACCTCAAAGCCCACCCTAAGGCAGTGGTCCCCAAACTACGGCCCGCCACCTCATTTTGGGTGACCCCCCAAAACATGTCCGTGGTATATAGCAACCGGCCCGCATGGGAGTACAACATCGTCAAACTATAACCTCCGCAATTTCCCCCATTCATTCTCTATGGCGAGTCTTAACAGTACACATGTAATACTCTTTTTGTTTGGTGGTTGTTTTGGCGCTGTTTCGCGTTTGCCATCAAAAACGGAATGAAGTGTAGGCCTATCTGCAAACAATGTAAGAGGCCTATGCTGACTGCATCAGTGCTCAAAGTATTCTAAAAGTTTATCAATGAATTGTTAATAACTAACTAACTTATATTCAAGTCATTTTTCTGGGACTTTCTGGGATAATTATTTTTATTTGTTCAAATGTTCATACAATGTTCACAAGTTCAGGTGAGTGAAAGTTAGAATGGTGGTCATTTCAGACCACTTCAGCACTTCATAAAATTCTCATAGTTCACACATTTTTAATTAAATATACTTTTGGGACTACCTGCTAATACTTTTGGGAATGCAAAAGTCTTTTTATTAGTATTATTTAATTTGAGTTACATTTTACACTGATATGGCATGACGGCAATATAAACACAGCTAACAATGGTATTAAATTGCAATAGCCTATAGATTAAATGTAATGGAATATTCAACTAAGGTAGACTGCTGTTGTTCACAGCACTAAGCTATTTATGGTTACTGATATACTCCGAGTCTCTGGCCCTCTCTTACAGCCAGGCATAGTTAGCTGGCCCTCGGAAGAAAAAGTTTGGGGACCACTGCCCTAAGGCATTCTGTTTTATTCAAATGACTAGAGTACAAGAGGCATCCTCACACCCCAGAAGACCATGCTAATGCATTATACTAGCTCCCCTAAACGCACAAACGAGCACAATAATAACCAACCAACTTCCTCAATCTTACCATCAATCACCAACCACCCCTCCCCACCCAACAGAAAATACCCACTAAATAGCACTCCACTGCATTATCCAACACACCATCCAGTGAAGCACACACTCTTGCAAACTTGACAGCTGGCACGGAGCCTTAGCCAAACTGCTTTATCCAAAACCTACAAGCACTACAACCACACTAATAGCATGTGTTTATATGTGTGTGCTGTGTCCATAGGATTAAACCAGTCAGTTTAATGGCCTTTCTCTGGCGGAAATGACAACCTATGGAGGATATGTTATGCAAACACACACACATACACAAAATGCACTAGGCCTAAATACAACAAATCATATTTCACATAATTTTGTGTTTATTTAATTGCCTATTCATATGATTCTTTTCATATCATATGATTCTTATTATCATCTTACGCTAAAACTCACACTCTGAGTTGTGGTTCAGGCATGGCCGCCGTTGAACCAGCGTGTTAGTAGAGGCATGTCATTGAACGCATCCAAAGTCACAGCAGGGCCAGCATGCTGACTACTCAACGCGGTTTGGATTTCTTGTGCGCTTGCATTTTCCACACAAAGGAAAACAGCTCATTTTCTCCACACAGGAGAAAAAATAGCTGAACTGCAATGCAGCCCATGTGCCATGTGCAACAGATGCTATTCAATTATTATTATTATTATTTTTTTTTTTTTGCATAGTCGATATATCCGACAATCGACTCGGCTGGCAGACAAAGCTGCGGTTCGATCTTTACCTGAAGCCGACCACATCAGATTAGGCCTATCCGGGGTATAGGAGTCATCCTGTGTTCCTATATTGAAGACAACCTTTCAGCACACCTTAGTATTTCTTTCCAAAACAAAACAAAAAAGCCCTTGGGTGTAAGACAACAGCATGGCTATGTTTTTAAAACAATATAGTATGGTCCACCAAAAGCAATCGGCCCATCCACATCAGAGAAAGTTCTTTGGGTCACCAAGTCTCCAAAGTTTCCATATTCTCTGTTCCCTGTCTCTGCTAGAGCAGAGAGATACACAATGTTACTGTCCACAGACAGTGCGCTGTTCTCCAGGCTGTGCAGTGCATCAGATCTATAGAGGATAGAGCCATGTGGCCAAATGGAATCTGCGTTGCTACCCAAATAAAGGAGAATACAGCCATGATGAGATGAGACTCTTGACTGAGCGTAGAACAGAGCACGCTGTAGGAACAGGGCTGGTTCTCATCATATAGCCACTCTCATAACTGAAAGAGAATGGCGTGAATATATACTGATACGAAAAGAGAGCAGGGTTGTTGGGTTGTGTGTGTTTGGGTGAGTGAGTGTGTGTAGGAAAGAATCAATCATGAATGCAGCAGCACATGAGCTGAAAGGACACCAGAAACACTTTCCAAAGCTTCTCTCGATCACGTGTGTGTGTGTGTGTGTGTGTCAGTCAGTATGCCGCGTGGGATGCATTCTTAAGTGTGTGTGGGAGAGGAGAATAGTGCTGGTGCCATTTCTGTTTCCTCAGATACACGCACGCACACACACAGGCACAGACGCACGCATACACACACAGACACACACACACAGACACATACACACAAACACACACACACACACACACACACACACACACACACACACACACACACACACACACACACACACACACACACACACACACACTCCCTTAACTGTCAGTGTGATAAGTTACCAGATATTTCTATCAAAGACCGGTCAGTCCATGGTACTGCTGAAGTTTGAATGAGTGAAGCTAGTCTGGGCCTTCCCAAAGCTGACCTTCTGGCTCTAACAAAACTGAAGGGCTTTTATCTGGCAGCTGATTGGCAGAGTGAATACATTATTATAACTTCTCATTTGGAGTTTGTAGACATAGCCCCTTCAGATCTCATTATTATAACTTCTCATTTGGAGTTTTTAGACGTGGCCCCTTAAGATCTCAGATGGAACAATGACACTTCCCAAAACTGACAATTTATTCAGTTTATTTATTCAGTTTATGCATTCTTTCTTTTAAGTTCATTCATCCACACACTATACGGTGGGTGGCCTGTAGGAATATATCATGTCAGTATGCATACGGACATGCATATGCAGTGATGTAATTCTACAGGTTCATCTGCACACATGGAAATGAATGCAGGCTTCATCACACTGAATGGGAAAACTAAAGCACTCACAGATCAGGGACAAAACTACATTACCCACAATGCAACATATGGAAACCACAGTGACGATGTTCACATGCAGTAGTTAAATATATTATAATTGAGAAAGTATATTCTTCAGTTTTCAAATGCTTCAAATGCCCCATTTATCCCATATTGACTACCCAAATTGAGAATAATCCCATGACAGATGGTGGCTGTTGATGCATAGGAGTTTTCCATACCCATACAAACTGTGCCAGCAATAACTAAACTGTGGAGGGTCTAGGGCCAGCCAATTAGCTCTAGCAAAGTTTCAGCCACAAACACCAACAGAGTTACCCTCCTTGAGTCCACCTTGAGAGAGCCTGAAGCATCTGACCAGAAGATTTACAAGATCAAGAGGCATCTGAGACTACTGCAGTTACTGCAATTGCAGAATGAGTGACACACTAAGCATATATGGGTAACACTTTACTTGACAGTATCGACATAAGAGTGACATGACACTGTCATGAACATATAACACTGTCATGACACATGAACCCTAACCCTAACCCTAATCCTAACCTCTAACCCTAATCCTTACTCTAACCCTAACCTAACCTAAAACCTAAACCTAATTCTAACCCTAACTTGTTATGACAAAAACAGAATGTCACTTAATAGCAGAAGCGCTAACATTTATGACTTGTTTATGACACATTCATGACAGTGTCATCATGTCACTCTTATGTCCATACTGTCAAGTAAAGTGTAACCCAGATATGTTTGGGGTAAAAAGAGGATACATCTACCGGTACATAAACAAGAGCAACTCCAGGCCATGACAGAGGAGGGTGACTAGGGCCATCAGACAGAGAACTGGAGCATGATGGGTCAATCCTGGTCAACAGCACCACACTGCCCAAAACAAACCCAAACTCTCAGAGATCTCTGTTCTGACTTTACTGTGTTAAAAATCCTCTAATTGACTGCAGCCCCTGGCCTCCCTGATCTGATCTGGTTTGGTCTGGATAGGCAGCCTCTGTCACAGCTGTGGTTCGGGGACACAAAGCCTCGTGGATGTGTCAATGTGTAGCACTGTGCTAACCGCCGCTATTCCACTTCCCCCCGCTTATGGCTGACTGCTTCTGACAGACGCTCGTGGTCTAAGTGCCCTGCTCTTTGGTGTCCGGCCGCTTCAGCGGGTCATGGTCGACTTTTCCACACAGATGCTCCTCACTGGGCCACAAGAACCCAGGCCAAACAAACTCAGGGCTCCGAACAAACCCACAAGATGACCTCATTTAGTGCCAGCAAACACATGCAATCACACAACCCATCCATACAAACAAAATGCGCCTCACAAACGTTCAGTTCCCCATCAGAGCAAAACAAACACACAACATGACACAACAAACAAACAAATAGACAAATCACAATGAAGTGCTTTCCCTGTTGGCAGCGACTCAAGGTTGACTAGAGGGGGGGAAAAAACACTTGATCTGAATAGCGGAGAATCAAGTTGGGTGATTGCCTCTGCTGTCCTGGAACGCCGAGTTTTTCCTCTTCGAGTGAGACATTACAATTCAATACCAACAGGGAAAGGCTATTTTAACACAGTGAACACAAAATGTGCTATCTATGGGGTCAGCTCACGTCGGTGAAAGACAATGTCCATATCTGCATCACCATTCCCGCAGTCATACATAAACACTCCACACACACGCACACACAAACACACACAACACAAGTACACAGCCATCCACTAGTAACACATGATTTGACTGGGTGGAGAGTTGACATTGTGCACGTGGGTGGGTTATGAAGAAAAGATGGCAACAGTATTAGGCTGTAAGGAACCAGGCAGATGGGGCAAACCACAGACTGAGAAAAAAACTCAAGGAACTTGAGGTGGAGGGGGGGGTGGAGTGGGGGGAGACATGGCTGTGTACCATGTTAAAAACTGAATGAATAAAAATAAAACTTCCCCAAACCAAAAAATAAAATAAAATAAAATAAGAGAGTGAGAGACTTTGTTTTTCCACAGACATGCAAGACAGAAGGAAGTGGAAACGAAGTGGAAATATACTTGAAAGAAGCAGACGTACCATTAGTCGGATGCTTTGCAAACGACACAGAAAATCGCTTTACAGCCGGCATACACAACAATTCTGAAATAAAAAGAGGTCACTGGTGTTACCATCATGAGACAGGGGAGAGGAGGGGATGAACACACCTAGCTCTACCTCCATCTGTTCTGGGACTTCAGGCAGAGCTACGGCTATAGGTGAGAGACGTGGGGAAGGGGGACGCTGTTGGCTGACGGACCGGTCGTCCCCTTTAGCTGGACTTGAGCACAAGGGGGGATGGGACATGAGACTTCTGCAGGACAGAGTTGTCAAGGTTCGTCAGAGTGCAGTGTTTGTGGTTGCGGACTTGACTTGATTTAAAAGGGCATATCACAAACGCCCCCACACAATCTCTATCTGTGTTTCTCTCTCTCTCACACACGCGCGCACACACACACACACACACACACACACACACACACACACACACACACACACACACACACACACACACACACACACACACACACACACACACACACACACACACACACACACACACACACACACACACAGACAGACAGGCACAAACACACCAGCAAAGCAGCCATGGGCTTTGCTTTTGTCTGCCATATACTTTTATGAGGACAACGCAGACGAGCTGTCACCTGTGTCAGATCCCTCGCCCAACCCAAACAACTGGAAGAGTATTCAAGACCACAGCAAGGCCTCTGGTCCCGTCATTGCCTGGTGGATGGAGCCAGTGACAGAGGAACTCACCAGGGGAATACTATCACAAAATGGCCCCTGGTCTACAAGGGCCTCCAGAGGACGTCGGAGCAGTCTCAGACATTTTTTTTTTTATGCTTCTTTAAATTGCAGTTTGATAAGACAGTGTGTGCTTTTGACAGCACTGGGAAAACAAAAGTTGTGGGGATGATTATGCCAGGACTTCATAATCTTAAAGTAGTTTGTTTACTTTAACCCTTAGAACCCTAAGCTGTTTTTAGGGCATTTTCACTACCTTTATTCATAAGGATTTATTCTGGTCATTGTAAGAGCCACACACACATATTATATATTGTTTTTTTCAGCAGAGTCTAGGCTATCCAGATCATCTCATGTATTAGTACTAGCATTGATTTTATTTTGATTTTTAAAGAGTTAAAATATAAAAAGCATATTACAAAAATTCTTATATTTCGACATGTATCTCACCACAGCAAGCTCATAGCTCTACATGCATTTCATGTGTGTGTAGGGCAGACTGTCCTGAATCGGGCAATATAATTGCCATGTTGGAGGGATACTCTGGGGCTGAGCAATTTACAGAAATATGTGGTGTATGATTTACGGAAATAAATGCCATTTTTTATTTAGTGATGAAAAATGACCTTTCTGCACTCCATATCTGTGACACGAACTGATCTGACCTGACTTGACCCGAGGTTGCGTGTTAGCCTGCGTGCCTATGGTGTATGCACTCATAATGATTCTCAACTTTTTACTGCATTGCCATGAACAGTAAAGTAAAGTAAAGGCAAAAAAGGTGTTTCTTTGTTGAACAAATTGGGAT
Organism: Alosa sapidissima; assembly: GCF_018492685.1. Classification (NCBI taxonomy): domain Eukaryota; kingdom Metazoa; phylum Chordata; class Actinopteri; order Clupeiformes; family Clupeidae; genus Alosa; species Alosa sapidissima. The sequence goes on from NC_055970.1 coordinate 12,196,011, forward strand.
GCAATGTGAGCCTTGAATTGGATGCCATGCAGGAATTTGCTAGGATCTCAAAACCGGATTATGAACATGCTGCCATAGAGAAACACGCAAAATTATAAACATGCTTTGCCACAAAAACAGACAAAAACGTGGGGTAAGTCCAGCTATATGAAGTTATTATTTTGCTGTCAATTCGTCTGTTTTTACAAGCCATAAGGATCGATATACATGGTACCAATGGATAGCCCTGTGTCTCCTCTTTCATCTGATATGCTTGCCATATCTATGCGATCACGGCTTCGCGAGTAATTGAAACGAGAGTAATGGGTGCGCAGGTGAATGTAGAGAAGTATAGACTGTAAACATGATGCAATTTGATTTAATGTCATGATTTTTTTTTTTAATTTTCATACTTGATCGTACAGACAAGTGTGTAGTCTCTTTGGAAAGCCCCGCTTCTGCTCTGTCATGCAATAAAGGTTTCATCTCGCTGCGATGAACAGATCCGGAGCAATGTAACAGAGAAGAAAGGGTGTGTTTTTTGACGCACTTTGCGTCAATCGGGTTCTAAGGGTTAAAGGCATGAGATGGAAGTTTTCATTGTCAAAAACAATGCTTTTGCTTAACCAAATGATATAAAATGAAAGTAAATAGTCATAAGTTACATTGTTCTTTTGTGTTTCATTTTAACTCTATGCTTTTTATGTCCTTCATTTAAGCTCTTAGTTTGAATTTCACAGTAATGAACAGTGTTTTGTCAGAAAAATTCTTCATATTGCTCCTTTAAATTGTAATATAGATTTTCCAGCATCAGGTATGGCATTAGCTTTCCACTGTGATAGGACAGTGATTATGTAACGAGAGATTGATCAAGCATTGATCAAGGGCTTTCAGTGCTGTTTGCACTTTAATGGTGTATGCCCTGCCCAATGTAAAAACAGTGAAAAACACAGACACCAACACAGGCGATGAAAAAGGGCTATGGATGACAAAACAAACAAGCAGACAGACAGAAAAGAAACCCTTCAGAATTGCCTCATAAAAACGTCAAGAGTCCTTAAATCTGAAGCCTCTAAGACCTTCCACGATCCCATCCTCATTTTCTCCTCGCCTGTCATCTCCCCACCCCTCCCGTACTGTCCAGGACATTTGTCCTGTTCTCTGTTTGTCTGGCTGGACTGTCAGTATTACGAGCTGTCACAGAGTACTGTACACTTGGCTACCTCCTGATATGTCTGCATTTCTCTATGTCTAAAACCAGGCCTTTTCATACTGGTACATCAAACAACACACACACTAACACAGACACACAGAAATGACACAAAACGGACATCATGGATGAGACTGCGTCAGAGTCTGCCGTCTGAGAGGAGAGAGAGTCTGCCGCGGGCAAGTCCGGCATGAACACACCACATGAGATGAACACAGGGTGGGCCAGAGACACTATGGCCGCCGTACAAAGGGCTCCTTATGGAAAGCCCCAGACACAACACAACACAACACACACTCACACACAGACAAACACACATACACACACACACACACATACTGTATACACACACACACACACACATACTGTATACACACACACACACACACACACACACACACACACACACACACAAACACACGAGAAAATGGCAGACACAGACATCGGTTGACACTCCACAACAACACAGTGACGCCCAGTGGACTGCATGGTTATTACAACAGGACTGAAAAATGGCGAAGAACATTCTCGAAGGAAAGAGATGGTGTCGTCGACTATGAGAGAAAGGCTGATGCACTGACTGTATATAAATGTAGACTTTAACTAAAACTACACATAAAACAGCAAATTCACTATGTGTCAACCTCTAAAATTCTTATATATATATATAAATTCCTCTCAAAAGAAGTAAAGTTTTTGCATCAGAGGTCTATAATGCTAAAGTACAACTATGCAGGAGGATGAAAGGATATCCATCCATATACCCATATATTTACTCTGGTCCCTGTGGTGTCGTGGTACACACTCTAACTTGAGCGTCATGATTTCTGTTCAACATACAAACATGAAGTGCCTGCCAGCCTGTATAGACAGAGGCAAGCTGATGTTATGTAGGACACACACACACACACAGAAAGAACACAACAACTCAAATTCACTGACTTATGACACACAGACACCCACACGAGATACACTAATACACACATTACCAACAAACAAATGCGCACTACAGGATGAAAACACAGAAGTGAATGAACCAGTGTTTGGCTGGATGTGCGGATCCACTGGCTCACAGTGGGGAATCTAGCTAGGGGGTCATCATGACTGCATTTGATATGAGCTTTATGGATACAGGATGCTAAACATCTCATCTCACATCCGTCCTCAAATTAATATAGGTCACTGGATTGAACCCTTTTATGTGCTGTTTATCTGGTAAGCGCTATAACTTAGCAGGGCTCTTTACAATGCTATCATACTGAGCTCCCATATGCATTAGCAGTTTCTTTTGTAGTACAGCCCATTTTCTAGAAAATGTAGAAAACTTTTGTCTTTTGTCTGTGGTGGCTACTGTTAACTACTGTAGTTATTTCAAAGTGGCAGTGCATTTTTGGAACATAAAGAAGAGAGAAAGAAAGACAGAGACAAAAGATTGCTGAAGAGAGAGAGAGAGGGAAAAAAAGAGGACGACATACCGTCTTTATATGACAAGCTTCCGGAGGAGAATTTTTTGCGGTGGGTGCGTGCGTAGTCCTGCAGGTTGGGGGCGCTAGAGGAGCCCCCCAGCACGGTGGTGCTGAACAGGCCTGCACACTGGGAGCCTGTGAGGGTGGGGGGAGGGGTTAGTGTCACACACACCACATGCAGTTATGCACACAATGCACCTCATCGGCTAAATTAACCTATCAACAGCAGCTATGACGGGCTAACAAAAGCTAACACCAGCTAACACCGGCTATGGCCAGCTAACAAGAGCTAGTGCTACTTGGCTGGTAGTAGGAAGCTAAGGGCCTTGGCACGAGTCAACACTCACACCAGTGTTGCAGGCCTCTGGGTCCTACGGTGTTGTACCTAACACTGGAGCCTGTGAGAGACACAACAGTGTCTCAGAGGAGAGGGCCACGTCTCATACAGATAGAATTCAGTACAGGAGATTGTGCAAGATCAGATTCAGGGCTAAGACAAGGACTTGGATCCATTTCAAATCATGACAGTAGAGCCACTGAGGGATGGCCCTCTACTAAACTAAGGATATAGAAACAGATTAACAGACTGAATAACCAATATGGTCAGTTGCAGATACACAGATATTAGTGAAGTCGTAAGCCAAATTTTTGACACTTGGGCATAGACCAATGTCTGTCTTACAATCCGTTTAAAAAAAGTTGGTGAAATGGATCGACGATATTCATTTATTAACTCACACTCTTCTTCTAAAATGTGAGCCTGTTTGCTAGACAGCATAACATCGCTTTCGAAAACTGGAACCAATGCACTGCTGTCTCCTGAAACACACTTCGAGTTGGACTAAATTAAAAAATGGCGCAAATAATGGTGAAGACTGCTGATGAATGGGAAAGTACCAAAAAAGCTTTATCATAAAGTGATTAAAATATTCAATTTTGTTTAATTCATAGGATTGATGATTTAAAGCTGTCAGTAGCTTTCTTACCTTTTCTTTTGAAGACATACTAACTATCAATACACTATAATTTAAATTAGGGCCCTACATGTCTCAAATATCAAAAGTTCTAACGTTCTAGCCTGGAATTACCCAATTTGTGATTTGCTCTGCAGGTCCGTCTGGCCAAGAGACCCTAAAACACGGGAGCGCCAATACAATCGAATCGCTAATCCGTCATGGACATGTATTTCTTAAGAATTGAGTAAACAACTGCATTTACAAGATTGTTATATTTCTGAAACGATTTGGCACCATAATGCACCAATTTAGGTCTAATTTCACTGCTAGTTTCGCCCCCGCTGGAAGTCGTAAGTCAATGAACCATTTCCAGACCCACTCTCAATTGAGAAGGTTCTGGTGTCAACGAGGCCACCAACTTCTAACTTGATGTTTAATATCTGCAAATGTGTGCAAGTCTTGAGGCAACTGAATTTTCAAAGATTTCAAAAAATATGTCTTTTTCACTCTTAATGTTCTTGTAGGCTGTGTGCCAACGTAGTGCCATTGTCATTACATGAAAAGTTATACTTAATTCTTCAGATTTTAAAGAAATTCAAATCAGGTTTATGATCAATTCACAGAGACTTTACCATCTTTACCATTATCTTCAGCGCTATCTGGGACCCAAACATCATCATACAATTGTATTGTTTGGAACGGTAGTATAAAAACTCCCTATGGTATCAAATGGAAAAATGAAGCTATTATATTTTTGCAAATATTAGCAAAGCCTTGCAAATTGGTGAATTGACAAAAATATGCACGTTTGTGAAAACAACTAAATGTCTATACCAAAGGTGTCTTAACCATTAAGGAAGATCCAAGGTCTAACAGGAGCCAAGGAGTAGGACCGGAGCACTCAATGCTTAACGTGTTAATATTTGTGCAAACTGACTAACGTTTCGACGCCCATGCGTCTTCTTCAGAGTCAAACAGTCAATGGCAATGATGTACAGTTTTTAAAGAGTCAGATTTACAAGGCATTGGTTACTGGCCTAGGTGGGTGTAGTACTGTACATCAATTAAGCAGTCCTGTGTAAGCACTCAGATGTAGACAGAAAAGGGAAAAAACAAACCACCAAAAGGAAACAAAAAAGAAAAATACATACACACACACACACACACACACACACACACACACACACAAACACACACACACACACACACACACACACACACATATATATATATATATATATATATATATGTATACATACATTCAACACCTTCAAAGAAGAAGTACATGTAAAAGTATAGAAAATAAATATACATACAGACTCAACATTTATACAGGTACCTCAAAGTGTGGATTATAAAAAACAAGAGAGGCCAAGTTCCTCATTAAGACCATTAGGTTCTACTGTGTTCAGAGTGAAAATCCAGAAAGCCTCTCTTTGTAGTAGGGACCTCACTATGTCCCCTCCTCGTTGGGAGGGTAGTATTTTCTCAATCCCCCAAAATGTAAGGGACGCATTGGAGCCATGATTCGTTTTCACATGATGTCTCGCAATAGCATAGTCCATATTCCGGTTACGAATGGCTGCTTTGTGTTCTGCAATGCGTAGTTTCAACATGTAAATCACATGGGTGGTGTTGCAATTAATAAATGAGTTGAAGTAATACGCGGCGGTTCGGCGGATATGTCTTTAAGAGCTGGATCGCTCTGCAAGACGTGCCAGTGTTTCTTAATGACATGCTCCACCAATATGCGAGAATTCTGTGGAGAAACAGAGTCTTTGCTTCGAGGCGCGTTTGGTTTTAACCAGGAGGTGTGCTCGTTGCGTCGATCTGGCTCGTACATAGGCTGTGGAGATGTCGCTTTCAGCATAGCCCCTGCTGCGAAAGCGCTCTGTCATTATTGCTGCCCCGCACTCAAACTCGGCATCACTGCTGCAATTCCTTCTGAGTCGTAAAAATTGGCCAATGGGAATATTTTTAATGAGTTGTTTGGGGTGATGGCTATCTGCTCTGAGGAGGGTATTTCTACTGAGGGGTTTGCGATAGATTGATGTTTCTAGACCTCTTTGGGAATTTTTATAGATGGTCAAGTCCAGGAAATTAACCTTATCTGTAGAGTGTTCCACTGTGAACCTTAAAAAGGGTGTCGTGGAGTTAACATAGGCCATGAATTGATCTAATTCCAGAGAAGTCCCCATCCAAATAAAGAATACATCGTCAATGTACCTCTTCCAAAGAGGGATTTTAGGGAGGAATAGGTTGTTCACAGGATTGTCAATGAACTTAGCTTCCCATAAACCCATTACTAGGCATGCGTACGACGGTGCGAAGCAACTACCCATACCCATACTGACCCCACGCTTCTGTAAGTAATAAGAGCACGCATATTGGAAATAATTCACTGTTAAAACAACTTCGGACAGTGTCAGTAAGAATTCATTGGGAGGAGCGGTGTCAGTGGCCCGTCTTGAAAAGAAGTGTAGTAGCGCCTCAGTCCCTGCTTCATTGTCTTGTCACCATTATTTTCACCTTTTTTGAAAATGATGCTCAGATATTCCTTTAAACTAAATGGTGATTAACTGGTAAGAGATCTTTGTTATGTTTCGGACAGAGCACAGTTTTTAGTATGATGTTATGCCACCATGTTTATTATACTTTTGAAATGCAGGCCTGTTTATGGTGTTAACTCAGGTTTAATAAAAAATACTAGCGGATAATATTTACACAGATGACATTAAGTCAAACGTCACTCCAAGTTGACATTTCACAGTTGTAGGGTCTGGGTTATTTGTAAAGTAGTTAAAGGAGGACTACATCATCTCAGAGAAAAGCCACCTGACTAGAGTAAGGAGCTCAGTGGGCATCAGCTGTATATGACACGATCAGATGCAACTACCAATATTACTAATACTGCTAATACTACTGCCCTTTAAATGCAACTACCAATATTACTAATACTGCTAATACTACTGCCCTTTAAATGCAACTACCAATATTACTAATACTGCTAATACTACTGCCCTTTAAATGCAACTACCAATATTACTAATACTGCTAATCCTACTGCCCTTTAAATGCAACTACCAATATTACTAATACTGCTAATCCTACTGCCCTTTAAATGCAACTACCAATATTACTAATACTGCTAATACTACTGCCCTTTAAATGCAACTACCAATACTGCTAATACTGCTGCCCTTTAAATGACAACTACCAATACTACTAATACTACTGCCCTTTAAACACAACTACCAATACTACTCTATACTACTGCCCTTTAAATGCAACTACCAATACTGCTAATACTACGGTCCTTTAAATTACATCTCTACTCACCCACTGGCTGTTGGATGTCATTGCTTGTGAATGACACATTTGGAAAGCTGTGTGTGTCTGTGTGTGTATGTGTGTGTATGTGTGTGTATGTGTGCGTGTGCGTGTGTAGTAGTATTTGATGACAGACCGTAACTGGTGGTCAGGAGAAAGACGATACCCATCTAATCCAATCTGTGTGTGTCCAGACAGAAGATGATACTGCACTAAGTGCCCATGTGTGTGTGTGTGTGTGTCTGTATGTGTGTGTGTGCACACTCCCAAATGTGCAAATACATTTGGCTGTGCGGGTGTGAGTGTGTGAGTCTTTGTGTGTGTGTGTGTGTGTGTGTGTGTGTGTGTGTGTGTGTGTGTGTGTGTGTGTGTGTGTGTGATACCCACCTAGGCCACTTTGTTTCATCTCAGGGGACTGGCGTGAGCAAGAGGAGAAGAGGCGGTAGCTTCCCCCTTTAGACGAGGACGTTTCAGACAGGACCTGCACAGGACATGGGACACACACACACACACACAAATTTACACATATACTGTAGATACAAAAAGCAGCTATATGACACGCTAAGTGACAAACATGCACAAGTAACATATCAGTAACATAACACACAGTAGGCATATTTCAATGGCCATTAGAATGTATACTGTAGGCTAAACACACACACACAGGCACACACACGCCTCACAGATATTGGAGTGTATACTGTAGGCTAAACACACACACACACACAGACACAGACACAGACACACGCCTCACAGATATTGGAGTGTATACTTTAGGCTAAACACACACACACACACACACGCCTCACAGATATTGTAACTGGGCAAAAAACATATGGACAGTCACAGAATGGTAGTCCAACAGATCAGAACACTAAAACCATCAGTGGAAATCCAGTCTAATGCTCACAGTGTCCATTTCAGATTAGCCCAACGCAATGATATGCCAATATGCCTTTACAGCACAAAAGCTCAGACGCAAATAGATGGGCATTTTCAAGCAGGCAGGGTCACATGGGCACACTGCAGACAGGTGGGATGGGCCCAGTAAGCTAGAT
>NC_055970.1:12206509-12246509 GCF_018492685.1 Alosa sapidissima
CATGTCGTCCTGGAGACAGAACTCCCCTGGAGTACCTGAGAGGAGACGGGAAATACCACATAGTTGACACTCTGTGGAATCTTAAACCACACAAACACAGCTATGGACACACACACACACCACACACTCACAGAGGGTGCAGCTTGTTCACAGACTCGTCCTCATGAGTCCTCTGCAGGTCCAGCTGGATCTTCTTGACCAGAGGGAGGCAGTAAGCATAGGCGATGTCCAGCTTCTCCACTTTATTAATGCCATACTCCTACACACACATCAAAGGCAATGTTATGTGTATTATCTCATATCTCATATCACCGCTGCCATGGGTTTGTTTTCATAGGCTGTGTGCTGATTACTGATAAGGTTATCTGAGGGAGAACAAGCTGGCAGTGAGAGCATATGCTCCCTCTGTGCTGAGCTATATAATCAGCTTCACAGATAACAATGTGTACATGCCTCAAAACAGATACAGTGTGTGCGCTAAGTGTGACATTTTCTACTCACAGACATTTGCTGGCATGCTCCCTTTGAGCGTATGTGTGTGTATGTGTGTGTGTGTGTCTGTGTGTGTGCGTGTGCGTGTGTGTGTACTGGACCCCTCAGTATAAACAGCTCTAAGGAAAGTAAGATTTGAGATTTCTCTCTAAATAATGCATTGGTGGTGTAACGGTGTACAGTGAGTGAGTGGGTGAGTGAGTGAGTGGGTGAGTGGGTGGGTGAGTGGGTGGGTGAGTGGGTGGGTGAGTGAGTGGGTGAGTGGGTGGGTGAGTGAGTGGGTGGGTGAGTGAGTGGGTGAGTGAGTGGGTGAGTGGGTGAGGTACCTGCGGTATGACAATGTCAGCCAGCGCGCGTGACATGGTGAACAGCTCCACAGTGTTCTCCAGGCCCAGGGAGGCGTTGTGCTGCACATCGTACTTGATGCAGTCGTAGATGTCAGGAATCTTGCTGATGTCGTAGCGGCCGCTCTTCATGCGGAAGTCTCGTTCCAACTTGGTCCAGCGCTGCAGCATCAGCTCCAGGGTCTCGCTGTGGTACAGCTGCAGGTCTGCAGCCAGGGGGCGACAAAGAGCACACACATGCTGACCATCTCCTGTCCTTTCTGACCACACAGACTTCAAATTCATCTAAATGTTTAAATCAGCAGCTCAAGGAAAAGATGGGCTATGTGCCATGCCGTATTACCCCATTTCTGCTTCGGCTCAGGTGTTAATAGAAGGTACTTGCTCCTGTGTCATTGCTATGATTGTGCATTCACACATGAGACGATGTGATCGGTTTCTTTCTAGCTTGTAATCGTCTAATCAAACGTAATGTGTCTAGACCTGCCACTACTAGGGTGCATCCTCCGCGGCACGTGTGTGAGCAGACCCCTTACACACCCAGAGGAGTGTCTCAGCAGGCCCAGGTCCGGGGCCACTGCAGGAGACAGGCAGGAGGAAAGCAGCTGCTCTGCCGAAGCACATTCACCTCATTCACCACAACCACTCAGAGGAGGGTCATCAGTAATCAGACATCTCTTAACTGTGCTGACCACAATGACGTAGTCTGACTCTGACTCTGAGGATAACAACAATGCTGCTGTAATTAGAAGGGATGCTTAACTGAGTAAGCACTTCTCATTTCTTTCTTACTTCTGTCTTTGCTGCATGTTCTCCACATTTCCTTCACATTTTTATTAGGAGGAGGCGGCTACAAGGTAAGGGTGGACTGACCTATGCAATTGATATACCCAGAGGGTGACGACGAAGTATGTATAATGTTGCTACAATCATATTATCTGCAATGGGAAATGAATAGTCTCCTAGCACCAGTAAACTGAAGAGGGCAGCAGACCACAGCATTGAGAAATCAATTCCCTTTGCTGTTAATGGGCAGGCCACCAGCAGGGGGCAGACAAGAGCTCCCAGGCCCATCCTCCAGTGAATTCCATCTGACTTGATGGGAATGCTGCCGTTTGCAGCACAGGGTTGCTTCACAGAGACATTGGCCCAAATAGCAGACATGCAGCCATGCAAGGCATTGACTGCATTTTCATACGGTCACTGGACCAGTGGACAACACAAATTAGCACAGCCTAACTAGTTAGCCTACCTGCTAGTGCAGATCATTGCATTGGCTTTGTGCCTCCATGCGTGTGGAGTAGTGGGAGGCGATGAGTCATTTGTCCACAGCTTCCACTTGTCTTAGCAAGGTCAACTTGAGGCATGTGCACTGAAGGCCAACTGAGCCTGGCGTGTAGCCTTTAAACATATTTCAGGGACTACAGTAGTTGTGTTGACAGGCACATTTAAGGACAGACCTGCGGACTTGGGATCCTCCATCTTCTTGCGGATTTGTGAGGTGAGGCTCTGGATGAGGGCGTAGACACTGTCACACATAAGCATAGGGTTTCCTATCGCCTTCATGGAGTTGACAAGGGAGCAGCTACCAGTGGGGGCCAACTGCACACACACACAGACAGAAAATATGTTTTTACATGAATATATATTCTCACACCAATGCATTGATACATATATATGCACATATGCATGCATATCTGTGCAAAGATATGAGCACATAATTCCACATCATTCCAAACATTCCACAAATGAGATCAAACTGACCCAAGCTAATAAAGATATTTTAAAGCCCCATTAAAGTCACAGAATGTACTGTGTGTCAAGCAAGGAATAAAAAGTCAATTTAAAAGAAACAAATTAGAACCCGGTTATCACAGCGCAGACAGTGCAAATGAGCTTAAAATAACCCCATCTCTGTCCCCATTATGACTAATTAGCATCCAGCTAGATCAAAGAGGGATGTGGAATGACAGTAATAACTGTTCTCACTCTCACACTGAGACGCTGACTGGCAGACTGACACTACACTCCTATAGGCCTAGGGCTTGCTCACCACAGAAAATCTGAATTATTCTTTGGAAAATCAGAACACTTCTACAAGTAATCTCACAGGAAAACCCACATATTGGTTCTCTCACAATGACTTGAAATGGAATTCAGTCACAGAAAGACCCACGACTCAAATCTCTCACAAAAACCTAAAATTGAATATGGTCACACACGGCTGAATTCGCTCACACTCTACACAGGCATTCAGCATGCTTCTGAACAACACCTCACACTCAACACATTTCAGCAATCAGCATTCAGCATTTAGCGTGCTTCTGAACAACACATCTGATTCTCTTTCTCATGTAAAATGAGGCCTTTTCGTGACGAACAATGACGAACCCCACACAGCTGCCAGGACGGATTCTAATCTGATCCACAGGCAGCTACAAGCCGGGCCATTAAACTGGAACTAGCAACAGCCTTTCCGCTGCATAAAGAGCCTCCTACTTTACTGGGGACCTCCATGACATTTATTAGTGTGAGTGTGTCCATAAATTCTATCTGGCACTCTGAAAACGGAATACTGCTCTGAAGTTAGAAAAAAAGCAGATCGCTCCATTTTTACACTTGGATCAAAATGTACAGTATATAACACAAATAGCTGTGTTGGAATTGGGTTTCTATTCAAGAGCTTGAAGACAATAAGTATGATGAACATTTTTAATTACTAGGCTAATCACTGCCTGTAATATGTGCAGGAGTCTACTGCGGGGGGCGTGGAGGTGGTATTGGTCCTACGAGGGCCCTCCTACCTTGTCATACTCCTCGTCGGTGAAGTCCTGGTCCTTCTGCATGATCTCGTGGAGGCGGCCCTTGACGCGGTGCTGGCAGCTGCTGAGCGGGTCGATGTCGTTGTCCAGCAGGCCGTTCATGTTGGCGCTCTTCACCATCTGGACCAGGATGGGCGTCAGCTCACCCTCCAGAGCCAGCAGACCCTAAGGCACAGCGACCATGCAAAATACAGGCACTTTTAACACACACACACAGAAACACGTACAAATGTCACACACAACAAAACATACACACACATGCACCAACACACACACACACACACACACACACACACACACACACACACACACCTGGGATGTGATGTGCATATATACGTACCTTGGCAAAGGCCGCAGCGGTCATCTGCACACGGCCCTCGTCAGAAGCGTAGATTTTGAGGTCGTGGCGGTAGGTGCTGTGAAGTCTAAGAAGACCGCAACCAGGAAACCCAGCATAGTCACCTACCACACAAAGGAAAACAACACTCGTCACAACACCACTGCCACATATGTATAGATGTTGCTGCAGGCTAGAACAGTGTGCAACAGAACTGCACATTAGTCACCTACCATACCAGGGCAGTCACAACCGTCATCACAACAGGATTAACACGGTATTACAACAGGCTCATTACAGCAAGCAACCAACACACATCTGACCGAGACCAGAGCCCCTGCAGCACAACATACATGCACCACACACACCTATGTGGAAATGCACCACACACACCTTATGTGGAAATGCACCACACACACCTATCTGGAAATGCACCACACACACCATATGTGGAAATGCACCACATACACCTACAGTATGTGGAAATGCACCGCACACACATATGTGGAGATGCACCACACACCCCATATGCGGAGATGCACCATACACACCATATGTGGAGATGCACCACACACACCATATGCGGAGATGCACCACACACACCTATCTGGAAATGCACCACACACACTTATCTGGAAATGCACCACACACACACCTATGTGGAAATGCACCACACACACCATATGTGGAAATGCACCACGCATAATGGAAAATATGGGAAACACTTTACAAAAATGGGCCTACACACATTATGGAATGCAGGACAGGGAGGGAGAGAAAATGTTACTGGGAGCTTGACAGTAAAGGAGAAAAACACCCGTCCCTAAAAAATCTAAATGAACCCAAAACATATTCTACAATGCCAGCATTTAACCAAATGACAAAAATAAACTAGATTACAGATAGACAACAAATTACTTGCTGTTGTCAGGCTGAAAGATAGTCATCTGAAAAAAAAAAAAAACATGTGGTAACCAAAAGTGTGTACTGTAGGACACCAATGATTCTGTCCTGGTGATAAAAAGAAGGCAGGAGTCTGAGATTAAAAACTAAAATAGCAGTCTGGGATTAAAATGAAAACGTATTTAATTGTACACAAACACAAAGGCTTTTATTTTGCGCTTTTATACGGTATAAAACCATGACCAGTAATGACATTCTCTAGAACAGAGCAGGCCACTACACTGTTTGAGATTGTCATTATAAATCCTCTCTTCACTAAAACAAACCACAGACAGTTTGGAGGTCAGTGATGACTATACATCTACAAAGTAAGTTATAAAGGGTATAACAATGAAAAATATAGTGTGGAAACATCCAATTCATTTAAATTGCTAGCAAAAATACAATCTTCAGAAGTATCTTAAATTGCATGTTCCCATCCCTTTCACTACTGATCTGAACAATTACTGTAGATCTCAGTTTACTCTGGCTCCCCTGTGAGAAGTTCAATACACATTATCTGTATGGCAACATGTTAAGACAACAATCTCTGCTGTGCATCTTGCCTGTGATAAGGTCAATACAAACTATTTGTATGGCAACCTGTTAAGACAACAATCTCTGCTGTGCATCTTGCCTGTGATCAGACAACTCCCTCTATCTTCCATGTGATGGCAGACAATCACATCCTCCTCAATCGGTCTCTCCAGTAAAGCCAATCTGCCTCTTTCTGATGCATATACAGCTATACAGCAGATCTTCTACCTACCCAAACAGTGCTCACAGGAAGTAGGGGAAAAAAAAGGAAGCTCTTCCAAGGGAGCGGTTGCAAAGCATGAATCCAAAGACAGTGCGTCCTCCTTTTCCCAAGGGTGTTAAGTGGTCAGTGTTAAGTAGTCAGTGTGTTAGAGCCCCAGAGTGCTCAGGTTGTCTGGTTAGGGTGGTGTTGATGGGAGGTTAAGGGCAGCAGCCTTGGTGTGGCGTGGGCCCCAGGGCCTTCTTACCGCCGGCGCCAGGAGACTCATGGCCCAGCCAACCAGTGGCACAGTCTAGCACCACAGACCACAGACCAGCAGAGACCAGACACGGAGAAAAAGAGGATTTAAGAAAAAACATCGGACAAACACATTGAAAAACAGGTTATGGTGAGGTGAAACACCCACAAATCCGAGAAAAGAAACAGTAAACTAGTTTAGAAAACAAAACATAAAAAACTAAATCAAAATCAGTTGTGGAGGGGGAAAAAAGCAGTGTCAAAAAGAAAAATCTTCAATGCATTTTTTCCCCTTCAAGTTTACGCATGAGATTTCGCTGTTTGATAAGAAGATGCCTCAAAACAAAACAGAAGAATCAGTTGCAAAAATATAATTTAAGAACTGCTAGAGGACCTGTAGCACAGTCTATCATCTGAGCAACCCTTTCTGCTGTGTTGTTTTTAGTGATATTAATACACAGCATTAAGATGCTTGGTGTGCTGCTGTTTGGAGATGATTAGATGGGCACACTAGAAGCTGTGCACACTAGAAGGACCGGAGGGCCAAGCAGCAGGGAACACACAACCTCATTCTGCCAGTCTATTTCAGACTCTTCCAACTGAGAAATAATCCCCTGTCAACAGCAACAAATAAAAAGATTTCAAACAAGATGCACATCAAAATAATCCCACGGTTCAATAATTCAGTCCGTTACAAAAAAAAATCATTCTTTTATAACAGAAATCAGTTTACATCACTTTCCCTCTAGAAAAACAGGTTATTGCCATGTTCTTGTGTATTTGTGCAGTGTGCATGCAATGTTTACAGACTGTGTTGTGTGCAACAGAATAGTGCACATACTGGCTTAATATGTATGCTTAATATATCCCGATCCAACAGACAGAAAACTGCTTGGGAGGACTGTACGCTTTTATTCTGACATCAGCTTTAGGATGTACGTGGTGATACGACACGTTTCACTGTGCAGAAGTATCTGCAAGGACACCTCCCTTAGAGTTGCTAGGTTACGGGGACGCTGGCGAGACACGCCGCTCCGTCTGGCATCATGTTTTTGTTTGTTTTTATGTAATGTTCGAAATTTTATGTACTGTAATGTCATGTTTATTTTTTGTATTGGTTTGTCTAGTTAAATGTTTTCCCTGTTTATTTACATTATTATAGTTATTATAGTTTTCGTGTTATTCTTAGTCCTTTGTGGAGCGCTTTGGGTTGCACTCTTTGCATGTTAAATGCGCTTTAAAAATAAAACTGACTTGACTTGAGAGTTGCATAATATACAGTAAGGACAAAATTTAAGTGTACATTTGTATGATGGCATATGTCACCATATATATGGGGCATTCTCATATATGAACATATATATGGGGCATTCTCATATATGCATATGTCACCATATATATGGGGCATTCTCATATATGAACATATATATGGGGCATTCTCATATATGCATATGTCACCATATATATGGGGCATTCTCATATGCATATGTCACCATATATATATATTATATGGGGCTTTCTCATATATGAGAGCAGTGTACTGAGCTGTAGGCACGACTGCAGCTTCTGAAAACACTAGTCCCATCTGGAGGTATAATTTAATTTAAAAACTATTTACAAAATAATATTAACAGTCTTCTGGACTGAGGACATTTTTGGTAAACAAAAAGATACCTGCAGTATGTGCTGTGGACTGGTATCAGACTGGTATTTTTTATTTTAATTATAGTGATAATGTCCAGTTCTTGAAGTGTACTGTAAATCATTTTAGGGTAAACAAAACATACAGTGCTTTTTTATGTATGAAACAGTAGGGTCAGAAATAGAAACAGCCAAACAGCTGACAGAACACAAACAGCTGAGTTGATCTTGGATGTATGTTGAACTCAATATCTTAATGACAGTGAACATGTTGAACACTAAGCCTTTTATGGTGAATGACTAATTATCATCTTATCAAGTCTGCAGCTGTCAAAGTTTTCCAGAACACCCTCAGCTGACGTCAGGCTCCGCCACTCTAAGCCTTCGGTGGGAGCGCTCTGAACTCTCTGAGTGCCAAAAACTCAACGACAGTTCAAATCACATCCTTCATTTACAAACAGTTTCACAGTGCCAGAGTATGCTTGGAGTGGCAGTTTAGGGACAGACTTTAAATACGAGAGGGAGCTGAGCTACGTGTGTGGTGTTGTGGTCTTACAGGGAAGCTACACCAGGCATGTAACTGAAGCGTTCCGTTCACGTTGCGTCTGCTGCAACAATTAGTAGCTACACAGGAAGTAGCTGCACCAGACGTGATAGCGACACGTACGTATGAAAAAAATGGATGATTCTTCTGAAATGGATTTTACGCGCCGCGAACGGAACGCTTTAGTTACTCGCCTGGTGTAGCTTCCCTGTTAGCCTGTCCTCCACGGAATACCTCTGTGATGTGTACTTGTGTAAGTGTTAATGAGGACACGACAGCTATGCTGCATTATGGGGACTCATTTCACTGTGAGGCCTAGTTGAATCACCCTTTCTAAGTTGAGTGTGTGTGCTGTTGTGTGATGTAGTTGAATCACCCTTTCTAAGTTAAGTGTGTGTGGTGTTGTGATCTCTTACCCTGTCCTCCAGGGTACATGCACCGGAAGGCTCGGCCCAGCTCCTCAGCCTGAACCCGGCCAGCTGGGGTCAGCTCCCCACCCCACTTTAGCACCAGCAGCAGGGATGGCTCCTCCTTACGGGCATCTGAAGACACACACACACACACACACGCATAAATATCTAGCAACAAATAGATATTAAAGATACAACCAGTCCCTGGCTGCATGCATCCATCTCACGATTCAGTCTATGAGAAGATCTAAAATGTATAAAATATGTAAGAGTTTAAATTAATATTTAATATGACATTGTCCTTGTGATAAATTGTGCCTTGCAGTCTTGAGGCAATAATAGCATTAATACATCTGGCATTTCATTAGATGACATGACAAGAGTCTCATTCTGCTTCCGCATTCTTCACATACAGTGTGTGAGCAGCTTTAAATCAATCATTTAAAGGATCACGTCAGTCCTGAATACAGGTGAGTGGGTTACACACCCTCTTCCTCACTGGAGGTCTTGGGTTGTCCATGTGGCAGGTAGGTCAGCTGAACTTTCCTATTTATCCCAGAGAAATGGCCATACCTGCAGAACACACACAGAAAGAGAGACGTTAGTGAGGCCACAGGACAAACCTGCAAGACTCAAACTGCCCTGAGCTTGATGTACCATCTATTCCAAATGCCTTTGGAATAGATGTGTGTGGATTGGAATCATTCACTACACTTAAACTGACAATGCCAACCTCTGCCAAGGCCAAATGCCATATGTTATGTTGTGCAATGTTGGAGAATCCACCCAAAGATTTGGATTGGCTCTATTTTGCCCAAACCTGCTTAAAGACAAGCGTACAAACTGAACCAAAAACACAACCTTCTTGGCGGAAGTACTAGCGGCGAACGCTTCCCAACCCGGTGCGGTGGGTGTGCACACGCAGACATGTCCAAAGAGCACGCGTGGCAGTCTCCCCCACAGCACAGCTCGCATTCGTTCCTCATCCCTGACCTCATGCCGACCATAAACCTGACAGCTTTAGGCACCGGGCCACAGTGACCAGCCAAGGCAGCTGGCTGTGTGTGTGCGTGTGTGTGTGTGTGCGTGCGTGCGTTTGTGAGAGGAGGCTCAATGCCATTCCGCATCACCACTGTCTTCCAACATAAAAGGTCTGAAGACAGTGCGAAGGTAAGAGGACACCTCGAGCGGCCACAAGGCCAGAGCGCACGGTGTTGTCACGCAGACGGGCTTTACAGTCCAGCAGCCTCTGTGTGAGGGCTTTACAGTCCAGCAGCCTCTGTGTGAGGGCATTACTGTACCGACAAAACACCATGACAAACCATCTGATGAACTGCAGCATTCTTTCTTATTTTTTCCATTTTCTTATTCAGAATTTTGCTTCGTCTACTGTTCTAACGAAGTTATTACTTTTCACACGGCTAAGGGAAAATCCCCAGAGTGCACCTGGACTTCTCTTTCCCAACTCTAGTCTTAGAAGCACTTTTCAAACTCTTTATGCTGACTGTCGAGGGAAAGCAATAAAAGCAATAGAAAGCAAATAACGCAGGAGAGTCGAAGCAAATATCATTTGAAGTTGCAGTTTCCAGGCAATATTTCCATGTTTTAATATTGCTTTTTTAAACAGCCATTCTCCTGGGTAGCTCCTGACTGCTTGTCTCTGTGCAAGAGTGAGCTACAGTGTGTGTAAGAGAGCTCTTCTGTGAACAATACGCCTCACATGACAAGGCTCCAGAGAGTCTCGGACAGGAAAAGTGTGTCGCTGTCTGTAAGTGTGTGTGTGTGTGTGTGTGTGTGTGTGTGTGTGTGTGTGTGTGTGTGTGTGTGTGTGTGTGTGTGTGTGTGTGTGTGTGTGTGTGTGTGTGTGTGTGTGTGTGTGTGTGTGTGTGTGTGTGTGTGTGCATATGCGAGTGAATCTGTGCCAAATACACGTCCCAGCACCCCTCGTTGCTCACATCTCTAGCACGGTCTTGAGCTGCTCCAGTTTAGACTTCTTCTCCTCCACCTCCACCTCTGTGTGCTGCACCAGATCCATTAGCAGCAACCGAGCAATGTCCAGCACTTCCTGTCAGACACAAACAGACACAGACACAGACACACGCACACACACAGACACAGACACAGACACAGACACACGCACACACAGACAGACAGACAGACAGACAGATATAGACACATGTACACACACACACACAGACAGACAGACATAGACACACACACACAGTCAGTGACTCTGATGCCAAACACTGAGCAGAAATGTAACCTATGCTCAGCACTTAAGAGATACTTCCCCTGCATGTTTACACATCTTCCTGGTCTGCCTGGAAACTCTGCAGTTAATTCTAATCTTGATTAGCTGGGAACAAGTACATTTAAACAATACAGAGAACTGGATTGTGTTCTTGACTGGATGAAAACGACAGATGAATTGAATTGCTGCGTTCGGTCAAAAGAGACAGATTTGCAAACAGTCCGGCCTGCCAGCAACTAAACCCAGAGCCACTGTTCCGGAACACTCCTGCTTCCAAATGTTAGGAGAAAGGACTAAAAGAAATGTCATAACTCTGGAATATTCCAATGTGACGAAAAACAGGAACAGAGATGACTACAGCTTTATGACAGGAAATCTTTTTTTCTCTCTGATTGATTTATTTATTTTTAGATTTAGGCACGTTCTGATAGCTTCCATTACTACTGCATTATACGGCTTGTCCCAGAGCCAGAAACACCCTTTACAGAGCATGTGCAGACGTTTAACCAAGTGCACTCATTGTACTTCCAAACAGTGTGCAGAAAGACTGTATAATACCCTGTATGGTGCATACTGCCACGACATCCAGTATACAATCTGATTCAATACAATATGTGGATTACTCATGTGTCTGAATGTGGACGCTTTCGCATCGTGTTGCCAGTGGCATGTGCTGATGGTACAGTACTGTAGGTCTAAGATTAGACTATTGCTTGACATTAGCGACACCGCTAATATTAGCATGATGACAACAGAGCCTCACGCCAAGGGGACGTTTTCCGTACATGGATTAAGCCTAGCTTTATATTCAAAGACAAGTTCAATGAAAGCCTTCACTGAAGAAAAGTTTCCACGTACAGTCTGTGAAACTGTCAGTGCATTTTAGTCAATGTTTCGTCTGATCTTACCTGGAGTTGTTTAGGCTTCTTCAGTTTCAGTTTGCCTGTCTTATAGCCTCCATACTTCTCAAACAACTCAAAGAACCTGGGCATATGAGGAATCACAAGAGAGAGGGTCACTGATGGCTGCTTTGTGGACAAACACAGGCGCACAGCAAACAGGGTTTGTGTGGTTCACAACTCACATGGGGTTGCGGACTTCCATCTTCATTTTTTGTTTAGGGGTCCGATCGCCATGTCGGATCACAGCAATGACACATCGTAGCTCCATCCTAAACAGATCCAAAGAGATTACAAACTGTGTTTGAGTGTGTGTGTGTGTGTGTGTGTGTATGTTTGTGTGTATATACACATCTGTATCTGTGCAATACATGGAGAACAAGTACATCTGTATGGTGCTTTCATGAGAAGAGGTTTGTGTGTGTGTGTGTGTGTGTGTGTGTGTGTAAGTCACAGTTGGAGAAAGCATGTTTGCCTCTGTGTGTTTGTTTGCAGAGGTCAAAGTATGAGAATGTGTGTTTGTACAGCTGAAGAAGCACACGTTTGAGTGTGTGTGTGTGTGTGTTTGTATGCTCACATGGTGCCTGAGGTGGTGGGGACGATGGGGATATCTTCAGCCTCAGTGGGGATGGACCAGGGAATCTGAAACTGTGGGGCCAGTTCCCGCATCACAATGTTCCTAAAAACACAAACACACAGACACACAAACATACACAACACAAGCACACAGAATTAGACAATACAACACACACAATAACAGGCACAATGTGGGAATGAACTCATTAACACACACACACACACAATATATATATATATATGTATATTTTATATATTATATATATATATATATATATATATATATATATATATATATATATATATATATATATATATATATATATATATATATATACACATTCACCGGTACTGTATATATAATATATATATACTGTATAACAGCACAGTAGTATCCAGACACAAAATACACACATTTAAATGCATACATGTGCGCGCACGCACACACACACACACACACACACACACACACACACACACACACACACACACACACACACACACACACACACACACACACACATAAAAGCATCTGGAAATGCTAGTGTGCTGTGAGGATTATCTCTGCACCACAGTAACTGTATTGTGTAATAGTCTTAAGGGCAAAAGCCAAGGATTAGTAGATGGCATTTGGCTCTTTTTTGCAAGGTACATAACTTCCTGGATTCCTTTTAATGAGCTTAATAGGTTTTCTCCCTGCAGTATACCGAATGAATAAATGAATGCTCTCCACCATAACCAACCCTACAAGACATTAAATCATGATTGAAATTGTGTAAGGGGAAATTTAGAAATAGTTGGACTGTCTCTATAAGCCTTACCCCAGGATTTTGGCACAGTCATCGTAGTACTTCATAGAGTTCTTGACAAAACTGAATCCGTTGACGTCACACACATAAGAGTGGCCGTTGGCTCGGAGCAGGTCAAATCCGCACACGGTTTGCTGTGGACAGCAGAAGGAGACATGAAGAGGCATAAAAACAGTGATGGGGGCAAACACTGCACTTCTTAATCTTCCAGAGGGAAAACATTTACAATCATTACAACATTTAATTTGATCATTACAACATTTAATTGAAATTAATTGAATCATTACAACATTTTCCATTTTTTGAGGTGAGGCTTAACTGATCTACAGTGCCTCTGTGATAAACGTTCCTATACTGTAGGGCTGGGATAAACAATTCTTTTTTAAACGATTAATCTAGCGATTATTTTTCGATGCATCGATTAATCTAACGATTCATTTTTTCAGTCCGATTCGATTTCAATTCGATTCGATTATCTCCCCATTAATTCACTAATAGCAACTTATACATGTTGATTTACATATCTGAATGAAAAAACATGAATTCCTTAACATTGCAATAAATGTTTATTGCTCTTAAAATTCCAAAATAAAAGACTATGCAAGTGCAAAGTAATGCATTCTTAGTCAGAGGTAGCATTCAATAAAGTTCAGTAGTGTATAGGTTTAATTCAGTGCCTCGTTACGAGATAGAGCGGGCGGGGCAAGGAAAGGCTGTGTGCGTAAAAAGCGCAGCTCAATGAAAGGATTTTATCTTATCTTTAATTTAAATAGTACATTAACATCAACGTAGAACATCAATGTGTGGTGGCTGGTTTTGATTTCGTGCCGCCCAGCCACAGATTAGTCAACGTATGGGAACACTGAAGGTGTAAAATTAAAAATATTTAGCGGCACACATTATGCTTGACAAATCGACGCGCATATTTTGCGTCAACGTATTTTTTGCATCGACGTCATCGATTACGTTGACGCGTTGTCCCAGCCCTATTATACTGTATTAACTTTGGGCTGTAAACTGGGCCGCACATTCACTACTGCATTCTCAGGACTCCTACTGTACTGTGCTGCCTGATAATCAGATCTCGTCACTACCGTTTTGGCCTGCTGCTGACAGCTCTCTCACACGTTATGAGCCGAGGGGAACCCCTCACACCTCTCTAACGTCACAGAGAACTGGAACTGCATCAGAAACCAGCTCTGCAGGGTGTGAGTAGCTCACCCATGACTGTGCAGAGATGGATCAGCAGACCCAGGGCAGTGGCACAGTAGCTCTGTCCCAGTTCTGAACTTCGCCTCCCTGCGTGAACTCTCCGCACTCCCTCACTCGTTGCCTCTAGTCTAGACAGCGGTCCTACATTTCCAAGGGGGCAGGTGAACGTTCGGAGAGCGTAGACACTATGGTGGATCTGAGGCTAAATAGTAGACCTGTTCACCTAGCCATCCCCATTGAAGCCCATTCAATTTTGGCGCCACTTTGACATCAAATAACGTTACAGCTGAAGCGTTTTAAGCCTTTATATGAACTTTTTCTATTTCCGGAGTAATACAACATTGTGTGATTGGCGTCATAACCTCGTAACTGACTTACAGACTGAGTAATAAACTTTTTTCCGAAATCAATGCTAAAGTGACGTAATAAGAATACAGCCTGAACCGGGTGAAAGCGTCGCACAGGAGCAAAATAACCGTATTCTCTGGATAAGAACGAAAGCACCGGAGCACAACATTTCAGCAAAGTTTTGATGGATTGACAGTAGCCTAGGCTATGAATGTGGCGAGTGCTGTTTATATTAAATCACATTTATCTACGAACAACTAGGACATTTAGAACAGTAATGTAGACATGGTGGTAACGAAGTAAGTGGCTACATACCCAATCTCTCGGTGCAGCTATCACAAGAGTTACACAAGTCAGACTACGTGCCTACGTTACATTTACGTCCCCTGAGCCTGCGCAGAAAGCCTCGTCGACCAACAGGAATTGAAATTTGCTTCACCCGCCTCGATTGACGTCTACGTGATGACTCTGTCCATATCTTTTACTGTCTATGTACATTTCCCCTTGGACTGATTCAGCCATTTTGTTTAATAGAAATGAGCGAGCAGGGTGGTGATTTAAAGTGACTGTGACTTTCCACACTGCCATGTACAAACAGTGATATCTGGCCCCTTGCGAGTTTGGCTAGTCTTAGGACCTCTTTGCCAGAGACCAAGAGAGAGAGAGGGAGAGAGAGGGGGAGAGGGAGAGCAAGAGAGAGAGAGAGGGGGAGAGAGAGGGGGAGAGGGAGAGCAACAGAGAAAGAGGGGGAGAGAGAGGGGGAGGGGGAGAGAGAGAGGGGGAGAGAGAGAGCGAGCGAGAGAGAGAGAGAGCACAAGGACAGATGTGTAACCTTGAAGGCCAGGCAGACTTTGCGAGCGACCAGTTTCTCCATGGCGGTCAGCATGACTGGGTATCTGATCTCCTTTCCCTCGCTGTCCCGCTCCACCTTCCCGTCCAGTGCAGGGGACTTGCGCGCCTCGGCGTGCGCATAGTCGGGACCCACAGTATACACCTGCACACGCAAGACAAACACAAACACACACACACACACACACACACACACACACACACACAGTTCAAACACATGTTACATAGTTCATGTTATAGGCATTAAAGGAAAATTCCGGTAATTAGCACTTTGAGTCCCTTTTCTGGTTTGTTTTGGATGAACTAGAGTGGTGGACACCGACATTTTGACGATTGGTCCGGTCTCGACCTTTCTGACTCGTTTTGAATCACCTTTGACTAGTCAAGAGTGGCTGCCAGCAGGCATACTATAGGCTACTCAAACATGTCCTAAAACAACCCTTAACGTTCATTTTCAAAACTGTGCAACTCACCGAGTGGTTAGTGGTGTCCGTTGATGTTCCAAAACAAGTAGCGTAGCGAAATTTCTGTCGTGTTTTATTTGGCATTTTGTAAAATCCCATTGATTTCTGTTGGAGGACTCATTGCACGTTGATATTACTGCACCGTCAATTCTTCAGGTTCAAATATTGAGCGGTTGTGAATAGTTTCACAATATCAAATAAGACGGCTGGAAATCATACATTGCGCCGACATATTTGCTTTTAATAATCAACGAACACCACTAACCACTCGGTGAGTTGCACAGTTTTGAAAACGAACGTTAAGGGTTGTTTTAGGACATGTTTGAGTAGCCTACAGTATGCCTGTTTGCAGCCACTCTGAGAAGTCAAAGGCGATTCAAAACGAGTCAGGAAAAGTCGAGATGGGACCAATCGTCAAAATTTCGGTGTCCACCACTCTAGTTCATCCAAAACAAACCAGAAAAGGGACTCAAAGTGCTAAATACCGGAATTTTCCTTTAATCATATGTTACATAGTTCAGGTTATAGATATTAATTCACACATCACAAAGGAACACATTAGACACAATAGACTCCCATGGGAGTGTAACATGAACCGTTTGTGAACAAAATATTGATTTCACTATGATCCAACAACAATGTGTTTAAAGCCCACTGATAAAACACTACTGTCTATTCAATCAAGTTAATTGTGTATGGCACAGTATTCAAAGAAATATCTGTGACCCAAAACGTATATGGATGTAATTCACCTGATGTTCAAATTTTATGATTCAAGGTTAGATTAAAAAGGAGGATTAAGTCATTAAGCCTCTTATTTTACCTCATTTTAACATTCACAGGCTGAAATATGCCTTTTTATTCAGAACCTCTTTGAGGTGTAGAAAACGTAAATGCCTGTTCATAAAGGCCATGGTCTCAGCGTGTACAGTACACCACATGGTTGTGTTGGCTTAATACTTTTGTTTAACTGAAACAGCATTAATATAATCATTTTCCACATTTTATTCACCTGGGAGGAATACACACTAATCCAAATGGTGTTAATCCTTTAGCGTGGAACACACACACACACACACACACACACACACACACACACACAAACCTTAACATCTGTGCCATCTGTGGGCATGAATTCCTCATAGATGTAGGAGCCAGTTTTCCTCACGTTGCTCTCGGGAGAGTACACACTGCTCCTGCTGCCGATCTGCAAAAACAAGCGTGAGCCGGTCAGTCAGTGTCCTGTTAGACACGCTGAATCCCCATCACAGTCCCAGCTGCAGCAGCAACGGCAGAAGTGCCAACCTGCCAACATTACCACAGTGTAATGCCACATGGGACATTAGCACATTCAGAAATATCACACAAATCACTTAACCGTATCACAGCTGCAGTGCAGTATGCACAGCATATAGTGTACACTACACACTTCTCTACCAACATTACTTCATATTCTCATGCTCTTGAGACAGGAGTACAGTACAACATGCTCAAGCTGTTAATGGTGCGTCATAACAAGTATTAGCAGCCTCAATAAGAGTACAATTATTGTAGAATCATAACTTATTCAACATAATCACACTTAAAAGAGTTGATTGATTTATTACTATACAATTAATATATAATTAAAATCATATCATATTATATTAAATTATAGCTTCACAATCAGAGAAAACAGCTTGTTTCAAAAGGGTCAAAACTAGGGTCTTAAAATTACATTGCTCTTATACCATTTGGTCATCAATAATTCATCAATAACTGAAATAAACTCAGTTTCTTCTAATCAAGATGAAATATTTATACAAAATAGATGTAGTGTCTAGCATACCATTCCCTCTTGTTAACACCATGCTATTTACAGTGCTATTTACAGTAGGTAAGTTGATTCATTATATGATATCTGGATATATTAAAGCATATTCTCCACGTACTGAAGAGTGGACATTGCTTGACAGAAAACTTTAATGGTTAACAATGGATTTTGTATTCAGACTTCTTGTATCTGGACATTTTGTACCAATGTATGGACTTTTTGCCTTTTTTGTCAATTGTCCAGGGGCTGACAATTCTATTGAACCCCAACACACATACAATTATTTAAAAAAAAACACAACCAAATGCTTGGAAGGCTTGACTGTCAAGCACAGCACAGCACAGCACAGCACAGCACAGCACAGCACAGCACAGCACAGCACAGCACAGCACAGCACAGCACAGCACAGCACATGGGGGCTGTCTCCTTGATTGCCCTGGTTGTGAATTCATCCATATTTTTGGAAAACAGGCTGACATTTGATGCTGACTGATGCACAGCTGAAACTCCAGCAGCTCCAGCAGCATAGACTTGTCAGCATTACATGTACAGTAAGACCAATCCCCCATAAATCACCACATGGACCAAATGCCTTCAGGCAAACAGCACAGAGAGCATTTGGCAATTCCCCAGCAGTACAGTACACACATTTGCGTTTTATATAATA
The DNA here is from genome assembly GCF_018492685.1 of Alosa sapidissima. NCBI lineage: Eukaryota > Metazoa > Chordata > Actinopteri > Clupeiformes > Clupeidae > Alosa > Alosa sapidissima. Next base: position 12,224,924 of record NC_055970.1, read on the forward strand.
TTCCAGTACGCTGGCCCACACAGGCCTATAACGCGAACATAAAACAGCCACGCGTGTTGCCGTAGCCACCAAACACAACACACATTCAGTACGCAATGCTAAAGCTCCATCTTGAGGAGCATACATTCATGCTTTCATACACACTGGAACATTTTGCAATGCATTCATATACAGAACTGCTGAGTTTCCACAAAACTTGTTACATTACATCACATTTAGCTGACGCATTTTTAACCAGAGCGACTTACAACATGGTAAACAGTTTAAAGCTGTCGTTGGCAAGTCTGACAGATTGTTATAATAATAACTAGATGTACCGCAGAGCGGTACAAAATATGACCGCCGCCCAGTCCAGCACATTTTTTCCACAAAAATAAATCACGCTGAAAGGCCTATATGATTGTAACTGTCTCACTAAATTGGATTATCCACACTCAATTCTCACTGGTATCTGCTAGACAACAAGTACCAAAACATGATTAGTTCATAGATTTCACATGTAAAATTCATTTTATACAACCCCACCTCCATCTTGCCTGTTCATAATTCTGAGAAATTCTTGATTGTTTGTGTTATGTTTATGTTATGTGTGTGTGTGTGTTTGTGTGTGTGTGTGTGTGTGTGTGTGTGAGAGAGTGCGTGTGTGTGTGTGTGTGTGTGTGTGTGTGTGTGTGCACTTGTGTGTGTGCCTGCGTATGTGCCTGTGCATGCAAGCGTACATATGTCTACTGTGTATGTGTCATACATATGATTACTGTGAATGTATGTGTGTGTGTGTGTGTGTATCTGTTTGTGCACATGTGTGCACATGAAATGGGTTAACATGACCCCTGGAGGCAAACATACGGAAAAAAATGGTCATCCTAGGCCCTACAGTTCTCAAGATATTCACAGAGAACTGTGTCTGCCCTACCCTCCTTTCAGGGGGGTCCAGTCCAGCGGGGGGGCTACAGATCAAAACGAAAAATGACGGTTCCATGCTATCCATGTGGGGGTACATGCCCACCAAGTTTCGTGTACCCCGGTCTTTCAGTGTCCCGGGAATCCTTGTTGGTGTACGTCACTAAATGTACACATAAATTATTTTATTGTAAAGCCCCCCATGAACGAAAGTACACAAAACTTGGCATGCATTCGGAGGGTGTCATAATTTCGTGCAGTTTTGACCTTGTCAGCCAGAGATATTGTGATGAAAACACCTAATTTTTTGCTTTTTAATTTTTAACTAGGTGGCGCTATACATGAAATAAGTGGTAATGGCATGGGTTGACATGCCCCCTTAAGACCAACATACATAAAAAAGGTGGACCTCCTAGGCCCTACGGTTCTCGAGATATTCACAGAAAACTGTCTCCGGCCACCTACAGGCCAGTTGGTGTATAGTAACATAAATTAATTTATTGTGTGGCCCCCTATGAACGGAATTCCACAAAACTTGGCGTGCATACAGAGGGTGTCATAATGATCCTACACTTCCAATTTCGTGCAGTTTTGACTATGTTAGGTCACAGATACCTTCAATTACAACACCTCATTTTTACTTTTTTGTGTTTAACTAGGTGGCGCTATACATGAAATGAGTGGTTATGGAATGGGTAGACATGGCCCCTTGAGATCAACATACAAAAAAAAAATGGTCCTCCTAAACCCCACGGTTTTCGAGATATTCACAGAAAACTGTGTCTGCCCTACCCTCCTTTAGTCCAGTCCAGCGGGGGGGCTACAGATCAAAACGAAAAACGATGGTTCCATGCTATCCATGTGGGGTTACATGCCCACCAAGTTTCGTGTACCCTGGTCTTTCAGTGTCCCGGGAATCATTGATGGAAATTTGGGCATGCGAAAAAAAAAAAGAAAAAAAAAAAGAAAAAAAAAACGAGGTTATGACGCCAATCACACAATGTTGTATTACTCCGGAATAGTAGGAAGGCAAGGAAACACAATAACTGTTTAATGTTTACAACTCTCACCACCGAGCACCCCCTCATCGAGTTTGTGCCCATCAGTGCGCACCAGACTGCACCAGACTGTGATTGACAGTCAGATCTCACACAGCCCTGCTCTGATTGGACCAGAAGAACCGGGAGCTGTGGATTTTTGCAAAACAAATAACCGGCTCCAAGTAGAGGTAGAAGTGCAGGGTTTTTTTCTAAAACCGGCTGATTGATGTTGTTCTGTCGGAGCATAGTGTCAGTTTCAGTGAATATGATCAAAAAAATATTGCCAACTGCAGCTTTAAAGCTTTTTAAAACAACAACAATTTGAGAACAACTTAAAAAACTATTTAAAATATAGAGTACAATAAGAAAAAATGCATCAGTGAGTGCTGTTTTTATACAGTCAAGTGTCAGTTCTAGTCAGGTGATAAGTGCTAGAATTACATAACTGTGCACTATTGCTGGGATCCAATCCAAGACAGCGTAGGCTAACATTGCCTTTGTCATTACACTGCAGCCTGAAAAGCCCAAGCCAGCACACACTTCTTCCCTGTGAAGCCCTATAGCAACACATTACGTCATGCGCGAGGAGAAGAGACCGTCTGTGAGTGAGTCCCAGCTCTGCTCAGGGCTCGCACACTGAACAGAGGCTGCTCTCAGGAGCTTGGGCTGGGGGAGAGAGCGCTCTCTTGTTCCCAGTAAACGCTGGAGGGACAAAAGCCATCTTACAGAACATTGGCTGAGTTATCATAGACTGGGTACTACTACACTACCACCCTAGGAAGCTTGCTCTCTCTCTTTCTCTCTCACTCTCTTTCTCTCTCACTCTCTTTCTCTCTCTCCCTCTTTCTTTCTCTCTCTCTCTTTCTTTCTCTCTCTCTCTCTCTCTGGACAACAGCTCTAAATCATTGCAAAGCCTTAAAGTGCAAGCTCTCTGTTTTAATAAACTCTTCCTTCATCACAAAAGTCCTGAGCCATTGGCCCAGTGCCCCAACATAATCATGTGCTGAAATAGAGAGGTGCACCAGTGTGTGTGTGAGAGTGTGGGCCAGATGTACTAACGCTTTTGCACCCATTTCAGGCGTATTTGTTTCGCAATGTGCGTGTAAAATCATTGCGAGGTATGTACAAACAGGCCGCAATGATGTAAAAGCACAAACTGCCTGTCGCGGGAGCTTAAAATGGCAGATTGCGATTGTCATGTCATGCATATGCATTCATGGGATGATCCAGGGGAAAGTGGGAGTTTAGCGTAAAGAGATGGGAGGGGAAGCGTAAAGAGCGCTTAATTATGTATTCCGTGGTATGTACAAAGACTGCTCCTGAAAGCGCACGTCTATTCTGCGCCTAAATACTTCCGCCTTGTAAAAGCAGGTGTTAATCCAAATTGCAGTTCAATGCGTCAATAAGAGAACCTTTCAAAGACAACAGAATCGCTATTTAGAACACCAGTTTTTGTGGTGAAAGTATTTGTACTACCAAAAGCAACCTTAACTTCTGTTAGCCTTACTTTTACTTTCACGTCATTCACTTAAACTTTCCTACTTGCTAGATTTGACCAATCTTCCATAGCCTACGTGCATAAGTAGTTTGAGTAGAACTACTGATCTTCATTATCTCCCTGCTTGTTTACATCTTATCATATATGGTATTATTTCATGATCGCTAAACGTTTGAGTCTTTAATGTTGTCATCAGTTAACTTCATTCAACTGCGCTTATAGGCACTGCCATTTAGTTGTGGACGTTCGTAAATTGCGTTTATGGGCGGAGAAGGGCAGAGAAAGGCGCAGTTTACACTAAGGATTGAACGATTGATAAATAGCCTACGTCGGAAACTTGGGTCTGACAGCGTTCGCAATCTGCGGTGTGTCCATGGCGCTGATAACGCTACGTTCGCAAATGTACGTACATCTGGCCCTGTGTGTCTACAGTATGTGCACATCTGTGCTTCTGTGTGTGTGTATGTGTGTGTGTGTGTGTGTGTGTGTGTGCGCATCTGTGCCTGTGTGTGTGTGTCCTTCTGTGTACATTTGAGCTTTTGCAAAGCTCTAGTAATGTGTAACATAAATAGCCTGCTGTAAATCAATATTCAGACTGGCAGCAGGATGCAATGCTGCACATATCAGTGTCCCCCACCTCAGCCCTGCTCTTACACACACACACACACACACTATGCGCACATAGACACACACACACGCACACACACACACACACGTACACACTCTCTCTCTCTCTCTCACACACACACACACACACACACACACACACTGGTGCGCCTCTCTATTTCAGCACATGATTATATTGGGGCTCTGGGCCTTTCCTCTGAGCCAGTGGCATGGTTTCACTACAACCACTCCTCACACACCGGAGGCACGCCGTCATGTGTGTGTGCGTTACAGCTCAACACTGACAGAAAGAGAGAAAGAGAGAGAGAGAAAGAGAGAGAGAGAGAGAGAGAGAGAGAGAGAGAGAGAGAGAGAGATAGAGAAAAAGAGAGAGAATGATACAAATACTGTACAAAGACTGAAAGAGTGAGGCAGAGATAAAGATAGAAAGGGAGAGAGAGGGAAAGAGAGAGAGAAAGAAAAGAGACGAGAGACCGAAAAGACAAGGGAGAAAGCCAGAGAGGGCAAGAGAAAGAGTGTGTGAGCGCGGTTATGTGCGTGTGGGTGTGTTTATGTGAGAAAAAGTGCCATAAATAACCATAGCCTGGCAGATCCAACCATGCGCATAAAGCAGTTTGTGTGTGTGTGTGTGTGTGTGTGTGTGTGTGTGTGTGCGTGTGTGTGTGTGAGCGTATGTGTGTGTGTGAGCGTGAGTGTGAGCATGTGTGTGTGTGTGTGTGTGTGTGTGTGTGTGTGCTGAGACTCTGCTCCAGTCTCATCAGACTCTCTCTGGGGAGGAGGGGTTTATTCCTTTCCCTTTGATAGGATGCAGAACCTCATTAGCGCCTCTGCCGGCTCTGAACCGGCTCTGTACTGCCCTAATAACACATCCAGAGATGACCAAGAACAGCGTCTGAACCGGCCTAATAACACATCCAGAGATGACCAAGAACATTGCCTGCAAATATTAAGACGGCTTTGATTTCCAGCCAATGCCCCTTAGACAATTTCTTGTGTTATGCATATAAAATATATCTGACACCATCAAAATGTTCAAATCTATGGAAAAAGTTGAGATTAATGCAAGTCTCTTCCTGAAGGAGTGCTTGCTGTGTCCATTATTTCTGGGGAAATCTTGCAAAATGCAATGCTTTTTTTCTTAATATAAAATGTACTGTACAATATCTGTAGCAAACAAACCCTTTGCAGTCACACACACAAAGACAGACACAAACACATTAACACAGTTAGCTGTATAGCTTCAAGCAGTTTTCCAGTCTATAGTTAGCTTGAAAGGCTACTCTGAAGCATGCCACACACACACGCACGCCACACGCACGCCACACGCACGCCACACACACACACACACACACACAGGAATGAGACAGCACATCCTCTACGTTGAGACAGGTGCAGAATTTGTTTTCATGGGAAGAAAGCCAAAGAGCATAACTCACTCCTCTAATGACCAACACACACACACACACACACACACACGCAAACACACACACACACACACACGCAAACACACACACACACACACACACACACACACACACACACACACACACACACACACTGCACGGCACGGAGACAGTGTTCCCTTATTATGATTAGTCATAAGAATCTGTTCCATTTCAGCTTCAGTGACATACAGCACTATTCTCATCATCACAGCAGAGGCTGAAGCACTAGCACTGGGATGTGAAAACTGATTTCCTCGCATGAGAAAAAGGGACATTTCTCTGGAGCTCAGCTCTTGTCTGTTCTGACGAGCATGAGAACCCAGCTGAACCCAACTGCTTTAGTGGCCTGATAATGGGCCGGAGCAAAAGCCCTTTGGGGCAGTTCATCAGCAAACAGACTGAGCTGAGCTCCAGAGAAATCAGATGGATTTACTGGAATTAAACACAACAGCCCGCCTCCAAACCCAAACTTAAGTGCCCTCTCAAAAATCCAAAACACATTTGACTGGGGTGGGACAAACAAGGCTGCGGTCAAATCCAAATGATATTACATGCTGCGCTGACCCGGCCAAATTAACCACGTCCGATAAACTTGAACTGAACTCATACTGCTCTAACGACTAATGATGTGGCTGGACAGAGTAGAGAGGTAGAGGGCACGAACCTTCCGGAAGAGTCTCTGGCTGCCTCCGCCGGCTGAGGTGGGGTAGTAGATGTAGACGTTGTGGTCCTCGGCAGACACCGGCTTCTCCACAAACGGTTTGGGGAACACCTCTCCATTCACCTCCACATGGTCCTCCCCCTCCACCAGATTACACTCTGCAGGGAGGAGAGCCCGTGGACACAGCACACTTCTTTATTATTAGAACCAGCCCCTGTGTGTCAACCTCGTAGCTGAAGACATTTATCAAAATCAATGTGTAAATGCAGAAAGGCAGGAAATTAGGGTAATTGACAATGGAAATAATCATTATCCCTAGTTGGAAGAATCTGTTTTTTCTGATCTGATTCTCATTTTAATGAGCAGAACAAACATATTTAATTTGGAAATGAAGCAAAACAAAATTATTAGTGACTACACTGATCCAAACTAAACAAAATAGGTTAAGTTTTTTTTGGAGTTTTCTGTGTAAAGAACATCTGGCCAGTAGAAAAGAAGCCAAGAAGACTTATCATGTTTGAGCCGGACCATTCCTCCTCCTTTGTCCTATGAGAGACTTGGGGAAGAATGGCCATAATGTGCGACAGTAATCTAATAACAGAGCTTCCTTTCTCTGGAGACGGAGGGCCGATGCTTGCGTGATGTTGGTTTAGATATAATGACTAATGACTGGCAGACAGACGCATCAGAACACTGCGTCTTCAGACACTCAGCTCAGCTCCACATTAGGAGCTATATTTACCCACAGACCAAAATAAACCGTCGCTCGGCCAGATAACAGGAAATGGAACTGACGAGAGTCTTGTGAGATCTTTTCTTTCTCTCCTTGCTTGCGTGACGGAGAGAAAGAGAGAGACAGAGAGAGGGAGAGAGAGGGAGAGAGAGAGAGAAATGTTCAAGGAGAGAGTCTTTTTGTTCCTCTGGTAGCTCGCAAGCTGCAGAGAGCCGGGAGATGAGAGGAGGTAGCCAAACACTGCACTATAAATAAGGCTCTCTGGTCTCATCTCACCTTGTGGTTTGTCTGGGTCCCGGTTGAGCACGGCGTAGCGCGGCAAGTCAATGCCCTCCTCCTGCAGGATACGGTACACCTCTCTCCTGATGGGTCATAATCACAGGCATGAACTCACCTCTGCACACCACTCTGTTCTGGCTTTTAGAATGCAGCTTGAAAAGTGCTTATTGTGACACAACATCCACTCTCTTCCACGCCAATGTCAAAGTAATTTGGCCTTAGTGACAAAATGCTATGTGAAGTTTCGATGGCGTAATCATTCATGTCGGCTTTCCAAAACTACAATTACAGCTAGAAGATGGGTTGCCAGCTGGTAGTCATACCGACAGTGACAACTACAAATTACGGCAGCAGCAAACTGTTATCTAAGACAGATAATTGTAGCATAAGCTCTAAATGGCTTTACAAAAAACACATTTGCAGGATAAAACATGGAAATTACCCTGGGTGGTAACTGTCCTCCATGCCATAATGAAATGCATCATACCACCCAAGGTTTAGGTTATTTTAGTATAACTGAATGGTGCACTGTTTTTATACATACATACTTGTGTGAAACATCTTACATGCTTTATAGGGAAGAGGGGACCGAGCCTGACCGCAATTCCCACAGTACATTAAAACAGCACTTTATCCCAAATTGGGGTGCATGATAGTCTAGTGTTATTAATAACATGCAACAGATGCATTCACATGTAATGTTTTACATTCACTTTGGATTATGGACCTATTCTTCAAATCTCCAAAGCTGTGCTGTATTGTTTCTTCACAAGCAATCTGGAGGTGAGAACTGGGTGCCCAGGTGTTGGGTACTATACCTGTCTTGTATGTAGTACTGCATATTCAGGTCATTGATCAGAAGTGGGTTTCTGAGTTTGGCGTAGCTTACTGCTTTATCCAGTGGAAAGCCTGTGAACGCAGGACAACAGAGTCAATGGTATCTTAAAATTCCTCTGTCAGTAAAAATGACCTCAAACCAAAACAACACGGGTCAGCATGTCATCATCACTGTCACAGGGTGTTGTCGTAATGACAGTAAACAGTCTGTGTGTTTACGTGAGGGGGACGACTGGGCCGGCTGCTCATTAAGTCCCTGCTGTGTGATTCTGGTCAGCTAAAAAAAACCGAGCCAGGACATTCTTGTTGGTTTTCTCATTTGTTTCTGAGGAGGCAGATGTCTGTTGTGTATCTGTGTGCTGTCTTTTCAGATCACCGGGGGAAGCTAGATCTTAGAGTTTGGTAAGTTTAGGATTATTCAAGGTCACCCTTAGTGTAACACTGGCTGATACTAACGTCTCTAATAGGAAAGAATTCAGCATCAGCACCAATATGTTTTAGCCTGAGCACCTGTCTCAGTAGACATGTCCTCTTTTTAATTAATTGAATTCTCACCAGGCTTCACTTCTTAAAAATACTTTTTTTATGGAGAGATCTTGTAGAAACTACAGGTACCCACTGGCCCCAACCATTAAAGTCCTGTAACAGGCTGAGTTAATTACAGGGACAATTAGCCCACATTTGGTTTTCCATCCAACTTAGCAATGCAAATCTTGACTATTCAAGTGGAAACGCTTAAAATGGAAATGATAGTAAATTTGAATAATAGTGCATACGGAAAGTATTCACAGCGCTTCACTTTTTCGTTATGTTTCATACTCCTCTTAAAATGGATTCAATTATTATTTTGTTCTCATCAATCTACACACAATACTCCAACACCCCACAAAAAAACAAATGTTTGGAGTGTTTTGTAAATTTATAAAAAAAAATAATGTTGTATGTCAGAGTGAAAATCAAGCCACGAGGTCGAGAGAATTATGCTTCTCTCATTTTCTCAAATGAACTCTATATCTCATTCATAGTGACCATTGGGTCCTTGGTTACCTGTCTGACCAAACTCTTCCATTTGAGAAGGATGGAGACTATTGTGCTCTTGGGCACTTCCAATGCTGCAGAAATGTTCTTGTACCCTTCCCCAAATCTGTGTCTTCACACAACCCTGTCTAGCAGGTCTACGGACAATTCTCTCGACCTCGTGGCTTGGTTTTCACTCTGACATACACCATCATCTGTGAGACTTTATATAAAGAGAGGTGTGCCTCTCCTAATAATGTCCAGTGAATTCATTTAGGCACAGGTGGACTCCAATAAAGTTTTAGAAGCATCTCAAGGACCATTGATAAAAGGAGGATGCACCAGAGCTCAATGGCAAGTGTCATAACAAAGGGTCTGAAAGAGGAGTCTGAAACATAAAATGTGGAAAAAGGGAAGTGCTGTGAATACTTTCTGTATGCACTGTATATAGAACCAAGAAATTCATTGGAGTATAATGCATTCAAGCATATACTGTAGGGCAGGCCTATTCAACTAGCGGCCCGCTTACTGGGTGTGGAAAGTTTTTCAGCACACACTCATTCTCCATCAATAAATCTCACTCCAAGCTGAGTTGGCAGCCATGACTCATTTTTCTCAACTAGCCACAATTATGATGTGGTGTGATGTGTCACAAAGTATGATGTGTGATTTTAGCCACATCATATTTTGTGGTTTTCCTATCTGTCCCTCTTGGTACAGAAGTTGAATAGCCCTGTATATTAGTGCAGGGCGATATGTAGCAAAAAAAAGGTGTTTGGAACATTTCATATAGATTTTTGCAAAGTATGATTTTTCACTTCTTCAGACCCTATAGTTTGCAAAACTACCTGTTTCCAATTTTTTCCCAGACTGCACAGGTCCAAAATCCAAGATGGCGGATAGATCACCAAAAATTGCAAATAATCACCTTTTTAAACATTTTAAATATGGATATATGTGAGGTATTATCATTATATACATACATTTTCTAATAAAATTGAACGGCTTAGGTAATAAATATGATCATGGGTGACATGAGATGTCATGATTATCAACCAGTGATGGGTGTAACCACCATTATGCTATTTATTGGCATACCCGGAAAAACACATTGACTGATTAAAAGTTTCCTTCACATAACCTAATAATCATTTGAATTAAAGTAATGTTCTGCAATCACCACAATAGATTCGATTAGATTCAACTTCATTGTCATTGCAGAGTACAAGTATGAAGACAATGAAATGTGGTTTGCGTCTAATCAGAAGTGCAAAAAAGGAGAAAAGTGCAATGTGATATAGAAAGTATAAACAGGTGGTGCATAGACAGGTCAAGAAATTTAGTGCAGTGTAGACTAGTTGATTTATATAAGGTAGAGAGGTTTAGAGTAATATAAATATGTGCAGTGTATATTAGCAGTTACCTTATAAAAGCAGAATAAATATGGCTTTGTAATGTGAACAATGTGTAAACAACATATATTGGGGGGGGGGGGGGGGTGTCTGCCTCCTTGTTGTCCCTGTCAAGGTTGCTATGGTCGTGGACACCTCAACAGGCACAGGCAAGGAGGCATTGGGCGGGGTTGGGGGTGGGGGCTTTGTAGGTTGGTTGTCACCGGGATGCAGAGCTAGAGCTCAGCTGCAGGAAAGCTTCCTCTGAACCTGCGGTGCGCCTTATGCAAGCATCACTTGCCCTGGATGGCCTCAATGGAGGGGAGTGAGGAACTGGTGATGCGTTGGGCAGTTTCCACCACCCTTTGCAATGCTTTTCGGTCGTGGGCAGAGCAGTTGCCATACCAAACTGTGACACAGTTGGTAAGGATACGCTTGATGGTGCAGGGGTAGAAGTTCACCAGAATCTGAGGAGCCGGTGGACCTTCTTTAGCCTCCTCAGATAGAAGAGACGCTGGTAAGCCTTCTTGATCAGGGTAGAGGTGTTGAGGGTCCAAGAGAGGTCCTCAGAGATGTGGACACTCAGAAATCTGAAGCTGGTGATACACTCCACTTCAGTCCCATTGCTAGCTTTAGACTTCCTGAAGTCCACAATGAGCTCTTTTGTCTTTAATAATTCTGTCTTTCAGGAAATTGTGGGAACATATGAATTTGTTGATTATATGCAAGCCTAATGCTGTCCACTACAGCTAAGTCTGCCTTCATCCATGAATTGTGACTGGTTTCAGAAACAGCATCATCTGAACAATCTATAGAGAGTAGCTCAGTGCAATTAACACACACATTGGATGGCATCTTGATAGATGGCATGGCTGTTATGCAGGAGATGGTTGTCAGGAAAAGTGACAAACTGTTGCTAAGATCTGGTCCATACAATGGGAAAAGCACATGATAAGGGATACAAAATACAAGACGACACCAATCAAAGACTTTAAAGCTTTCCTGGGATCAAAGGAAACCAAAGCCAACCTCGTCCTCTACCTTGCTCATAAAGCTGTTGAACTATGTAAACTGCCAGTCACAGATCACACAAGGTGTTTGCCCTTCACAGGGTACCAGACATCAACAAAGACAGTCTCATTATCATGGGCACTGGAGAGCGTTGACATCGAAAAGATACATCTCAGAGATCTTGACGTACCCTAGCGGCAGCAAATGTAATTTCCAGCCAGGGTAGTCTAGCAACTCTCCGTTGGCTTGTGAGGTGGAAAAAACAAACTTCGGTCCGGCCAATCACATCGTGCATAGAGTCGGTGGACCTATCGGGTATTCTATTGTATCCTATCCCATCAGGAAATTGATGGACAACCGTTTATCCCGTGGGAAAGGAAAGGTTTCTGTTTCAAGTCAATCAAGTCATGATGATGTCATTAACACACTTGTAGGCTTGTAGTAGGTCCTCATCCATCTCCAGACGTGTTAGCTGGATGTGAGACATTTGTGTGTCAGCTCCTCAAAACATGGTTTTGAAACAGCTAAAGCCCTTCGGTGGAACTCGGGAACTAGGGAAATCCCATCCCTTATGATTGCCCTACCATCGCCTATTGCTGTCCCCATGCTCGGTTTTCTGCCCGAGCAGCCTAGAGACCCACTACTTGCCCTAAGAGGAATCCTAATCCCTATGGACAATTCATCCCCTACACTGGACTATTTGAACTTAACACTAAATAGGATTCATGAATTATCATACTGGTTATGTAACCATCTAACCACTTTGTAACATATACCTCAGGTGGCTCTAAATACCATGTTATTCTCTGTATATAGACCTTACCGTCCTGTAACTGACCACAGGCAGATGGGTCAGGCCCTTGAGTAGTGGATCTGCTTGAGGTTTCATCCTATATGTTTCTCCAATTCTTGGGAGTTCTTCCTCGCCCCTGTTACTAATGGGCTCTGTCTGAATGTTTAACACTCTGTAAAGCGCCATAAGACATGGGTAATGTTTTGACACTCTATAAGTGAAATTAAGTTGAAATTGAAATTCTGAGAGCACACAGGCAAGCAAATGTTTGGGCACAAGATACAGTGCCTGCTCCAAAGATTCTTGACTCACATTACTGGGATGGAGGCAAATTGTTGATGGGCAATGGGCTCCTGTTTTGTCAAAACTTCCACCAGCACCAGAAGCTGTTGTGGAGCTTGTAAAGTGCTGTTGTCTTGCCAGCCAATACAGTAGAAAGTGTTCTTGCAAGAGTAACAACTGACCAATCACACAACTTTGCAGGTTTGAAGGCTCTGAGGAGATGTGCAATATTAAAAAGACAGTGACAGTGGTGAGGATAAATACTTGAGTGACAATGACAATGTTTTGTTGAACTCTTAAATAATGAAACAAGATGCAGATTTTAAAACAATTTTCATTTTTTCTCCAAATTTCTTGGCAAATGATGCAATACATCTTTTGTAAATAGTCTGTACCTCACTTGTCTACCTTATTATGACCGCCGCGCAGCGAAGCGGCGGTCACATAGGTTTAGTCAGACTTTTTTTTTTTTTTTTTTTTTTCGCATGCCCAAATTTCCGTCAATGATTCCCGGGACACTGAAAGACCGGGGTACACAAAACTTGGTGGGCATGTAACCCCACATGGATAGCATGGAACCATCGTTTTTCGTTTTGATCTGTAGCCCCCCTGCTGGACTGGACCCCCCGAAAGGAGGGTAGGGCAGACACAGATTTCTGTGAATATCTCGAAAACCGTAGGGTTTAGGAGGCCCATTTTTTTTTGTATGTTGATCTCAAGGGGCCATGTCAACCCATTCCATAACCACTCATTTCATGTATAGCGCCACCTAGTAACACAAAAAAGTAAAAATGAGGTGTTGTAATTGAAGGTATCTGTGACCTAACATAGTCAAAACTGCACGAAATTGGAAGTGTAGGATCATTATGACACCCTCTGTATGCACGCCAAGTTTTGTGGAATTCCGTTCATGGAGGGCCACACAATAAATTAATTTATGTTACTATACACCAACTGGCCTGTAGGTGGCCGGAGACAGTTTTCTGTGAATATCTCGAGAACCGTAGGGCCTAGGAGGTCCACCTTTTTTATGTATGTTGGTCTTAAGGGGGCATGTCAACCCATCCCATGGGGGGCCTTACAATAAAATAATTTATGTGTACATTTAGTGACGTACACCAACAAGGATTCCCGGGACACTGAAAGACCAGGGTACACAAAACTTGGTGGACATGTACCCCCACATGGATAGCATGGAACCGTCATTTTTCGTTTTGATCTGTAGCCCCCCTGCTGGACTGGACCCCCCGAAAGGAGGGTAGGGCAGACACAGTTCTCTGTGAATATGTTGAGAACTGTAGGGCCTAGGATGACCATTTTTTTCCGTATGTTTGCCTCCAGGGGTCATGTTAACCCATTTCATGTGCACAAACAGATACACACACACACACACACATACATTCACAGTAATCATACGTATGACACATACTCACACAGTAGACATATGTACGCTTGCATGCACAGGCACATACGCAGGCACACACACAAGCTCGCACACACACACACACACACACACACACAAAATCAAGAATTTCTCAGAATTATGAACAGGCAAGATGGAGGTGGGGTTGTATAAAATGAATTTTACATGTGAAATCTATGAACTAATCATGTTTTGGTACTTGTTGTCTAGCAGATACCAGTGAGAATTGAGTGTGGATAATGCAATTTAGTGAGACAGAATCATATAGGCCTTTCAGCGTGATTTCTTTTTGTGGAAAAAATGTGCTGGACTGGGCGGCGGTCATATTACGCTCTGCGGTACATCTAGTTATGTGTATATTTATCAAAAAATTTGACCACTTTTATATTATTACTTTTATATTATTTTTCTGCATATTTTGTCCGCCATCTTGAATTTTGGCACTGAAAATTAAGAAAGAAATTGGAAACAGGTTGTTTTGTATTCAATGGGGTCCTAGCAAGTAAAAAATCACCAGTTGCAAAAATCTATATGAACTGTTCCTAAAATTACACGATTCCCCATACTATATAGGGTACAATGCAACTAAGGTTGATGGAACAGGTTTATACCCATCAAATCGCATTTGACATTTCATGATGTGTTTCTGTTTTCGTTCCATTTAACTCATCCCTTTATTAAGAGAGTGGCCATTTTATTGACATCGCCCAGCAAATGGAAACACACAGACTCACATTTCTTTAAGCCAAACTCTCATGATTGAGCTTTAAATGTGTGGAGGACATTTACACCACCCAAGGCGACCACAATTGTGAGTGATGCAAGTCACCCTGCTCACAATTTATTTGATCTACTGCCCTCTGGGAAGAGGTACAGAAGCCTGCGCTCCCGCACCACCAGACTCACCAACAGCTTCATACACCAGGCTGTTAGGATGCTGAACTCTCTCCCCCCTCACCCCCCTCCACCCTCAGCTACATAACATCCTGGACTTTGAACCCACAATGGCTGCCTTGCACTACTCCACTTGTACACTTTGCAACTTGTTGTTGTTGTCCTGTTGTCCTGAAAACACAACACTTCTGCTGCTCTTACATAACTTGCACCACTATGCCACTTGCTTACCTAGGTCAAACAGAACTACCTCAGACATTTATTGGCCTGACTTTGCACTATTATATTGACTGTCTATGCACAATTTCAACCCAATTTTGCTGCTCTTATTTCTTCATTGTATGTGCCTTCTTATTTACTCATTTATTGTTTACTTGAATGTTATGTTTGTCTGTGGACTTAATTGGTAAAATATGTCTTGTCTTCACCGTGGGATAGTGAGAAACGTAATTTCGATCTCTTTGTATGTCTGGGCATGTGAAGAAATTGACAATAAAGCAGACTTTGACTTAGACTTTGACTTTGAGCTGAATGGAAGCCTAGCTAATGAGGGTACGAGTCAGGTGACCACAGGGCTCTGCTGACGGACCTTTGGAGTGGAAGGAGATGAGGCAGTCACAGAGTGGCCACTTCTCCACGGGCTCGTTGAGAATGACGTCCTCGGGGAAGATCACCACGGTGATGTACTCGAAGCGGCACAGTCTCTCCAGGATCTGAGTCATGGGTTTGGACTTGGACTTCTTCATCATGCAGCAGATCCCCATCACGATCTGCCTCTCTGGAGGCTGGAGAGAACACAGAGAAGAGGAGGGGAAAGAGGTGAAGAGAGGGAGTTAAAGCTGATCAATAAGAAAGGGGTTAGTAGAAAGAGTTGCTTTGGTGTGTGTGTGTGTGTGCGCGCAAGTGAGCAAGTCAATAACCAACACCAGGTTCAGCAGGAATGTGGGTAAATATCAGATGAGTTTACAGGCATAAGGGGTAAATATTATGTAGCTGGGCAGGTATATTTTGCCATCTGGGCAAACGGCTTCATATCTCAGGTGTGATGCAGGTGCAGGTTTCTAGTGTAAACTGGCCGAAAACACAAGATCATATCAAAGTTCCACACACTGGCTAAGCCCAGCTGAGGCAGAGAAAATGTCTAAACATATTTTGGTTCCAGTTATGGCTATGGTTATGATCATGGTCACAGCAGTAATCCCATTTTCTGTTCTCCATTCTCAACCTTTCCCCATTCCAATTCATTTAATGATAAAGTTTCAAAGTTACTATTGACAAAATGATCATGAATCTGAGGACACTACAAAACCTTCTCAGTCAGCGACATGGCAACACACACAGGGAGCTGGCGGTTAAGGCTCAGGCAGATTGCTATAAAAGGTTAAGTCATGCTGAATTGTCATCCTTATAATTCCCTGTCTAACACTTTTGGTTGATGTGCAGCTCGGGCACAAGACCTAGGGCCCAGTTAGTGGTGCACGCTCTCCTTATGAAGTGCAGAGTCAGCGCGTGCAGCACTGTGATTAAAGTGAGACGAGTCGGAGATGATTCAGGGTTTTGAAGCCAAGGTGTGAGGTGTTACTTGGCGCCAGATCGGAGTTGGGTTGATGATGGTGCTTTTGTCCCTGTGATCTTTAGTCTTCAATGTCGCGTTTATGATGGTATGATGGTTTGTATGCGAACTCAGTTTCTCTTAATGGGATAATAACTTTGACTTTGGATTGACTCCTTTTTTTAATCGTTAGTCAAACATTAGTCGTTTGCACCTATGAAAGTCTCAAAAAGTTATTTGTGCTAGGGTCCTTCTCTGGGTTTAGTCATTTGAAGTGGCCCAGGGCCTGCTGCTTGACTTGGGGCTTAGTGACCTGTGGCTGGGGGTGTAAAGGCACACATGTTCGTACCAAACCATTTAGGTAGAACACATCTGGCTCAATACAGATGTGTACCGAATGTACCAAATGCAGTCTTTAACAGTAATCACCAGTAGGCTTGGACACCATGTTTCAAATCCAAGTTTCCACACAAACATATTAAGCAGCGGACCATATAAACATGTTAACACTACCTTCAGGCGTACTGTACTGGAAATGAACCGAACCGTGACTTCAAAAACGAGGTACACACCGCACAGTGATTTTTAGACCCCTACCCGTGGCCCCAGAACGCTACGCACCGAGTCGGCCTCCTCGTCGTCCTCGTACAGCTCCACGTCGGTCCTCATGCTGCAGCCGTGGTCCGTTCCCTCGCGCTCATCGTCGTCCTCCTCGCCCACAAAGAATCTGGGAGCGCCGCGCTGGCTCGCACCCTGGCTGCCCGCCTCTGACATCACAGTCCACGACGGCGGCGGCTACAAGCCTCAGCGTACCGCCGCGCCATCGCACGCCGCTCACCGCACGCACGCACGCCCGCCACTCACCCAGCGAGAGGCGCCGTGCCAGGGGGCAGAGGCACGCTGCAATGACTCACAGGGGGTTCTGTTGGGAAGGACACACAACACAAGGCACATGCAAGCAGAGAGACCGTTGATTGACCATTCAGGAGTCCTACATTCTACTTTGCTCCTCATGTCAGGCCTATAGGCTATGACTTAACTAAATAAATCATTGAAATGTAAGTCATACATAACTGAAAACCAAAACAGGCAATATATATATATATAAAAGAAATATTAAATAAAAAAGGACAACCTTCAGTTGTCATTTATGAGCGGTATGAGCACTATACAAAAAACAATAATAAAAGGCCTCTACAAGATTGACTGTGCACAGGGATTTACCAGTAGAACAATCCTGGGTTGTGTTTGCATTTAAAACAACTCTAATCCGCTATAATCCAATCAAATGTAATCTGACCCACAGCAGCAGAATCACACAGCATGGCTGGACTCACCCGGTGGTCAGACCTGAGAAGAGAAGAGGGACGGCAGGCTGGGGTGGGGGATGAGGGGGTTAGTCTGATTAGGGTACGGAGCCTGTGATGGTGACAGGGGGACGCGGAGTGGTCATTCTCAGATCAGCCTCTTGTGCGGATTGCCTATGAGTGGGTAAGTCCAGATATGACCTCCTGATGATAAGCCATTCTTCATTGGGTTTGATTCCTACACACACACACACACACACACACACACACACACACACACACACACACACACACACACACACACACACACACACACACACACAAAAAATCAGCAAAGTTGAAACTAAGAGGTAAGCAATGGGCTCTGTGCAAACCAGTTTGTTCTGTTTGTTGACATGGCTGTCATGGCAACACCTTAAAAAATTAGTGCTTTAGTTGTACCAAAACGTAAAAATTACGTGATTAATTTGGTACCACTGAAGCACTCCTCTTCAGGTGCGTGTGGATAGCCATGTCAACGAACAGGAAAGTGGTTTGCCAACTTCAAGTAAGCTAGTGCATACCAAGCATATCTCTTGTGATGCTGCATACAATTAAGCTTCAAAGACATAAGACCAGGCACATCTGAATGACCCTCTTAAACTTACGGAGAGGACCGTCGAACATCTTTACATAGCAAGATAAGCTGCAACAGTAGGTAGCTTGATACTTTATTACCTCCTGCTCTGTTAGTGCTAACAGCTTAGTCCCTCTGGACCCCCCCCCACCTCCCTCCCTTAATAAAGCAGGAGGTCTGACACACCTGTCTGCAGTGTCCCCATGCAGGTGGGGGGTTGCCAGAGCAGGTGTGTCACTGAGGCACAGGTGGTTATCAGAAGAAGCCCAAGAAGGCAAGCTGGCCACCTCTGTGCGTTAAGAGGGCTTGGTGCCTTCCAAAGAAGAGGACAGACCCACAAATATACACATGCATGGACGCACACACACACACACACACACACGCACGTACACTCGCACGCACTCACACACGCACACACACACACACACACGCACGTACACTCGCACGCACTCACACACAGGGATAGGAGTGCAATCCAAGCCATGCGAGTCCTGGCTCGCTCTGTGCCATCTGTGATACACAATATGCACTGAAAAGAATGTGCTTCCCTAAGTGCCCTTGCCCTTGGCAACAGAACCACCACTGAATGGGATGGCCTGGCATACTGTCAATATTTAGTCTCATTTCAGACAGTGTCTAATTGTTCACACCTGGCTAAGATAAAATAATTTGGGCTCAACTTTTCATATCAGGCTACACTCAATACAGTATGATCAAATGCTAGCAACTTTAATAGGAACAGAATTAGTTTTCAAAAGCAAAATCAAAGCAGTAAATATATGAATCATCTGTCAGCCTTGGCAGGTTCTAATCCGAACAGTTAGTTTGGTTTACCATACACCTGGTCTTGCTCTCGACCAAAAGTGATGGTAATTTAGTCGCTAATACTGTAACCACAGCTGTGTCAGCAGCTGGTAGTGCATTGACATTTTTACCTCGACCAGCTGTAAGGCCTGAGTAATAAAGTCCACCTCATGTCCTGAAACATTATCAGTGCCATCCTAATGAACCATGACTTGCTAGCTGTTCAAGTCCTGGCTCCAAGGACACCTGGGCACTCCACTTCCTTGGCTGAGATAATTCGATTGAGGGAGGTAGAGCTTTAATCATTGTGTGCTGAAACAGCAGAGACAATCTGGCTAGACTTAATAAGTCATCTTAAACAACTGACCTGTCGCTAAGCCCCGCCCCCCATTGTTACCGTGTGAAAACTCGGACAAACAAACCAGACTTGATTAGAAACATTGTGGACAATGGCAGCTGACAGTATATGAAAGCAGGCTTTGAGGACGTTTTGATCGATAAGAGGATTTACTTTCCTCCAGAAGCTATCAAAAGGGACTTAATTATGCTATGGAGGGGTGTATTCAAAACTTAAGAATACATACAAGGTGACAAGCAGTTGTGGCAAGTAGCCTTGCAAATCACCGTGCAAAAACCACTGACGTTAATGCTAGCTAGCTAGCTAGTGGAAGATTGATACTAAGATATGTTAGGTTACGTTAATATTTGATGTAGTAAGAATATAGTAGTTGGTTAATGAGCATTCATCTTGGGATTTAACTGGGAACCTGTGCCCACGTTGTTGGCTTAGTAGCCTACATTACGTCGAGCTGTTGCAAACACTGCTGATGAAAATATACCCCGTTTTATAGTCTCTCGGGGTACCAGCTATCAGAATTACACGTCCCCCATGCAAAAGGTTTGACCATGGTTATCCGTCGGGGTTTTTTGAGTTAATAAACTCCATAAATAACCATTAATTTGACATTTTATGCCTGCTCCTTGTTGTTTCCTATGGAGTTGTCCGAGCTGATGTCCGAGTCCCATTGAGGCTGGACTGTCATTGGCTCATCAGCGTTCTAAGGGTGGCGCTTAGCGACAGGTCAATTGTTTATTCTCAAAGAACGCTATATTTATAAGTACACTGACCAAGCATTATTCATTAATACAATGTCGCCACAGGCAGGCAGAGAGCTGACTCTTCTCGCCAAATACCAATTGCACGTCTGTCTCCATCCTTCCGTTCGATAGAAAACAGAGTATCAAAACCTGCGCTTTCCAATCCTATTTAACCCTGAAAATCCCCTTTGCATCTTGGCATCCAGTTTATTTAAAGCAAAGCCGTTTCCATGGATAACAGGATTACTGTGTTAAGCCTACATCTCCATTACACCTGCGAGCCAAACCAAGCCTAAAGCATTATTACTGCAACATGTGGTTGAATTTAAAATACCTATACTCGATTGCATGAAACGGCGTGGTTATTTACTTTAAGCGTCAAGTGTGCTGGGGATCATAATGAAAAGCCAATAGAGCGGTTGCGTAGAAAACCTATTGGGTCAGAAAGAGCAGTCTGATATGTTCCGCTAACAAGCGCCAGTGGAATGTTAAAAACAAATTCTGACTAACCTGAGAGAAGCGTATGTTAGCATGGCTAGACCCATGGAATTTAGCAACGTCGCCTGATATTACATTCGCCTCTGAAGTTCGACTGGACTGTACAGCATTCCAGGTTTTCACATCGTTAGAGTGCAGTGCAATGTTAAAACATCACTTGTTGCACCATTTACCGTTTTAGCCGTTGGTGTTGGTGTCGACAACAAATGTCACACATATAACAGAGTTAACATATTGCTATACATCTTATTCCATCATAAAATAAACGTATGAAATGTCCCTCTCAATTTGAAAACGCCTGCAGAAGAAGGCTCGCTTCAATTGCAGCCGACCAAAGCAAGCAACCGGGCCATTAGCTTGTGAGCTAACAGTGGCAGATAGCTAACAATTCAATGTAAACAAGTCACTTTGTTCATGCCATTTGAAACATTAAGTCTGCTGTAAACTTGAGCTGCAACGAATCACCGAAGACGATCCTAGGCTCAAATATAAAAAAGTGAATCAGCATGTCATTGTGTAGCCTATAATACAGCATTGTGCAATAAAACACAGCGGTACTTACAGATAAACCGTTTTGTTGACGTTTGACTGCTTCCTTCTCCGTTGACAGCTTTTGAAGTGTAACCAACCTTGTTGTGTGAATCGCAAATATCACCGAGAGGAGCGCAAAAAATGGCCAATTGTAGAGAAGTATTCACTACTTTAAGCCCGCCCAGTTGATGGTTAACCACCCAATGCTGTGCCTGCATGCGGCAAACAACGAGTCACGCAGGAAATTCAATTCCATGAGCAAGTACGACACCTGTTGGTCAAAAACAGTAATACAACTATTGTTAGAGACTACGTCACAGGGTTTGAGACATGACATCATGTGAGAATT
>NC_055970.1:12254009-12331509 GCF_018492685.1 Alosa sapidissima
CACACACACACACACACACATACAGTCAACGTCTTGACCACTGCACAATGATAGCATTCATTGTGAATGACATTCAGTTAAACACAGGCCAGAGAGGTGTTGTGGTAATGATAAATTGAGGATAATGCCTGCAAGCCAGCCAATGATATAAAGTTGGTCAAAGAACTGTATTTTTTGGGATTATTATTTCAAGATGACTTCAGTATGGGGATAATGGATAGTGTGGATATTGGCAACCCATTGAAATGGAACAATTTTCGTATCCATTTCCTTACTGTTTGGAATTTGAAAGTGATTCATGGAGAGACCGAGTAATACAAAAGAGAAAGCTGTTTTAACAGTTAACAGTTACAGTTTTTTCTGATTGCTTAAGCAGATTTTTTGCAACTATTGGCTATTTTTACAAAACTCTACACACAAATAGGAAAACCTTTCACCAAATCAGCAAAACATTGTAGTTCTCTTGCAAAAGATAACACACCTTGCTTAACTCTTGACACCTTCGTAAAAATTGAGTTTTCATATCAAACTGTTAACACAAGTCATCACAATAATAAGCACACAATGTGCCAACTACACACTGATGGTATGAATAAAAAACACATCTGGCTTTTGCTTTCTCTGTGCACAAGGTAGGCTATGTCAGTTTGAGGTCATACTTTTGTCATAGTTCTGTAAACATACAGGGATCCAAACTTCAAGTATTGGTGTTTATTTACACTCATCAATACAAACACAATCTGTTTTTCCTAGCCTGGGTGCCAGCGGAACTTAGTCCCGCCCACAACATTTGAGGTCGGGAAGTTCGGTCTGACATTGCTCCATTGTGGAGCAACTATGCTCGCCCTAAATCTGGCGGACCAATCAAATCGGGCTTTACGATGATGGACAGGTGAGCAACAGCGCCTTGTCTATCACGTCATCTGAGCACGCTTAGATTAGGCCTATGTTTGCAACAAAAACGCTGTGGCTAGAAGGAGACATGGCTTTTACAGTAAGGCCCCATATGGATTGACCACCTGTTCGAGGGATTTGCGACAGCCTTTCCCAGCTGTTTATAACATGTTTGTAGCATATCAGTGTTCAACAGAATTATTTTTAAAAACGGAGGGGATATAGGCTATCAGTTTTTTCCTAATAGCCTACCCTGCTACGTAGCCTATCTCTTAGATTTCGCTAATGAGTGTTGTAGGAGATATTGACGGCACAATAACTTTTACAAAAGACCAGAAAACAATGTTAAGGCATTTGTGGAGAAGAAGGATGGTTTGTGTGTTCTTCCTACACCTCACCTAAGCCTACACCTAAGCTATTTCGTTGCTCTGATTGGTTAGGTCTATCCAATTGAGTGCAGAGGCATTCCCCACCTTTATCGGTTGAAACACGCCCCATAATTACGTCCCAATTGAGCAGTGTCAGACTCATATTCTGACTAGAATTGAGTATGGCTACGTCAGGCTGTGTTTTTCCAAGTCAAAACACAAAATAGCAATTTCACTGAAAAAAACAGTCTATATCGTGTCGTCTCTCTCAAAATTTCGTCTACATCACATGCAATGTCCTCTAGTCCAAGGCACCGGGGAAAATATATTCCGGAATGCCGTATCCAAAGGTCTATTACCTACTTTTCTTACCCTTCCTCTTCCCCCTCCGCATCCCCCTCTTGCTCCTCCTTGTCCTTGTCGTCCTCTCCCTCTCGCATCTTCACCTCCGTGTCCTCTTCCTCCTCCTCTTCCTCCTACTTCTTCACCTCCACGTCCTCTTCCTAGGCCTCCTCTAATTCTCACTCTTCTTACTCTTCCTGTTCCCTCCATTGTACTCCACACGGACAGCCTACCTGTGGCTTACAGTTTTTTTCAAATGCTTACACACTAAATCTTTGCTTGTCACACAATTTTCTAAACATGTCTTCCAAACATCATAACCCCACACCAAATCTGCAAAACCATACACTAATTGTCAGTGTTTGACTCAGTTTTCAATTGACTAAAACACATTTTGCAAAACACCACACACAATGTTCTACTTAACACACAAAAATCGAACAGGAAGTAACTTGATTTCATTTTTCAAACACAACCTATCAAAATACCACACTAAATCACCAGTGCTTCACTCTCTCTCTTTTGTGTCCCCCCAAGTTACCATAAGCTCAGTACATTTTTCTATAGACCTATGAATACATACACAAACGCGCCCCCCCCCCCCCCCCCCACACACACACACACACACACACACAGACACACACACACACACACACTTTTCTTTGGAAAAAGCAAAGTAATTTGATAGTAGTCAGTAATTTCCGTCTTAGGCAAAATCAGCTTTTTCAGAACTCCATGTACATCTGGTAGTCATTGTATTTTGCTTTGCTTTGTTCTTGTTGGCTGTAAAATACTGTATTTGCAACAGCAAATTATTTGCGAAAAATCACTATTTTTGGTTTCAATACAGTTTTTTTCAACTGCTTACACACTAAATCTTTGCTTGTCACACAATTTTCTAAACATGTCTTCCAAACATCATAACCCCACACCAAATCTGCAAAACCATACACTAATTGTCAGTGTTTGACTCAGTTTTCAATTGACTAAAACACATTTTGCAAAACACCACACACAATGTTCTAAATCAAACAGGAAGTAACTTGATTTCATTTTTCAAACACAACCCATCAAAATACCAGTGCTTCACTCTCTCTTTTCACATGTGTAAACACTCATTACTTTACGGAACACCATCCAATCATTGCCTTAGTATAGGCCTATGAATAGATATACTCTATATGTAGGTATGGACCCTTTCAATCTGGCCCTAGAGGATTTCAGAACCAATGCAGATACTTTGAAAGGAATGTTAAACAAAAAGTCGACTTTATGTACAGTAAAACTTGTCTTTTTTACTATATTTTTGTGTCTTTTTTGTGTTTTTGCGTCATTTTTCTATAGACCTATATACAACCATACACATACACATACCCCCCCCCCACACACACACACACACACATACAGACAAACACACACACACACACACACACACACACACTTTTCTTTGGAAAAAGTAATTTGATAGTAGTCAGTCATTTCCATAGGCAAAATCAGCTTTTTCAGAACTCCATGTGCATCTGGTGGTCATTGCCTTATCTGGTGGTCTATTTTGCTTTGCTTTGTTCTTGTTGGCTGTAAAATACTGTATTCACAACAGCAAATTATTTGGGAAAAATCACTATTTTTTGGTTTCAATATTGCTTGCATTTTCACTGTGTATTTCAACTTCTCTCTGTAGATACCGTAACTTTCATTCTTGTATGGAAATACATAAAGCCTATGAAAGAGCGTTAGGTTTTGAGCAACAGTGTGTACATGATGTATCCAAAATGTCATATTATGACAAAAGTGTTTGTAATGTGAGGCGAATGTTTGCTTTAAAGTGTGTTTTTGACATTTTGAATGTTGTGTGTCATTTTGCTGGAGATTTGAGGCATTTTGCATTTTGTGTGAGCAATTGTGGGTTTTGTGTGTGGAGTTTTGAAAAATAGACACAGAGTTTTGAAAATGTGTGTAAACAATTGTAAAAAACTGTATTTACACTGCTTAGGCTGATTGCAAAGTGAACTAATTATCTAAGACAGTTTTCATGATGTGACAATGTGCCAGACAGTTGGCAAAATAGTGTAAATAATAGGCATACATGTGTATAGTTTTGCCAGGAGCATGTTGAACATTTGGAAATTGAGTGTAAAACAGTGAGTTGTGTTTACAGTTCTGCAAAAAGAGCAGTGTGCAGTGGATTGTACCTACAGTTTTGCAATGTGTGTGTTACAAAATTGCAAAACTGAGTGCAAAGCAGTGTTTGTGCTTTTAGTTTTGCAAACTATTTTTGTTATACAAATTAATAGTTTTTAGAAATCGTGCTATAAGAATCACGGTTAGCGTTTAAGCATTTAGAAAAAACTGTAAAAGAGACAAAGAGAGAGAAAAAGAAAGAAAGGTGTCATTTGTAGTGCTACATGCTCAGAGACATTGAGTTGTCTGGGAGAGTTGGTGTTTTAAAAGAGCTCTATTGAAGTCTGTTGGCGACTCTATACCTATTGCAACTTAACCAGCAACAAACAGATCCAGTAACAGACTCTTTCTGCTTTCCTCACTCTCTCTTGCACACACACATACACACACACACACACACACACACACACACACACACACACACACACAAACAAACATACACACACAGACACACACACACGCATAAACACACACACAACACACACAAACACACACACACACACACACACACACAGCGGTGTGAACAGTGGTGGCCTTGAGAGAAAGTCCAGTGTTCTCATGCAGCGCTTGACTGAACAACCTCACTAGATTAGATGAGATAAGTTGGAGTCAGCCCTTGAGAGTTCACTGCCATGTGTTATTTTTCAGTCTGAAGCCCATTAACTGTGTTTCATTATTTATGTCAGTTTTTATTTTGTGTTGACATATCTTTATTGAGCTGAGCATGGGTCATATCTCCTGTTATGAGAATGTAAGCAAAATGTGTGTGTGTGTGTGTGTGTGTGTGTGTGTGTGTGTTTGTGGGAGTGCTCGTGCATTTGGGTGTGGGAGAGGCGTGTCTTATGGTGAATTAGTATGGGACATGCAATCACAACAATTACATTATAACATAATTATTACCAGTATGATGACTGAAAACACTGTTATGAACTTTCTGTATCTGTGTCTGTATCTGTAATCATAAAAGTCATATGTTATAACAATTAAATATAATAATTTCCTTATTTGATTTTACCTTTATTTTATTCATATTTGCACTGATAAAGTAATTGATGTTGGCTGAAGTTACTTATTGCATTGAAAAGTAATCCTATAAAGACATCTCATCCCTGCATGGGTTATAACCAATGCAGGCCTAATTATAATATGATCAAATTTGTTATATAACCGGACTATACCGGACAAGCCCCAGCCTCTTGTCTCACTCCTCTGGTCATCCAGGAAGTGGGCAGTTTGTGTCAGACTGTAAAAATGTACCCAGGAACAGGAAGAGAGACCTGGAGCGACAAACTGCCCTCACCGCGTCAATGTACTCACAGGGGCCTGTGAAGAGATGGTCAGCCTTCCCCTGGTGGCATAAACGCTTCAGCATTCGGCAGGAAGCTGTTTGCTACAGGGAATGTAGATGAGGCTCTCAGAGGCGTTTGGGCCCCGAGGACAATATACTAATGACAAATACTTGATGTTCTTTCTCAGGCCCAGTTCAGCTGAGGCTTTCACACTGAGGTCTGTTGCCAGGGGTTTACACTGGGTTCTCCTGGTCAGGTGATTTCCCCTTGCTCCAGTTACAACATGTTTACAAGCAAGTCCAGCCTCTGTTTCTGTATAAATGTTAAATGAACTAAATTTAATGTAATGAATGCCTTTATTTCAACTTGATAGAGTCTGAAGTATTTCTGATGGTTTTGATATTACATGAAGAGGCTAGGATGTCTTTCTTGCTGTTTTCCTCCTGTTGTCTCTTGTTGTGATCCGTTTTTGATTCTGTTACTCCCTCTATGTTGTGCACATGCTCAGTCAGTAAGCCCACCAACACAGCTCAAATGCACCAGCAGAGACCAGTAGCACTTGAACTGGTTGGGAATGACCTCAGGTTTAAAAGGAGACATGCAGGTGCCCTACAGAGAGTCCACAGAACCAGACCTTTCCTGTTTTAAGTGCTGTCCAGCCACTTCTGTTACCCTTTCCGGTTTACAAATCTCAGCCTGACACAATGAGCTTTTCCCCCCAGACCTGCCTACTCTACCCTCACATGAAACTAAACTCAACCCACCCCACCCACCTTCACACACACACACACACACACACACACACACACACACACACACACACACATACACACTCATGCAAACTTCTTCTCACATGAAACAGTCACCCTTGCCCGTGTGAGGTGGAGGTATTTCCCAGGTTGCCTTGCCCTCTGTCACTGATGCATTCATGGTGTAGTGGTGGTGGGGGACCACTCCTTTGACCAGGTGGAGAGGGCAGGAACTTTCCTAATGTGCTCTTAGCCAGGGACAGACATGCACTGACACACCCAAAACAATTTGCAGCCCTGTGAACACATCATAAGTGCTGGAAAAGTACTCAGAGACCGTGTAGAAACTATATATGTTGTTGTCTCATACACATGCCAGTTTATGAATTGACTACTACGAGTTGGTGATTGACCAAGCAGACCAGAAACAAAAGGCTATACAAAAAATCTTTTAAGATTATTTCTCAAACTTTTTTCAGATTTCTTGGAAGCGGACTCCTTGTCCTGCCTGCTAGTCTGAACTCCTAAATTATTTTCTATTTTGAAATTTAAACAGCTCAGTATAGACACAGAATAGCTTCTGTCCTTGACTATTCAACTCTTGTTTTCTTATTTGTTACTTTTAAACTTTGTAGGTGACCCAAAAACCACAGAGAGCATTTAAAAATAAAATATTTGTATAACCCAACAATAGCTTATTGTGTTATCAAGCATTTGTCATTGTTTTTGTCAAGTTACATTACAATATGATTTGGCTTTGTATTTTTGAAACATGGGACTTTCCTCTGAGGTTTGAGGTTTAATGTCAATAGGTCCAGACAAACACTTATAGGCACCCACATGGGATGTTCCACTTTGCATTAATCAAGAAACTTTAGTCACGTCCTTGTTCATAGTATACCGAAGGCTGACACATATTTACTTATTTAGATGTCGCGATAGCGGATCACCTTCAATTTGGCCCTGTCAACGTCTCCCTCCCTCCAGGGCGTGCTCTCTGGTTGGACATTGCGTCAAGCAGAGAAGCAAACAGGTGAGGTCTGGCTACTAGAGGTAAAGGCTGGCCTGTTTCCGAGTGTGCCGCTCCCTAAATGTATATATTTTTATTGCGCATGTTGCTATTTTTTTCAGCGCGAGAATTTCTGGTATTTTTGGAGAAAGCGCGGGGGTGGGTCGCGCTCCTGAAAGGGCACCTCTGTCTGCTCGCTGCTACCGTGCTGTTTGCGTTCCTTACGCTAATTGCAATGATGGATGGAGGAGGAGGAGGGAGAGACGTAACCTTCTCCATCCTTTCCTCAGTGTGTTTAGCCTAGAAATCTAGAGGCACCCTAGCGGCAGCAAATTACATTTGCTTCCAGGGCTACAGGGCTACATTTTAATGTGGGTCTGGCTCGTCAGGCTACAGTCTGTTACCCTACTCTTAGGAACATTGTAAAACGAATGCCGGGCAGCTGACGTACGTCGACAGACATACATGAAAATGTTGACCATTCAAAATGTGGTCCTCTGATGTGTAATTGGAGTTAATAAAAAAAAAAGTATAAATAAAAACTTCCATCTTCATAGGTGTGTGCATGTCATTGGTGCCAAGCATCATATAATGGAGCCCATTAATGCACAAATAGGCTGACACCAGACATAATTTCACTGCATTTCTTACCTCCAGTAACTATATGCATGTGACAATAAACTTCCTTGTATCGTTGTATCCTTGTATATAAATGCGTTGTAGCCATGTTCTGAGACGACGATTCTTTCTAAATGATTCTAAATTATGGGCGACAGATAGTTCTAACAGTCACACTACCGTGTTGTTGTCCGAATCGATATTGAATTGTTAAATTATTCCCAGCAATTCGAGCACTCCGATGCGCGTTTGAAGTCAAGGGGCACTGTGCGTATAGCATTACCTCACTTGATTTGGTGCCAAAATAAAGTTTCTTTCTCCCTATGTCTCTCTCCCACCTTCCAACCCACCTCCTTTGCCCTCCCCCTCCCACCTTTGACAGCTAAACTTTGCGTTCTGTTTGTAAGGCAACTCTTTCGGCCCCTCAGCTCAAGCTCAGAGCATCTCTACCCACGTCCGAGCAGAAGGGACGCAAGTAAAGAAATTGTAGACGAAAAAAGAGTGACCTTGGAAACTACAAGAGCAACTCCACAAGAGCGGACAGGATTTGCATGTATTGCATGTATGTAACTGGGATTTATACAATGACAAGGTAAGACCATTCTTTACCGTACATCGATCGTACTGATGGCTAATGAAAGAGCCTCATTTGGTAATGGAATACTTTTCAGAGCCAGTATTCACGTGCATTTTTCTTTATATTCTAATGTCCAACAATTAAGTAAATGTATGAGTTTGACAATATTTAATGTCCTCATTAGACCAAGTGAGCTATGGAGATCAATGGATTTAAGCATATAGGCTACTGATTTTGATAACTTTGTTGTAGTGCAAATTAAAATGTCCCTTTATCCCTATACTAACTGGTGTGTGACTCCATTTCAATGTTTATTTAAGTGCTGGTTGCCCATTGTTCCTTCAGGTCTCCATCCTCAAATCAAATTAGTCTTGATATAAACAGAGTGTTATGCTCCAAGCACTTGCCTGTGGATAAAACTAGAGACAGCCCTTTCGACACTGAGAGAAAGCTCTTAACACTGGGCCCAGTGGGACCAGAGTGCTCATAATTCTGACTGCAAGGAGAACAGACACATACTCATTGACCGCTGCTCCAGGTATAAAACGAGCACCTCAGCATCACTTGCTTGAACTGGAGTGATCTTTTGTGTTATATCGTGCCATGACCGCACCTGGTCAACATGGTGGCTCTTTGGAAATAGGGCATGAGAGGACATACAGTAGGCTTGATCGCGTGTGTGGCGGTGGGACAAGCTCTGTGTTGGTATTAGAGAGATGTAATTATGTCCACCAGTTGGGAATGCAGGGCATTGACTTTGGGATCCGCTCCCAAATGAGTTTGGAAACAGAGTTCAATCAATAGTGGGGAGGGAGATGCAGACAGAAACAGACAGATGAAGTTAGACACAGAAGAGAGAGAGAGAGAGAGAGATTTATAGAGAGACTTTGCTCTGAATTCGACAGTTTTGATGAAACTGTGGAAAACGTTGCAATGACTGTTTCCACTTGACCAGTTTATTAGCTGGAATATTGGCTGTGAGTTTTTCTCCTGGACTTTGTCCTCCTGTCGCTGTGCGGTGGCGACCCCTCTTAAATGTAGTGGTCATCAGCCATACACAAGCACCATGCAACTCACACACAAACACACACTGTTGGACCTCAGAGCACCTCCGCCTTCTCTCTCTCTCTCTCTCTGGTCTCTCTCTCTGGGCTCTGGTCGGGTCCAGACACACAGGTTCTGTAGTGTGTGTCGGTTCAGCTGGCGTTCCTGTGCAGAATCCGGTGGCTCTGCCAGAGTGGGAGCCCTCGGTTCCAACCACAGGGCGTTGGCACGCCGCACAGGTTCATCCCAGGCCAGCCTGCTGCTGCTACAGCCATGAATTATTTAGCATGCTATTGATATTAGTCTGGTGCAACACAATTATTTCTCTGATCTCAGTGATTATTATTAAATTATGACTATGAGCAGTTGACTATGATCGGAGTTTATGAAGTGAGAAGGAAAGTCATAATAGAGTGTGGGCTAGTGAAAATGAATAAAGTAGCTGCATTCCCAGAGGCTCCACATCATGACATTTAGATGTGGAATGAATTAACTATTCATTTGAAGAAACCTGAGATATTTCATGTATATTTTTGAAGCAAACATGGTTAACTTGGAGAGATCAGATTTTTTTTTTTTTAAAGAAGGTTTTAGAATGACTCTCCATCTTCAGTTTATGAAGTGGTTTGGTGTACTTCCAAGAGTCCCATAAATACTTTAACCTTACTGGTGTGCATTCCTTATGCACCCATTACCCATAGATTGGTGATCTCACCAATGGATCCAGTAAACTACCAGAAGCTGGATTGGAACACGCTTTTCTTTTGATTTCTGTCATCCATCTCGGAAAGTTTGTTTTATTATGCCAAGGGAAGTGTTACTCATCCAGTGATGTTGACGGTGGTGGTGCTCTTGGCTATGAGAAACTATTTACTCGTCCCCAAAGAGATGAATCCCACGGCGCCAGAGTTAGCGCTGACGGTCATATTGTGTGTGTTCTAAATAGAGCCTATAAGGTTAGTGAAAATAATGTATGGTTCATTATAGGGATGTTAGGATTAGGACAGAGAAAATAGGCATGGCTGTCTTTGCCATATTGACCACTAGGGGGCATGCCTCTCTCTCTCTCTCTCTCTCTCTCTCTCTTGGCCTGGAACTTTTTTAAAGGAAGTAACTGAAACTTTTCGCGTTTAATTTTAAGTGACCTGAATGGAACATTAAAGTAGCTGTGACTGTCCTAGAGAGGGTCCCTGTGAGTCCCAGTGCTTTACAGTTGGATTGCTCTCAGCCTTCAGCCCTCCCTACCTGTGCAGCACAGCGTTTCCCATCCCCCTGACTCATAGGCTGTTCATAATGTGGTGATCAATGCAATGATCTGTCAGTGTGTCACGAGTCCTGTAGCCAATGCAGCACACGTGTATGGGGAAGGTCTCTGGATGGGAGTGGGTGTTTTTGGTTGAGTTTCCAAACGGCTTTCCAGGGGGGAAATGCTGACTCCACCTTTACGGTTTGCTTTTACGGTTTACTGAATGGCATCTTGTCATTGCTAGAGAACAAGCCGTGAGTGTCCGAGAGAGAGAGAGAGAGAGAAAGAGAGAGAGGAGGTCAAGTCTCAGTGTTTCATAGCTGGCTTGCCTGGCCACAAGCTTCCCTCTACAAGTTAGGCTTTTTTTACTCCCTGCATCCTTTCTGTGAGTTATGACATTGTTTTTGGTTGACAGGGCTTTAATCTTTACCAAGCCCTCACAAAATTTCAGATTAAGATTTACAGTAATATGTATCTAACAATGTCATTTTAGTGGAACCTGCTTCGCTTCAGTTCCAGGAGGATTGATTTATTTCTTAAGAGGGAAGTACTTGTTAAAGCAAACACAAGGATCGTTTCACTATGAAAGGATGCCTGTACTCCCTAACAGTCTTAAGAGCGATAAGTATTTGTGCATTGAGCATTCAGTGCTGAGGTCATTTCCTGGTTTGTGACGTCTGGAAATTCTACAGAGGAGGAAAATTCTGTTTCTGTATGATGTGTCACCATGGCAACGCCACACGTTCTGGCACTCACAGGTCCAGCAGTTAGCTGCTTAGACTCATCTCAGTTACAATGCTGAAAGGGACCCCAGTTTAGCCGTTCAAATTTGAATGTTGCATTTTCAAACCCTGCTTGGCATCCAGTGGAAGCTCTATTTGTGTGACTTGACGTAATGGCCGTGTACCAAAGCAGACTGCGGAAAAAAAGACACCTGGGACTGCTGACAAGCTTGTTGACAGGCTGGCAAGAGTGACAAATGTTTTGTTTCTTCCTTCCCTCTGCTTCAGTGGATTTCCCTGAAACACTGTGGCATGGTGGGAACAGTAGTCTTTTCTTTGGCTGTAGTCTGAGCACTTGGCGTCCAGTTATAAATGACACATGAGTTCCCCTCACCACCCAACATGAGCCTCTGCTGAAAGGCACCATAGAGTAACATCTAGGCTGTAGATTTCCTCTCACATATGGATAAAATCAAAATTATAATGCAATCTTTCTATGTCATGGATGTAGGAATTTAGACAAAAGACTCCTTGTCCTTGTCTTGGGGTTTATTACAGCACTAAGTTATTATTTGCAATTTAATGCCATAAATAAGAACTGTGATAAAATGTCTCTCTCATTGCTGTTGGGCTGAGGAGCTCATTCTCACCATGGAACAATGTTGTCTTTTATATGGAGTTACAATAGTGCATTCAGAAGCTATGCTGCCTGTTAAACAACTCTCTACAATAAAAATAGTCCCATGACTAATGTGTAGTGGAGGAGTGGAGGAGGCTATGAGCTTACAGGAATCCTCCATCCAGGGTAAACACCCTTAAAATAAATAATACAGTTTGTCTAAATAAAACAATTTTGCTTTTCAGGTACACCATGATTGCATTGCTTGTGTTGTGTACGCTGTGGCAAACTGCATGGACTACCATGACCTTTGGTGAAATGTCAGACACAGGTAAGATGCCATCTGGCTGGTGCAGGAGAATGAGCATCAAGTACATATGAAGTCACATATGGAGTCACATATGGAAAGTGTTGCTGTACATCACGCACAAATTATATTTCATTATGTGTGTTTTGTTTGTGTGTATTCATTCTGTAATTGTGTGTGTGTGTGTGTGTATGCACATGTGTGTCTGCAGACCCTGAGATTCTGAGTGTGAGCATCCCATCGGAGAAGCCCGTGCGTGTGTTGATGGGCGGCACGCTGGTCCTGCCCTGCTACTTCCAGGACAACACCCCGCATGACCCCGGCGCCCCCCCCATCGCCCCGCTCTCCCACCGCATCAAGTGGACCCACGTCACCAAGGACAAGGTCACCAACGTCCTGGTAGCCTCGGAGGGCGTGATTAGGGTAGCGGACGAGTACCTGGATAGGGTCACCATGGTGGGCTATCCCATGACCCCTACGGACGCCTCGATAAAGATCACGGAGTTGCTCTCCAACGACACCGGAGTGTTCCGCTGTGAAGTCATGCATGAGATTGAGGACAGCTCTGACGCTATTGAGGTCTTTGTCCAAGGTAGATGATATGTGTTCACAAGTATTACACTTTTGAGGTCTTTGTCCAAGGTAGATGATATGTGTTAACAAGTATTACACTTTTGAGGTCTTTGTCCAAGGTAGATGATATGTGTTAACAAGTATTACACTTTTGAGGTCTTTGTCCAAGGTAGATGATATGTGTTAACAAGTATTACACTTTTGAGGTCTTTGTCCAAGGTAGATGATATGTGTTAACAAGTATTACACTTTTGAGGTCTTTGTCCAAGGTAGATGATATGTGTTAACAAGTATTACACTTTTGAGGTCTTTGTCCAAGGTAGATGATATGTGTTAACAAGTATTACACTTTTGAGGTCTTTGTCCAAGGTAGATATGTGTTAACAAGTATTACACTTTTGAGGTCTTTGTCCAAGGTAGATGATATGTGTTAACAAGTATTACACTTTTGAGGTCTTTGTCCAAGGTAGATGATATGTGTTAACAAGTATTACACTTTTGAGGTCTTTGTCCAAGATAGATGATATGTGTTTACAAGTATTACACTATTGAGGTCTTTGTCCAGGGTAGATGATATGTGTTCACAAGTATTACCGATACAAATAAATAGAAATAAAATAAGTAAAACATATATGAGTTGGAAATATTTAGGAAATATTTAGTCTGAAGAATCACTCATGATGAGTGTTGCATGTTCCTGAGGGAGAAAGGTCAGTGTGTATTCTGTATATACACATACACATACAGTCTATACGTGCACACATAGATACATACAGGCATATATACACTCAAATACAGTACATACAACATTTCAGGATACATACAGGTATATTGTATACATATACAGTACGTTTTGAGCATTCTTGGGTTCGAACCCCGACCAGTAGGCTCGGCTGAAGTCAGCTCACTGCGCCGGGATTAGTGTGTGCTTCACCTCACTGTGTGTTCACTGTGTGCTGAGTGTGTTTCACTAATTCACGGATTGGGATAAATGCAGAGACCAAATTTCCCTCACGGGATCAAAAGAGTATACTTATACTTATACTTATACTTATACTTCTTCCAATGCGTCTTGTCCAGGTATTGTTTTCCATTACCGTGCCATCACCTCTCGCTATACCCTGACGTTTGAGAAGGCCAAGGCAGCCTGCGTTCAGAACAGCGCCGTCATCGCCAGTGCCGAGCAGCTGCAGGCTGCATACGATGGAGGATTTCACCAGTGTGATGCTGGCTGGCTGGCTGACGAGACTGTCAGGTATACAGCAGCTTTGCTCATGTGTGCATT
Organism: Alosa sapidissima; assembly: GCF_018492685.1. Classification (NCBI taxonomy): domain Eukaryota; kingdom Metazoa; phylum Chordata; class Actinopteri; order Clupeiformes; family Clupeidae; genus Alosa; species Alosa sapidissima. The sequence continues at coordinate 12,267,833 of NC_055970.1, forward strand.
GTTTTGTGTGTGTGTGTGTGTGTGTGTGTGCTTTGCTCATGTGTGCATTGTTGTGTGTGTGTGTGTGTGTGTGTGTGTGTGTGTGTGTGTGTGTGTGTGTGTGTGTGTGTGTGTGTGTGCTTTGCTCATGTGTGCATTGGTGTGTGTGAGAGTATGCTCTTAAAGGAATACCTTTGTGTTCAGGTTTTGTATTAAGAGATACATAATCATATGTTTCAACACTAGCATCACCAGTATCAGAATTGAGCGGGGAAATTCTCAACACCTCTCACTCTGCTGTTGTCACTTAATCATGATTGGCTGTTCTAAACTTTGGATCACTACGCACCTGCAGGTACCCCATTCATGATCCCAGAGAGCCTTGCTATGGTGACAAAGAGAACTTCCCTGGAGTGCGGACCTATGGCATCAGGAACACCAGCGAGACGTATGATGTGTACTGCTTTGCAGAGAAGATGACAGGTACTGCTTGCATGTTACAGTATCTGCATAGTATTTGAGATCCTTATCTCATTTCTGTCTTTTTAAGGTAGTAAGCAAGTACACATGAACAGAAATATTTGTACAGAAATATTTGCAGTCATTTCAAATGTTTTAAATATCTTTATCTTTAAAATATCTAAATATTTGTATGAATACAATTACTGAAAATATTGTCTTTTTCCATGTTTGACCATTTTGAATATTTCAAACAAAACAAATGGCAAACCAAACATCTGAATGTGCCTGTGTCGCATTAGGGAAAGTGTTTTACTCCATGTCCCCTGAGAAGTTCACCTTTGTGGAGGCTGAAGCCCAGTGTGAGAGGCTGGGGGCGCGGCTGGCCACCACAGGTGAGCTCTACTTGGCCTGGCAGCAGGGCATGGATGTCTGCAACGCCGGTTGGTTAGCTGACCGCAGCGTGCGCTACCCAATCAACATTGCCCGGCCACAGTGCGGAGGTGGGCTTTTGGGAGTCCGCACTGTCTACCGATTCACAAACCAGACGGGCTATCCCGACCCAGAATCCCGCTACGATGCCATCTGCTATGAAGGTAAATGGGCTGTCTCATATGTTACACACTGCTCAAATAAAACATGCAGGACACATTTCTATGTTGTCTCCAATTCATAAACTCAATTATATCTTGCTGGTGTGTTTGAATGCAGCTACTTTTCCCTTTGAGCGCTTTGAGTTTTGTTCCTGTCCATTAGTTTCTTCACCCATTCACTCTGTCACCATGGTTACTGTGCTAATAAAGCCATACGTATGATTCCTCTCAAAAACGACATTCTGAGAAGAACTGTTAGAAAGCAAGCAAGCGCTCCACATGAAGTGTATGTAACTGTCTGTAACACTGTCTGTGAAGTGTATGTAACTGTCTGTAACACTGTCTGTGAAGTGTATGTAACTGTCTGTAACACTGTCTGTGAAGTGTATGTAACTGTCTGTAACGCTGTCTGTGAAGTGTATGTAACTGTCTGTAACACTGTCTGTGAAGTGTATGTAAATGTCTGTAACGCTGTCTGTGAAGTGTATGTAACTGTCTGTAACACTGTCTGTGATGGCCTCGTCTCTGCCCCCCTCCTTCAGATGATGGTGAGGAGAGCTCTGGCGTTCCTTTCTTTCCTTTCGGAGGCCAGACCACCACTGAGCCAGGCCTTCTCAGCATCGCCACGGAAACCCCGGGCCCGGAGGTGTTCATCAAGGAAGTGACGGAGAGCGAGGTGAAAGTAGGGGAGGTGGTCACGCATCAGCCCGAGACCACCAAGCCCGTCTGGTGGCCTGTCACTCAAGCACCGCTGTTCCCGCCCCCAGACGTCACCGAGGTGATCCCGGACCTCGTCCCTGACCTCATCGTGAAAGCCACGGCTCGGCCTGTGGTGGAGGCGGAGATTCCACATGTCAGTTACAGCGGAGCAGTGGGGTCAGGTGGGTCAGAAGTCACATGACCACAACCCAGGACACAACACAACCCAGGACACAACACTCCACAAAAACACTAACTCTATATCAAAGGGTGTTTTTACTGAAGTGACCGTCATTTTAAGCGCTCACTAAACACTACTTTTACTCAATGTACATTCATTACTCATTTAGAGAACATTTCGAGAAACAAAAACAACATATTGGTACTCCATTTCCCGCCCTTTTGTCTCTCTGTCCCTCTCCCTCCCTCTCTCACCTGTGTGCAGGTGTGGTGTTCCACTACCGGCCCGGCTCCAACCGTTACGCTTTCACCTTCGTGGAGGCCCAGCTGGCGTGCCAGAGCGTGGGTGCCATCATGGCAACCTCCGAGCAGCTCCAGACGGCCTACGAGGGGGGATACCACCAGTGCGACGCTGGCTGGCTCCTTGACCAGACCGTCAGGTAGTGGACAGGACTGTCAGGATTATTCTCTGTGTTGGTTAGCTCCCTAAGCTTCAGTGCTGTGGTTAAGAAACCACTGGCTCTCTCAGGAAGTCTCTTTCACAAAATCATTTACAGAAATATATATGTGGACCTGGAAATATGTTACAATATGTCCTTTCAATAATATCGTATTAATGACAGTGTTGTTTAGAAAATAAACATCATCTGAAAGTTAACTTTAGAAGAATATACAGTAGATATAGAAGAATATCATAAGAACACTACTGTGTATGATGGTAAAGCTCTAAAGGTGTCGCACTCTCCATTTCAGGTAATAATTTTTTGGTAATTGTGTCGTAAAGGTATCCTATCGTCCGTCCTCGTGATAAGTGTGCTGGGGACTTGGAGCACCTGCCGGGGGTCAGGTCTTACGGTCTTCGCCCTGCAGACGAGCGCTATGATGTCTACTGCCACATCGGCCAGCTCAAGGGTAACAAACTCAGACACTGTCTAGACGCATTTACCGTGTGCTAATCTGACACGATAGTTTAGATTCCATCGATTATGATGAAATGTGTGACAAGACACACCATAGCATAACCAAAATGATGACAAAGTGCATCACCAGTCATGCTCTTCATTGCATAAATGCACTGAAATTTTGTTTTGAGAAGAACGTAGGCTCGGGCTTTCATCTAACACCTACAGTACATTGAGGGTCTCATTCAGTCATGCATATTCAGTGTCTTAGCTTTTTTTATTTTCATGAAGAGGTGCAATACAGAGGCTCCTCATCTGAAAGGCTTTAGACATTAGGCATTAGAGTTTTATTCTCACGGAGCATGCAGTAGCCATCTGCTCCTCATGATCTCCATCTGTTTGCACTTTTTTAAACTAACCCAGCTAAAGCAGACTTGATTCAGCACATCATGAGCCTAATCAGCTGTGTGTTTGTGCTGAACACAGGGCATTAGAAGGATAGAGAGAGTGGATAGTAACAAACCGTGGTCAAACTTTACTATCTGACAGCATTACTCCATAAATACTGTTTGTTGTCAAACTCTACTATCTCACCGCATTACTATCAGATGCTAATATAGAAGTCAGATGATTAACTGCATGTCTTCATTCATTCATTTTTATTTACCAAATGCTTTTGCCCAAAGTAGCTTACAGTACAGATACAGTATGCATTTCCATCAGGTTTTTGTGCTCATTGAGAAACTAATCCATTCCACTAGTATGGCACCTTTCTTAGGCAGTAAAGTTAAAGGGACACTATTGAACACTATATTTATCTTTTGCCTTCTTCTTCTCCCTGCTACACCTCCCTCATTTCCTCTCTCTTGTTCTCTCTATTTCTCTCACTCTCTCTCTTTCTCACTCATAGGTGAGTTCTTCCATGTAAGTTCTGCTGAGGGCTTTAGCTATGACGAGGCGGTCACTGCCTGTCAGGAGAGGAACGCCACGCTGGCCTCCACGGGCCAGCTGTACTCCGCCTGGCGTCACGGTTACGACAGGTGCCGTGCCGGTTGGCTGTCGGACCGCAGTGTGCGTTATCCAATCAGCAGCCCCCGTGAGCTGTGCGGTGGAGGAAAGGCCGGCGTCCACACCATCTACCTGCACGCTAACCAGACCGGCTACCCTGAGCCAAACGCAAGATTCGATTGCTTCTGCTTCAAAGGTAACAATGAATCAGAAGAAATAATACTAGTGTTTAGGTCTCAGATGCAAACGGAGGATGGAAATCTGGTGCCCGCCTGATAAATGCCAAATAAACAAGCTGTTTATCAATTAGTAAAGTTAGTGATTAATTGCAATGTTTGAATATCCACAGCCGATCAGTTTGCACTTCTCAATGAGACTGGAATGACCATAACAGAAATTGAAGAAGTACTTATCAATGGGACAACAATTACAGACCTGCTCCGTCCAGGTATGATTTCTACTTGTGGTTTAAGATATACTGTATCTGTTACAACCTCCTTATTCAGTCTGTCGTGTTGAACGAGCCCTCTCCTATGGTTCAGTCTGTCGTGTTGAACGAGCCCTCTCCTATGGTTCTGAGTGCTTTCTGGGCCTCTGACATCCCAATAAGTCACCATTGTAACACTGTTATTAGACCTTTTCAACGATACAGAGCACTTTGGTGCCATCCAGTGTGTAGTTGAGAATATGGCATCTGAAGTCTTTATTTTGGGGTTTTGAAATGAAAAATAGAAATATAGTTTTTATAATTATGACAAATGACTTCTGGATTATTTTGCTTCTATAATTGTTTGCCAAGTGCATAATGTAAACAGTGGAAAAGTAAGCTTCAAAGCCTTATCTTTCATTTGAATCACATTTTATGCATGTATGCCATTTTATTGTATATATGTATATATATGCAGTCTATCTTATTAAGACGCTACCTACCCCCCCCCCTCTCTCTCTCTCCTGGCTTCAGTGGTTCCCTCCATCACTGCTCCCATTGCTGTGGAGCCCTCAGGCTCTGGTTCTGCAGAACTGCCCTCAGGATCCGGTTCTGCAGAACTGCCCTCAGGTTCTGGTTCTGCAGAACTGCCCTCAGGATCCGGTGGCTTCTCTGGTGAGGCGTCAGCCAGTGGAAGTGGCCTGGCTAGTGGTGAAGCCAGTGGTACCAGTGGGTCTGGGTCTGGCACCAGTGGAGAGGCCAGCTGGGGTACCACTGTGGTACCATCTGGGTCTGGATCTGGGTCGGGCACTAGTGGAGACTTGTCTGGTTCTGGTTCTGGCTGGAATGAAGAAGGATCAGGGTTTGTTGTGACCTTCTCCAGTACTGGGCCCACTTTGTACGGCGAGAAATCTGCGTCAGGAATGGCACAGGAAACTGGACAGGGAATCCCTGAAGTCTTGACATTCCCACTGGGATCTGGATTTGTCGGTGGAGACATGGGATCAGGAAGTGCGTCCGGGTCAGGGTTCAGCTCTGAGGAGAGCGGTTCCTCATCAGATGTGTCCAGCGGGTCTTCCTCAGACATGTCCATCGGGTCCTCAGGGGAGAGCTGGGAGTCCTCTGGGATTTCCTCAGCGTCCAGCTCGAGTGAGCAGGACCTGAGTGGAGACACCAGCGCCCACTCGGGCGATCTTGACGGTAGTGGCACGCGGATCTTCTTTGTCGGCGGCGGCAGGTATGTGGAGATCTCGTCCTCTTCCCCCCGCGTGGAGCAGGAGCTCGGAGGCGCCGGAGTCCATTTCAGCGGCTCTGGAGACTGGTCCAGCGCCGGGCCTATCTCTGGGTCCGGGTCCGGTTCCAGCGGTCACTCCGAGGCCTCAGGAGATGTCAGCGGCTTCCAGAGCGGAGATGGAAGTGGACTCTCGAGTGGAGATGTGAGCGGGTCAGGCAGCGGTTCCGGTTTTCCTCGGATCACTTTGTTTGGCTCGGAGTTCACCGACCGGACAGTCAAGCTGGCAGAAGAGCAGGAGGCATCTGGCTTCCTGCAGTTCGGTTCTGGCGGTTCTGGCGGTTCTGGCGGTTCCGGCATGGCGAGCGGCTCTGGAGGATCGGGTGATGTCAGCGGGTTCTCCTCAGGAGGTTCTGCCAGCGGGGACGTCATCCTCCTGACCGACAGCAGCACGGTGGAGGTCAGCGTCCACCCGACAGAGAGCCAGGAGCTCGGGAAGGGCCCGGTGGAGATCAGCGGAGATCACAGTGGGCTTTCCTCAGGCAGCAGCGGCAGCAGCAGCGGCAGCAGCAGCTTCGACAGCAGCACTATCGGCAGCACCAGCGGCAGCAGTGACCCCCACCCCCACGCCCACCACCACACCTCCCCGCCAGGCTCCTCTCCACACCTCGCTGAGCCCCACCCGACCGAGTCCCACCCACCCAGTGAGGTGCTGTACGCCCAGGCCCCTGCCCAGTTTGTGAGCAGGACCTCCTCGCCGGACCAAGCACCGGCCCAGCTGCAGGACAGTGCCGGGGAGCCCTACGCCACCCCTGCCCCTCTGGTGGCCACCACCACCCCAGCCTTCACACTGCAAACGCCAGCCGTCGTGGAGAAGCCAGCACTGGACGACAGTGGGTGATTCTTCATGAATCTTCATTTATATTCAAACATTCATATAAAATATACATATATATAAATACAAATAGAGATATTTATTTTCTACATATACATATTTTGTGGTGTGCCAATTTTTGATGGATTCAGATTGAAATGTTGAATACTCTCCTGGTTTATAACATAGACTGATGTTGAGATGTTTATTTGATAAGCTGATACCATCAGTCTTTTTGGCACCATCAGAATGAGGAGTCTTTTCTGCTTCCTTATTAGTTGACCCCTGTGACCCGAACCCATGTGGTGTGGGGACGTGTACCGTCCAGGACGGCGTCGGCCTGTGCCTCTGTCCACCAGGTCGGACGGGGGCAGACTGCCAGCTCGGTGAGTAGCGCTACCGGTGCAGTTTGTATCACAGGCATCTGATCTGGTGACGTGTTATTCTCCACAGTTCAATTCTTTGGCATGAAGCCTTGTACATGCAACAGCTGGTCACCGCTTCTCTGTATGTACTGAATGTGTTATTGTGTTTATTTTGTGATTAATTCCATGAAATTGCACGAATCCATGTTTGATTGTGTGATCACTAATTTTACAGTTGTGTAAACTACTCTGCATGCTCCAGCGTCATTCTCACATGTTGTGTCCATGTTGTGTCCATGTTGTGTTGTGTTTGTGTGTTGTGGTCACGCTCTCTCCTAACGGTGTCCAGAGTCTTCCTCTGCCCCTCATCAGTGTTTGTGCTCATGTTCACACACCCTGTGGATTGCAAGATGGCGGGGGTGTTGTTTGTTTGTTTTTTTGTTTGTTTGTTTGTTGTGACAGTCCTTTTCCTTCACAAGGTGTTTTGGAGGCTGTGAGACACCTCTCCATATGAGTGCGTTGTTTTTGTGCAGCTGTAAAAATGCTTCTGCCTCGCTTAAACTGCTGCTCTTTGCACAATCTCTCAAATGGTGTATCACAAAGCTGGCTTATCAGTTTCCCTACAAAACTTTGGCAAAACTTTGGTTTTTGATTACATTATCAAACATGTAGTATGTTATGCAGCATAATGCGTTTTCAAATTGGATTCAAAACATTATTGTACTAGACAAAAACTGTCCAAGATTGTGTGATGTTATCCAAAGTAAGATGGCTAACTTTTAACTCACTTTGTGATAAATGGTATGCTCTGATGCTAACAGCTCTTGCTGCTCACTTTGCTGGTTACAGGAATAATCTGCTTCTCAAGACAAATGTTGATACCAAACATAATCTCTCTATGAAATAAAAATCAACATATAACCTTTGTAATATAAACAGAGATAAACAGATACATTTTATGTTTTGAGATATTATATATATATTATATATATTATATATATATATATATATATATATATATATATATATATATATATATATATCAAACATGTTATGACATCTCTATCTTTGGAATAAAATTATGATAATGTTATGGGTCAACTTTGTCTCAGCAGACCTGAATTCTCACTTGCCTGAGCATCCCTTTACCCCCCCCCCCCCCCCCCCCTTAGACTCCAGCCCTGACAGCATTCTTTCCTTTCCCTCTCCCTTCAACAAAAAGACGAGAAAGAGCACAGAAAGAACGAAACCTGGACGTTTTTTTGCAGAACTTGACGTGTGCCACTCAAACCCGTGTGCCAACGGCGCCACGTGTGTGGAGCGCGGGGACTCTTTCACATGCTTATGCCTGCCCAGCTATGGAGGGAAGCGCTGCGAGATTGGTACGAGGTCCGCTTCAGCTACTAACATAAAAACCCCTCTCAAAAACAACAACAGCAACGTCAACAACAACAAATACTGTAACAGCTGTAGTGATGAAACAATGAAAGCAGAAGGTGCAGGGTGGCAAACACCTTGACACGCTTTCTCGCTTCGTCAGCTTATTGAAAAGGTGACGGGGGATTTGTTGAGGTTGAATGTTATGGTCCCTTCTCAAAATACCCTGTGTGTGTGTGTGCGTGTGTGTGTGTGTGTGTGTGTGTGTGTGTGTGTGTGTGTGTGTGTGCTTTTTTAGGGTGCTTATTTCCACCCCTCTTCTTCCCCACAGGTGTGTGCCGATGTAGCCATTAGGGTTCAAATGTTTCCGATTATGAGTCATTTAGGTGCGGTGAAAGAATGAATGACAGCATTGATCATAACAAGGAGAAAAACAAATATCCACACACACACACACACACACTGTACATACTGCAGAAACACACTCTCTCTCTCTTCCTGGAGAGAGCACAACCGGCTTCTGAAATGGCAGTTGAACTGCATAGACATGGATATTCATCACAAGTATAAACATCAAGTAGATACGTACTAAGTCTTTAGTCCCTCCCTCCTTGAGACATCACTGCTGAGAAATCTACAGTATTACTGTTGAAAAGTGAACGGTAATATCCATTTGCTGAGGTGATGTTTACTTCAGGGCCTGTTCAACTCCTCTATGAGCTCATTTAGGGAAAGAAACATTTAACTGAAAAAGGAACACAGGTGGGGTAGGGTGGGGTAAAGCAGAAATGCTGGTCAGCAAAGAGTAGAAATCCCATAGCGCATTCCAATGGACAATGTTTTTAACATTATTAAACATACATTTAAGCTTGTTTTATATATATATATATATATATATATATATATATATATATATATATATATATATATATATATATATATATATATATTTCAAATGAAGGATTTTTTAGCAAGACTGTAATCTGTATTTTTACCTGTATTTTTTTACTGTAATATAGTATTTGAGTAGAGTGGAATTTCTGTGGAATATTCTGAGATGAATTCATCTGTATAATTATCTACTAAAATCAAATAGATGCGAGGACAATTCCTTGGCCCCTATGAAATGAATATTTAAAGTGAATTTACCTCCTTTAACACATTCTTCTTAGTCACATTTAAGATTTGCAAGTCCATGCACCCTATCGAACCTATACAAGCACACAATACATTACACTACAATACAATACATCACTCTACAGTCTTTTGCTTTCTCTGTGTACTCCTTCTTTAAAGAAAACAATCCGTTTTCCCTTGATGTTGAGTCTTTTGCCCCAGAGTCATCGATAGGCTCATGTTCTGTGTTGGGTTAGTGGGGTGTGTGTGCGGCAAGTGTTAACCTACGTCCTTGCCACCTGGTGGCGCTGCAGATGAGCAGACCTGTGAGGACGGCTGGACTAAGTTCCAGGGCAACTGCTACCTGCACTTTGCCGAGCGCGAGACCTGGGAGGACGCCGAACAGCGCTGCAGGGACCTCAACGCCCACCTGGTCAGCATCATCACGCCCGAGGAACAGCACTTTGTCAACTGTGAGTCCAACTCAACAGTAGGATCATCTTTGTGACTGTGTGTGTGTGGGCACGGGTGCTCAGAGGGGCTTTATGGATGTGTTTATGATACTGTATGTATATGAATGTGTATGTGTTTATTTGTGTATGTGTGAATGTGTGTGTGTGTGTGTGTTTCTGTATGTGTAGAATTTTATGGTTTCCATTGTCTGTCTGTATATGGCAGCCCACGCTCAGGACTACCAGTGGATTGGCCTGAATGATAAGACCGTGGAGAATGACTTCCGCTGGACAGACGGCACTCCTCTGGTAAACCCAGCCACTCTACTGTAGCCTGTACTGACAAAGAGTCCATTTGATTCATTTTCCAAAACATAATTAAAAACTAAATAATTCCTTTGATGTCAGGTTAGCCATAAGCTTGTTGAACTGAATACTAAACACAATTCAATTCAGAACAGAATTGTATTTCTTTGGAAAGTGGGGGTGGGGTAAGGGGAATTCAGAACATTTGTGAGCTCTCGCTGTTCTTACTGGGATGGTTTCCATGACAACACCACTCCTCTCCTAGCAATTCATCAACTGGAGGCCGAACCAGCCGGACAACTACTTCAACTCCGGAGAGGACTGTGTGGTGATGATCTGGCACGAGAACGGCCAGTGGAACGACGTGCCATGCAACTACCATCTGCCCTTTACCTGCAAGAGTGGGCCAGGTTGGTATAGCTGCCCTTTTACCTGCAAGAGTGGGCCAGGTTGGTGCAGCTGCCTTTTACCTGCAAGAGTGGGCCAGGTTGGTGCAGCTGCTGATACCAACTCCAGATGGGTCATGTTGTTTCTGACCACTCACCCTGCCACTGTCTCAGGGTTTCATGTTTTGTCAGGCTGTGAATGACATGATAATATGTGAACTAAAGGAAAATAGATTTTGGGCCATACATGGGTGATGAATGCATTAACTGATGGTTTGACAGACTGATAGGGAAAAGCCATGCCATCTACTCATTGTTACCTTTTCACTCCTTATAAATATATACATTTTTAAGTTAAATTCCTTGGTCACCTCTGGCCTGATTCTTTTTGCATGTGCTCTGCAGTTTTGTGTGGCCCTCCTCCTGAGGTGGAGAATGCGCGCATGTATGGGAACAAGAAGGACCGCTACCAGGTGAACTCCATCATCAGGTACCAGTGCAACGAGGGCTTCGTCCAGCGGCGCCCCCCAGTGGTCCGCTGCCTGCATGACGGCCAGTGGGAGAAACCCCAGGTGGAATGCAGAATGTGTAAGTACATGCTATCATATATATATATATACACTGTCTGCCATGTTTGGCCTCATGCCAGGCTAATTAGCACTGTGGACATATACAGTAGTACAAGCACATGTTTGGCCTCATGCCAGGCTAATTAGCACTGGAGATATAGCATGAGCACATGTTTGCTAATTAGCACTGTGGAGATATACAGTAGCACAAGCACAGTTTGGCCTCATGCCAGGCTTATTAGCACTGTGGAGATATAAAGTAGTACGAGAACATGTTTGGCCTCATGCCAGGCTAATTAGCACTGTGGAGATATACAGTAGTACGAGCACATGTTTGGCCTCATGCCAGGCTAATTAGCACTGTGGAGATATACAGTAGCACAAGCACAGTTTGGCCTCATGCCAGGCTTATTAGCACTGTGGAGATATACAGTAGCACAAACACAGTTTGGCCTCATGCCAGGCTAATTAGCACTGTGGAGATATAGCATGAGCGCATGTTTGGCCTTATGCCAGGCTTATTAGCACTGTGGAGATATACAGTAGCACAAGCACATGTTTGTCAGAGTGATGATTTTCAGCCGTCGTATGTCGTCGTAGCTTTTACACTGTATGAGTGCATGGATTTAGTGTCATTTGTGTACTCTGTGTGCCATTTGAAAAGAAATCAGATTGAAAGCTCACGCTTGATGTGACTATTCCTCCTGCCGCGCTCTTCTCCCGCAGCCAACTCCACCCTCAGGCTGAGGAAAAGATCCACCAGGACTCGATCGCAAGCGGCACACAACAGATCCAGCTAAGCAGCCAGGAGAGGACCCTCTAGAGAGATTTTAACATATAGTTATTTTATAACAATTATTTTCTATAAATAAATGACTCTTAAGAAAAAAACCAAGCAACCAAAGTGGCCATTTTGTACGGTTTAAACGCTGAGGACACCAAAGATAGCAATGATTTGAATCCATTGTCTATCTGCTTGAACGCATGGATTAAAATATCACCTTGTGACTTTGACTATTTAAAAAGGGAACATTTATTTAAGATTCTATTGGTTTTAGTTTTGTTTATTTTTTGATTTTTGTTATTATCCCTAATACATGGTTGGGGTGTTTCATGAGGCAGGCTGTTGTAGTTGTTGGCCCGCAAACTGAAATAAATGGCTCCATCATAGCACATAGTCATAGTTGACATATACATGGAAACACATAGTCATAGTTGACAGAGACATGGAAAATCCTATTTAAATCCTATTTAATATGTACCAGTGCTGCTGTGTGCTCTGCCAACAAAGCTGCTGGGCGTCAGAACACAACTATTTAACACTCCAGAGAGCTAAACATAGCAATAAATATTGCAGTGATATTAATATAGGCAACGTACATGTAAAAGTATTTTTACACAGTGTGTAACAAATTTAGTAAAACTTATGTGTGATCAGTGAGGACAGTGATCTTAGCATAGAATTATACCCCAGTGTGGCATCTCTGAATTAAAGTGGAAGTTTGGTGTTTTACAACCTGGGGTCAATTTTTGGATAACAACAAGTCTATTTTTTTTGTTTGGGACCAAACGTCAATCCGTGCTGCTTTGAGTAAGACTTGAAAATGCATTGAATAACAAATAGGCATATAACTGTGGCTTGGGGGCAATGTCACTATGTCTTTCCTTAAAGCCACTGTCTACGCTCAAAATACAAGTTGATTCCCGAAAGTCGATTACCAAAAATATAAATTGATTACCGAATGTGCCACAAACTACTGTCAATGGATGCAATAGCAGGAGAGTTCGGTGATCGACTTGAGCGGACTTCATCCTCGAAAGATGGTGGCAACCGGAGGAAGAGTAAGATAATGCACTGACCGCACACACATACTGTATGTAAAAACACTCATCTGCAGTAAGGAAGAGTAAGATAATGCACTGACCGCACACACACATATGTAGAAACACTCATCTGCAGTGGTATCATGTCATGATATTTTGAGCCTAGTCAGGGGCTTAAAGGACCGATTTACTTTGATGGAGTGACACTGCCCCCAAGCTTCAGTTATATGGCTATTTGTTATTAAACACATTTTCCGAACATACTCAAAACTGCCCCAATTGATGTGTTTTGATCCCAAACGAAAACGTAGACTTGTTATCATCCAAATACAGACCCTAGTTTGAAAAACACCAAACATTTCCTTTAAGAAGCTTAATTTGAAGTCTGTCCTCACATTAGAAGTGTACCTGTTTATTAGCCATTATTTTCAAGCGAGACACTGGACATTATATGGATGTTAAAGTCAACTGAATCCACAACCCTACTTCATGAAACATCCCATAAAATATTTGTCATTATTTACTATGATACTGTCAGCATGTTTTTGTGCACCCTGAATCATTATCACTTGACATCTCTAGTGATAAAGAATAATCTGATTCTGTGTTGAATTTATTACATCAGATGTAAATATTCCAGTCCAACTTTACTTTATGGTCAACATACACTGGGCTGTGACTTGTACTTTACATTCTAGACAGTGACATCACCTTCTCCTTTGTTTATGATTTTGAATGGGCTAGTGCAAAATTGGTCAATAGGACATCATTAGTCCACCATCTATTTATTCTTGTTCAGACTGTTATGCATTCAGAATTGCAGTCTGTCTAAAAACATAAAATACATGCAGATTTTGAACTAGAGAAGACAAAATATTACACCATCTGAACCATCAGAGGGAAACGGCAGCAAACACCGATTCATATGAGAATGTCTATCATTTTGAAGATTTGATCTGCATAATGTGAAAAGTGATGTATTTATTGATTTATCGCCATGGTGGGACTTGAATGACACCTTGTCTGGATTTGTCCAATTGCTGATGAAATGTGATACGATGACATGTCATACCATAATTCATTTACAAAACCAAAAAGTGTTTCTTATCATTACTGAGTTACATGCTACAGAAACTATGAGGACAAATCCAGCCATGTTTTTCCATCCAAGTTCCTCCATTAAAATCCTTTTCTGTCTTTGCATGTTATCCTAAATGTCTCACAGAATCGCTGTGCGGGTCATAGTAGTACCGTGGGACTCGTCTGTCCCTGAACAACTCTGTTTGCATCAGTTACTGACACTTCTATACAGAATAGAAGTATCAGAAGACCCGGCTTAAAAAAAAGTCTTTAACTGTGGAAACTGCTTCCATTCTTCCTCTTCTGTTAACTGATTGGCTAGTGCTTGTGTCATTCTGTCCGTCGCTCAGAGTGATAACGGGAGGCAGTGCCCCCCTGATGCCTGATTTCATATCCTGTATCTGTACTCAGACTGTGCACCGCCATCGCTAAACAGCTGCTTCTACTTCCATAACTACTCAGTTGCTATTAGTTTTGAATTGCTATTTGCCATTGTCATATTCCTGATTGTTTTGCTTTGCTGATGTGCTTTCCCAATGAGACCAGAAGCGAAAGAGACATACGTCACACCAAACATATGTTTTTGGATATGATGGAGGGTTTGTCTGTCATCAGACATCTTAACATCACAACATGATACTCTCTGGACAAAGGAGTTAATGACATCACTCCTGCATTCTCTACTCCATCTTACTGAAGACTGTGACACCTCCCAATGCATTTGGTCCATATGGAAAGAGTGAAGTGATGCTAGAGGCCTTTTCTCTTCTTAATTTCTTCATGTTAGCTCTGATGTCTAAACCGGTGTTTACTGGAGTTCTGCAGATGCAACTGTATACATTAGACAAGTAACTGATTTTTTTTTTGAGAAAAAAGGGTACATAATAAAAAAAAACATTCCATATATTGATTTTTTTGCGCTGTGCATTAAAGACTAAGTTCCACCTTCATGTTGTTCATGGTGTTTCAATGAAAAAAAATCCAACAAACTCTACTTCACTGCAGCATAGGAGATTGACTAATAAACTCAGTCGGGCATGTCTAATATGAACTAGTCTTTTATTAACGTGAGGTTAGAAAAACAGTTCAGGTAATGTTTGTCTTTAAACATCACACCACACCACACCACACCACCCTCACCGACATCTGAGGGAGGCCACAGTGCTCTTACTAAGCCTTCTTTGAGATGGAGGAATGATATAATTGCCAGAGTCTGTGTTTGCTCAATGGGTGGAGTGGATGCTGAAGGATGAATGAGGGCCTTCTGGTCTGGGGGGTTGGTGTGTGTGAGTGTTTGTGTGTATGTGGGGTGGGGTGGGGGGTCTGAGGTGTGTACGTTCCCCTCCTTGGGACAAGCGTCCCTCAGTTTGGTCAAAGTCAAACGCAGACACGTCTAGTGCTCCTTCCCCGGCTTGTCCAGGATGCTGCGGTCCTACAAGACTCAGCTCCACAGGGCAGTGAGTTCAAATTCTCCATCTCAGCTTTTACTGCCAAAAAAGGTCAGGATCCCAGAAGGGCTTGTTTGACGGAATGGTGTGTTGCCATGTTTGGCCCGAGGGTGCTTTCATTTGGCTGAGGACCACAGTGTACACGCAAAGTTCTTCAACCAAATTAAAAGAATGAAAGAATATTTAAAATATAGAATATTAAAAATAGACATTTATTTTACTTAAAACTACTGCCACCCACCTGCTGTTAAACAGTATATGAAATTATGAGGTACAATATTGTGACACAGTAAACAATAGTAATGACAAGAACTATGAAACTCAAAGACAAAAGAAAAGGCACCACATACACCACAATCAAAAAACAGATGTGTTTCTTTTTGCCACCTGTAAACTGTGGATCTGCTATTTCTGTCAGTATTTCAGTGGTGAGGATCATCTCTTAATACAACACAGTATTTTCACACATGCCATTTCCAGTTGTACAATTTCTTTAAAGCTCAACTGAAGTCCTTAAACAAGCAGAGCAATGTCTTTCAGGAATAAGCATTTGAATGCATTACCCAGTAACATTTTGCAATCTAGCTGCATCTTGCCCATTGAAAAATGTCATAAGTACAGTAAGTCTGAGCTTTAAGTGGGGACAAGTTTGTTACGAGTAAAGTATATTTTAAAACAAGGTTCTTTTTAAAAAAATTGATTCTCTAAGAGGCAAAATTATACTCACCCTTGCACACTGTTTACCCTTTAACACATTCCCTCAGCAGATAAAAAGGACAGGATTCAGAGCCCTACAGTATACTGACTCTAATACTCTGTAACATTATTACAACTCTTTAACAAGTGTTGTCTATGCTTTTAACAATATATCTATGAATTAAACAAAAATACCATAGAAATGGTTGCACAGTTATTGACACATAATCTGTAATGTTACATAATATTACCACAGCTTTAATAAATGTGCACAGTATGATGAGTTGACATGATGTATATGGTCAGTACCAAATATGGATAACTGGCTAACTGCTGCTCAAGTACTTAAAAGACAGTGGGTAGATTATTGTGCTTAGAAAATACACAGCTTTTCATTCATCTCCGTGGATAACCCCTGTCAGGACCCCTGGCACAGTAGACGTGCATACTGCCTCACGATGTGCAGAAATAAGTGTTCTAGACCAAAATGCTCTCCAGTCCAAAACTCTGCCATGCCGATACACTGCTCATATACAGGTACTCTGTCTTCAGGTCATTCACACCACACTTACAGAGAGGACCAAAAGAGCCTTCTCCTTTAAAGATGCATTATGCAGTTTTTTGTTGTCAAAACTAACCATGTTTGTAAACTAACCATAGAGAAACAAGAGTGGGAAAAATTCTTGTGTCTATTCTCTAAATACTGCTTCTTTGTTTCAGGTGTTTTTGAGTGTTCATTAGCCCCATTCCAAACTATTGAGCCAGAGGCCAATACCAGACACAGTAATGTTCCTATTGTCACTTCCAGGGCTGGATGGTGGCTTCTCAGGGTTCCCTCAGTGTCAGCAGTCTGGGGCTTTTGGCCCTCTGATTACCCCCCGGCCTATCTGGGCCAACTGAGGTAAAGCCCAGTGAAAGAGGGTCAGTAGCAAAAGAAACTCGTTGGAGATTCGTCAGTCAGCTTGTGAAATCATAGCTTAATAGAACCATGTTTATGTTGTTAGCTGCTTCTATTAGAACCATGTTTTCAGGATACTTTTAAGGGATTAGCCAATTAACTTGTTTTCTAGTACATGACAGCTTCGAGCAACAGAGTGTTACATCTGTTTATGTTATTTATGTTATGTAATGTTACACTTTACTTACTGTAAGTCTTACTATGCTATGCATCTGATCACTTGCTTAGTGCCACTGTGACAAACAACAATCAATTTTAGCTATTTTTAACTTAAATTAAACTTCCTTTCTTGATCGCAAAAGAGGCGAGATGTTTTTTTTTTTTTTTTTAAACTAGGGTGGCATTATTTGGGCAGCTTTTAGGGCAGTACCGCAGGGCAATCGGTCTGATGGTGATTATGGAAAAGCATCTATTTACATTAAACAGCACCAGATCGTTTAAAATATATATATAATAAAAAGGCCTGATATAGACAAACAGATTGTATAAGAATTCGGAGGGATCATGCCTTCAGAACCACACAGGTGTTGGCAACAGTTTTGGCAGAAACTACATATTGCACCTTTAACAACATTTCAGCAATCTCTTTTTCACACATCCTCACAAACAGGTGGAGGCTTGCTCCGCTCGATAGCAGTATACGCCGTGCTTATGTCGGGGAGCTGGAAACCCAAAACTGCGCACCCCTGGAACCAAGGGACCACAATTCAGACGAGGGTATGTGATTGGATACCGCACACTCCCGTCAGCCAACCAGCCGGAATCACAGCGGTCCATTCCAGTGAACTTCCAGGCGGCGTACAGCTGGCCTACCTTGGCGATGTGGGCCCCATCATCCTGACACGCCTGGATGGCCTCAGTGAAGTTGAGCCTGTGAGGATGCGGCAGGTAGTAAACCTCCCCTGGACAACATGCGGAGAGGAAGATATGATTTTACTATTATAGACATCACAGGGGCAGCCGTGGCCTACTGGTTAGCGCTTCAAACTTGTAACTGGAGGGTTGCCAGTTCGAACCCCGACCAGTCGGCACGGCTGAAGTGCCCTTGAGCAAGGCACCTAACCCCTCACTGCTCCCCGAGCGCCACTGTTGTTGCATGCAGCTCACTGCGCCGGGATTAGTGTGTGCTTCACCTCACTGTGTGCTGAGTGTGTTTCACTAATTCACGGATTGGGATAAATGCAGAGACCAAATTTCCCTCATGGGATCAAAAGAGTATTTATACTTATACTTATACAGTACAGGGCAATGCCTTAGGGGGTGACTCACTGATGAGTGATTGGTAATGACCATCACTGGGGGAGTTACTGTTTTAAAATGCTAAGCGGAGTGTCTGAACACAAAGGTATGGAATCAAGAAATTAATTTTAGTAGAACTAATTTCTACCAATTGTCCAACTCCTGAGGAGCTGTGATGATTCCCTTAACTAAACTGGTAACAAGTCAACTTCCCCACTCTGGCACTATTTCTTCACCCTGAATTGGAAACTGAATAAATGGAGATGGGCTGACCTTTGAGAGAGGAGGAGAAGCAGAACACATCGTAGCGGTGAAGGTGTCTGTGTCTCGCCCCGTAGCTGCGCACCCCCGGCGCCAAGCCCAGTCCCCCGCAAGGCACTCTGGGTAATGTGATGGGGTACTGCACCGTGCCGTCAGCCAGCCAGCCAGCGTTGCACCAGTCCAGACCCTCCTCCCAGGCGGTGTAGAGCTGGTCGAAGGTCGCCAGGACGGCCCCCTGCTCCTCACATGCTTCCTGCGCTTTGGAGAAGGACAGCTGGTAGCGGCCATGATGGGGCTGGTAGGGAAACACAACACCTGTAGAGGCACAGGCACATTTGGCTCATATTTTGTATCAACATTTATTTAAATGAAGTGTAATGAAATTGCTGTATTCTGATCCTGTTTTAATTTCCTCAAATATGATGAAGACCAATAGAGGTCTGTTTAATGCATAGTAATAAGCATAATTTATACACCAACAAAGCAGTAAGTTGTGAAGACATGTTCTGATCTGAGAGATGATGTGAAACTGCTGTCTGCAAATCATTCTGTTCTATTACACATTCGAGAAAAGCTGCTGGCCACAGTGTACCTCGCAGCCCAAGGTCAATGGTCACTCTCTCGTCCTCCAGCCCGTCGATGACTTCGCACCGGAAGCGACCTGTGTCGTTGAGGTGAAGCCCCAATATCACGAGCGACACGTCTCCCGCGCTCATCTGACGCAGGTGGACTCGCTCTCTGAAGCCGCCGAAGGTACGCTGGCGGTTACCTATGGCAACCAGCACGTCCATCTCGTGCCCCCCACCGGCCGGCTGCCAGGACCACTTGACGCGTGTCCTGCGGGGGGCAATGAGTGCCGGCTGGTACCAGTAGTGGCAGGGCAGGGTGGCGTTGGCCCCGCGCGAGGTGAACACGGACGTCTGCTCAGACTCCACGTGAAGCTGCACCCCACTGAAGGAAACTGCAGGAAGACAGACACATAGATAGATGTCAAGATCAGATTTCAAGCTCCCAATTTAACCTCTTATATCTGTTACATGTAATTAGCTTATCTCTCAAGAGTACTATAACATGCAGTTTAGTTCAATAACTTTATACACAGCCTTAGGATATACTGTAGCCATGTAACTCAGAAGGTAACTTCTTTGTGGCACTGAGGAATACGAAGCCCCCTTCACGTTTAGTAGGTTTGGGCTACACTACAGCAGAATGAAAAAGTACAATTATAGTATTATAATGTACGTTTCTTGTCCGTAATAAGTAAATTACACATACAAAGAGTGAAGGGGTCAAATCTCTCAATGTGCACTGAACGACAAAAAGCGCTGATGCTGCATCCTGGATGCATCAGCTTCTTTCCCTATGCACACAGAAAGAGCTTCTTACCATATGCGTAATATATGAGTGTTGTGGAATGTTGTGTTTATTAAGGGATGTGAACATTTCACGAGTAGGCTATTGCGCAGAGGCGGTTTATCCACGATCTGTAAAGACAAGCAAATTGTCATACTTTCTCCGTTGCCGTTGTTGTTGAAGATATCGTGGTAAAGAAAGCCGTTGGAAAAGCGTGGAGCAGCCTGGCACCCTAAAAGTGACTGCAGCAGAACAGCCATCAGGAGGCGTCGGTTCGCCATGTCTTGAGCAGATGAATTGCTGGCTGCGGAACAAGAGGATTATGAGACTGTGACCTTGGAAACGATGTGCATTAACAAAGTTGTTCAAAGGGCAGCCGCAGCAAAGGAATCTACAAAGGAACCTACAGACGGGCCAAACGTATAGCACTTAACTGTTTTCAATCAATCTTTTCCCGCAACCTCTGCAAAATATTTAAATTAATGTAGGCTAATATCCATATGCATACAACATATTCATGCAAAATAGGTTAATCTTAGCATGCACACTTCAAATGTTGCTCACTGGCCTTTGTGACAACATTAGTTAGCCTACCTACTGATTCTGTTCATGTAGAAGCAACCCAAACCTCACAACAGAGGCTCTGTAGGCTGCGGCTATTACCATGTCATTTAATAGCCATGATTTAACTGAGGCCAGTCTGTCCGAAATTGTTATAGGCTATGCTTGATATTAGACGCAGTTGACAATGATTGGAACAGATGGATATAGCTAAACAAACTTGCTGTGACATAATACATTGACTTACAAAACTAACTATTTCCCGCAAAATCCACACGCAATTCACCTTTCACTTGCATCAATCAGTGAAGTTCTCGTGCCAAATATGCTAAATAAATCCTCAATGGCTTTTGTAGCATCCTTGCTGAAGATCACTCATGTATCGTCACTTTCAAAAACAAATATGCTGATTACATTTCCCATATTGCTTTTGATTGTGTAGAGGCTATTGTAGGCTACTAATTTAAAACATAATGACCCCCATGGTCATTTAAAAAAAAAAATCCAACATAATGTTTCAAAAACATTATACTTGCATTGCTTACATAGGCTATGACAAAGTAAAACCATGAAACTCAGGTAGGCTAAAATAGGTAGGTCCTATCTTTCAAATAAAAGTCAGATGAAATCCTGACATACTCCAGAAAATACTTACAAAACTTGTCTTCAGGTCTGAAAATCCAATCCAGTGCCCCGTTAGTTTCAATCCCAGTTTGAAGGCAGATGTAAACTAGTGTGAGAGTTGTTCGTATTGATAGAAAGTGGACGTGACGTAACCACAGCGAGGCTTTCCCGCTGTGGTTTGGGTGGACGCCTGCTGTTAAAGAGACAAAGTGAAGCATTCCGTTGGGAAAACAAAACCTAGACAACAAATAGGCCTGTCCTACCTAGACTGTGTTGATCCTGCAAATACATATATATAAAAACTTTTCTTATAAGCTAAATTGAATTGTAGGCCTACATCATTAATTATAAAACTCAGAAAGTGGTCCTCATCAATAAATGCAGTGCCAATTGTAATGATCTGGTTGCTGTGCACAGATCAGGTTTCCTGAATCATTTACTTGTCTTTGACAAAGTCACAAAGCTGAACTGGATATCTCAGATTGGGTTCTTTAATCTGTGAAAGCCCCTGTTGAGGTGGAACACTGGCCTATCCTCAGTCCAAATGTGTGATCACAGCAGTGGTCTGGCCCTGCTATCCAAAACATATGATCTCATATGGCTTGAGCTGTGTATGTGTGTGTGTGTGTGAGAGAGAGAGAGGGTCTCTCTCCATGTGTGTGTGTGTGCGTGAGAGAGAGAGAGAATGTGTGTGTTACAGTATGTGTGTGTGTGTGTGAGAGAGAGAGAGAGAGAGAGAGAGAAAGGTTCTCTCTCTGTGTGTGTGTGTGTGTGAGAGAGAGAGAGAGAGGGTCTCTCTATGTGTGTGTATGTGTGTGTGTGAGAGAGAGAGAGAGAGGGTCTCTCTATGTGTGTGTATGTGGTTGTAAGGAAACAGCCATTGTGTGCCCATTTATGAAAGCCTCTCTGATCTCATCCCAGATGGAGAAGATTGTTCTCACAACTGAGACCTTCTCTCCAGCTGTTGCTGCTGTTGCTGGAACCCCAACGTCCACCACCCCAACGCCTACCACCCCAACGCCTACCACCCCACCCCCTCTCTTTCTCTTCCCTTCTCTTTCTCAGCTGTTTCTGTTGTTGGAACCTTAACACCTCTCCCTCTCTCTCTCTCTCTTCCTCTCTCTCTCTCTGTGTCTTTCTATATTGATGAACATCATCCTTTTTGAGGATGGATGTTTGAAGTGAACTGCCCATGTATTCAGAGTATGGGGCGAGATGAAAGGCTTTGCTCCAGGCAAAAATACCGTGCTGACGTGAATAGCAAGGGGACTGACAGAGGGTATAATTTAAGAACTAAACGGCAGGCCACTGGAGATTTGCTGTTGTGGATGTCTGGCTGTGAAGACTCGCATGCAAGAGAGACAGAAAGAGAGAGAGAGAATGAGACATACACAGACAGAGAGAGAGAGAGAGAGAGAGACAGAGAGAGGAGACAGAGAGCAGTGTGTGGTTTGACCCAAATAGAGACATTCTTTTGCAGAATAGAGTTTAACAATAGGGTGGCCCATCTAAGGACAGGAGCATGCTGGATGTGACAAGGGAATGTTTGATTGGATTGGTCAGTATGTGTATGATATGCAAATAAAACAGGGAAGTAGAAAACAGACAGCATCACTTTGACAATGCTTGGATTTTTTCACCAAAGTTAGTAGTCTAAATTCAGAATACTGATTTAGGTTACTATTTCAGTTAGTTCCACTGGGTGTGTCTGAAAAAAATTAAGGAACATTATCTGGGTTCATAAATAAATGTCTGATGAACACATTTCACTCTCTTGAATTTCCCCTGGGGATCAATAAAGTATCTATCTATCTCTATCTATCCACTCTGTCCCGCTGACCTTTCAACACAGCTGACCTCATTACTAGGTCAAGTGACCCTAACGCAAAGGTTAAATTGCATGTGGACATTGGGCATTGGAGCGCCAGAAGGGGCTAAATATTTGTGTCTGATTTTTTCAAATTAACTGTATTCTCAACTGAAGACTATTTTACACTTTCATTTATAATTTGTGCTTCTTCAATAAAGATCTGGCAAATGTTATCAAATAATAAGGAAGTTACGTTATACAAGATGAGTGCTGGCTAATGTGTGCCTTTTATTAGTGATTGCGGGTCTAGATATCATGCATTTAAATATATACATTGTCTTATCATGTTTGTGGTACATTATTTAGGCAAAATACATAGATGTCTATTGTTGCTTATGATCTTTACCACTGTACTATGTGCTACTGTTATGGTACCATAAAAAAGATCACATAGACATTTTACAGTACAAGTAATACAATTTTAACAGCCCAGTGATTCTCAGTGTCTTTATTTTATGTCTTATTTAGACTTAAATCTTTACAAAATTAGAAATCGAACATTAACAATCTCAAACTATGTGTAGTAGTACAAGTACATTGAAGTGCTGTGGATTATTCTAGGATAAAAAAAGGAAATGTATACGCTAAAGCCCACTGTATGAAAAGGCCACACCTCTGTTACAAAGCAAATTTTCCAAGTACCTGAATTATCTCTGCTGCTGTATTTGAATCAGTAAATCCATCTCACACCTTTACATAGCCTGTCTATAAGGTCACTGAAATCACCAAGTGTTGCACTTCCTGATGCAGGTTACTGTATGTCATATCCTTATTAGTCAGCTGTTTTCATAAATGACTCACCCCATGTTTCACTACTACTTTTGCACATGCTTGTACGAATACAACCCTAGCAACACGTACACATAAAAATGCATGTCCTCCATTCATAGATCTAAGTGATTAGTATTGTAGGTTAGTATTGTAATTGTGATTAGTATTGTAGGTTAGTATTGTAATCATGAGCCTGGCATGGACTATATTTCTTTCATATGGAGCACAGATGTGTAACTAGTTGGAAAAGAAGTGACTTAAGCGACTTCAGCGATTTCCATTGTTCTGAAATTAGCTGAAATAACCTAATTTCCAGATAGTGTCTACCACCCTGGCCACAAGCTCCAACTATGTCCTAAGTCTGCTACAGCTGGACAGAGCAAAAAGCCGGATCCTGATGACAGTCATGTCTGATGTCACACTGTACTCTGTGTGCATGTGGGACCTGTTGGGACTGGCAGCCCTGAGGCGCACCAGACCATTTACGCACTTACTCCTTACACTTACACTTTACTCCAGCACACTCTCTCACACACCCTCACACACACAAACACACACACACACACACACACTAACAGTTGTGTGTGCCCTGGGCCTCCAAGCTGTGGGGAGGATTGCGTCATTCACAATGTTTTTATGGGGATAACACTCTTGAGGAAGGGGAATTCAGATGTTTTGTTTTCTACAGAAGGGATACATAGATCAACATCTAATCCAGTTAGAGTTTCATTTTTGACCAAAAAAAAATAGGAAAACTCCTGAAGGTGAATGTTTCTGCTTTTTGACAGTTGAATGTTTGTGGAGATGAGTGGTCATGCAAATCTTCAAAGTGACCTGGAGTCTAGTCTGAACAAGCATTGACCTGGTGTACAAAAAATACCTCTAGTAAAGTGGTCAGGTAACTTATTTGTCAAACTAACAACACTTCCTCCAAGTCTTCTCATGCACTTAAGGCTATAAAAATGCCTTAATACAGAACAGGCAATCTATCCATACCTACAAGTACTTACTTTAAAACATGATTAAAGTACATCAAAATGGTCCATAATTTATTACAAATCTGCATTCCACATCAAGTAACCGATAGAAGCACAAGAATACACAACTTAATACTACTAAATAACAAAAAATGTCAATTTATGGCAGGAAAAAAGGCGTAATTTTGTACAATATTAGATCAAGATCAATGTGAAATCAGGACAACTCAACAAAAGCCTAAAAAATACAACCTAACAGAATAAGCTTGTGTTAAATAGGAAGGAGCGTCCAGTGATGGTCCTAGTGCAAAGAACAGTGCAGTAATCAATAGCCAGGTTAATTAAAGCTATGAGATGTGGTTACTATCAAGCTAAATCTGCAGTGTAATTGCATGAAAGAGCTCCCTCGTGAGGCTGGATCCACTCAGAAACATGCCCATTGGTTTTGTCAGTGCAGTGCAGATATGTCTTCATGTATCAGCCTAAATAGATAGCATTCATGGAGGATTCAGACAAACATTATAGTTTGAAAAACAGGAAAAATGTCGCCCAATGATATAAGATTCTTTTCATTTCCAAAGCAAATTAAATTTAATATTAATTTTATTGAACTCTGTTGCTTCCTATTAGCTAAGGCGAGCAAACATATCACTCAGCTAATGCCTCAAAGCTAACATGCTGAACAGCAGTCGTGTTGGCCAGCGATGACCAGGGAAACTAGGTGAGAGTTCTGTTGAAGCAGACTCGGCCTTTAATTAACCAAGTACAAGTTTAATGGAGTGTCGAGATCTTGGTGTTCCACAACCCTTGAGTTTCAGGTTTTCCAGACCTTGTTGCATCATGGATACATTTAATACAACGAGGAAGTTTCTTATTTGGTTTGGTTTAGCTGGGCCAATGCATTCTTTCTTAACATCATTGGGAAGACTCAATATGGTAACCAATCATTACAAATTGGTGGAAGCTTGTGATTGTATTTTATGAGTACTGACACCAATTCCAATGAAATAGCTGACCTGTTATCTTACAATGATCTCCACCTGCTTGCGTCAGTGTAAGATCAGCACTTACAGGTTTGTACATGATTGCATGATTGCCTCTATCTAAGATATGGACAAACCCTCCTAACAATCAAGGCAAAGTCTAATTCTGACATTATCTACTGACTATTATTTGCTTCCCTGAAACTCCCCAGTTATATGCATTATGGCCAATCTACCAAGCGGCTGAGTTTAAGATGAGGCTTTGAGGAGGCTGTGAGACGGAGTGGAGCTGGGTTGCGAGGGCCCCACTCTCTGGTCTATGTGGTGTGAATCCAGCCTGGTGTGAGTTCAGGGAGCAGCGGAGGGGGGAGAGCAGAGGAAAGGCCTCTCTACTCATCACAGCCCAGCAGCTCCATACGCACGGTGATGCGCTCGTTCCACTCCCACGGCAGGAAACGCACGAAGCGGGCGTAGAACGGAGGGTCGAACACGTTCTTCTTGTGAGTGTTGTTGTCGATGTTGCCCTGGAATATCTGTGGTAGCAAAAAAATATATACATATATACATACAATATAATAATATATAGCATAAAATAAATACATACAAATCACCATGAATTTCAAAAATGGGTTACTGATGTTTTGTCCTTGTATCAATGGTAATAAAAAAAAACCTCTATTTTGAGTGGCCAGTTCAACACTAGAGCTATGGATCTGTACAGAAATGTCCAGACATTCCCAGCTGACAAACATAACAGCCCACAATAGGAAGTCAGCATGTCCCTTTTGGTGAAGCCTGTCATTTTGATGCCAGGTTCAGCCATTTAGATCCATTCGGAACCATGTAAAGATATACAGTAGGGACACTGGAACAAAACAACTTCTCCCACAAATCTGTATTTTAGAACGTGCCTGTGGCTTGACTGGAATAGGAACAGATCTGCACAAACCATGACAAATTCACTGATGGTAAATTCATCACTATTCTGTGCCAATGTGTGCCCAATAGACTATCCCCATCTTGTGCCCAATAGACTATCACCTCTTGTGCCCAATAGACTATCACCATCTTGTTTGATACTGTTTATTAGTTTGTTCAGTCTTTCCACTCTCCCCAGTTCATTTGGGTTTGTTATTAAACAATAATAATAAACAATAAATAAACTACCAACTTACAAATCAAAACAATTTAGCTGTGAGTAAATGTGCTGTTAGCACACCGATGTACAGTGCTTAGCTCACACGTTCACCAAGATGACAAAAAGCTTACTATGTGAAGCCAACTATGATACAGAGAAAACTAGGAAGAAATAGTAAGAAACAGCAAACGGCTTTGCTTCCACACCACAGAAGTCTCACAACACAAGTGTTGCCATCATGAAAACACCAACAACAGCCAAAAAGGAGACGGACGCCACACAGACACCACACACCACATCCACAACACAACACACACCACATCCACAACAAAACACAACACACACTACGTCCACAACACAACACACACCACATCCACAACACAACACACACCACATCCACAACAAAACACAACACACACTACGTCCACAACACAACACAGAGGACCATAGTGGGGTCCATGGATACGGTGTCTCCACAACAGAGGAGTAGTGACCTCTTGTCCCCTTTAAGTGTGGTTTCAGTGAGATTTATGACCTCTAAATGTCTACACTGAAAAACCACATAAATCTCCCAGGGTTTCCCCGCAGAAAATGTGTTAGTCAAGGTGGTAGGTGGGGTTTGCCGGGGGGCGCTATGTAGGCCTATAACAATTATTTATCAAAATAACAGTTGCAATGTGCAATTTTAACAAACACAATATAACAGGCCTATACAACACTATAAAAATATGTACAAATATGTGTGTTAAAACGTGCTAAACAAGAACAAGAAACAAGAACAGTGAATTAATGTGTGCAATTTTAACAAACACTAGGCTTTACAAACTATACAACACTGAAGTGCAAAAGAAAGTGCAAAACAACAAGGGCCCTAATTGCACTCTTTTGCAAGTGCGGACCATTTATGCTTATTTTCATGCAGGTTGTCAGACTGTTGCCCTGCAGCCTGCTCCGCAAGTGTGTCTTGGTCTATACACTGAGAGTGAATGAAGTTGGGAGTATTTTATACTTTTGTGTAAGATTTACAATTTTGATTAGAATGTAGAGTTAGAATGGTGAACGATGATAGATAGCGCGATGACATCCAACCAGCAGATGATCACATGACTCGGAGGCATACCCGTAAATCCTCAAATTATGGCAGGGATGATAATTGCCAGTAGCCTATGGCAATCAGTCAGCACTAAAAGACATTGTTTCGATTTAACTCAATGAAGTTAAAGAGCTCTTCTTAATATTTTATACTGTTGGTTGGTTTAATACTGTTGGCAAGGAAAAGTCGTTGTCCTAATGGGTCTCAACACGTCAAGCTACCAGTCGCTTGCCTTCCCCTTCTGAGCTTGCCAGAGGCTGAAGCCACTATTAAACACAACTGTTGCCGCGAGGCATTCCAACCTACGAATATAATAAAATAAAAAAGTAGGCTAAATCATCATGCATAATTAAAAAAAATAACTAAATTTAGGCTACAGGCCTATTAGGCTATACGCAGTAAGGTTTCCATTACAGCACAGCGCAGCGCACATTCACTGAATTAAAGCGACTGCCTGCACGCAATAAACACAGCGGGTGGAATTCCCGACAAAGTTTCAACTACATGAAACTTAATAGTGAAACATCAAATACCCACCAGATTTCAGTGCCTATCAGTCCCAACATTTAGCAATATAATCAAACAGTCCAAAAAAGTAAATTAAACCAAAAATCGTATGCTTTTGCCCACCACTGGCCGCTCCAAACGAAACGCATGCCTCACAATAAAACGTAGAAATAAAGACCTGCCTCGATTAAGCCTGCTCCAAATAAAGCCCTGTGCTTTGTGCAGCCTAAGTAAATAATAGAACCCGGTAATAATTTGAGGATTTACGGCATTTAAAAATTGTAAAAACTTCCAATTCATGGTACGTTTTATATTATTATTATTATGCGTTCTGAAGAGGGAGACGCGTTGGTCATGGTTTGAAATGAAAGGGAGAAAACAGTAGCCAGTAACACGGCGGACATCGCTCATATAGGCCTATATACTGTACATATATACATATATATACATATATATATATATATATATTTTTTTTTTTTTTTTTTTTTTTTTTTTTGACGACATAGGCTAGTTAAGGCGGCAGGCGTGTGTTGCTAAGGCGGCCGCCTTAACTGCAAAGTGCTGCGGGAAACCCTGTCTCCACTTAAAGTTACCACATCTGGGTAAATTGTGCTGTATTGTGTGAAATGTGTATCTGGGTAAATTGTTTTGAAATATATCCATCTATTTAGTGTCAAAGTGCCATACATGAACATTTATTATTAGTTGAAGTTTACCAACTCCTAAAAACACATCTAGAACCTAGAACGTAGAATGCATAGAAATTCCTGACATAACAATAAAGTTTGTGTTAATAACACACTGTCAGTGGGGCAGAAGCTTGTCTCTTGAGTGGTAATGAGTTAAGAGAGGAAACATATCAGTAGGTCAGAGAGCTCGGCTGCTGTGGGCAGATGAACTGACCTTGTCTGTCCTGGTGTTGGGATCCTTCAGCACCTTCCAAGTGTAGCCGTCGTCACTGAACGCCACTTTGAAGGCCGAGACGAACTGAACGACCCCAAAGTCCTTTGCCCCCTGAGTGATGATGCCTGTGACGCGCTTCGGACTGTCCAAGTCCACCTGGAGAACAGGGGATACATGGGTAAATTGGGATTATTTGGGGACCAGTATGCAGTGGGTGGAGGTAGAATAGCAGGGGACAGTATGCAGTAGGTGGAGGTAGGATAGCAGTGGACAGACATTTCAGTGCATTACTGTCTCTGCTAATGGCATCTCACTCACTTCTAGAAACAGTGCCTCAAAGCAAACAGAGTACAGGAAAATAATCTCAATCTTTTAGGAAATCTTAGAGCTAAGTCTACTCACCTGAAGCCACTCTGACCGGTTGTTGGTGGCTGCTGACCAGGCGTTGGTCTTGCCCTGTTTGTCTAGACGGGCAAAGTGGGGTAGCCAGGTAAAGGTATCCAGCCCCCAGGTACGGAAAGCACTGGACGCGGACAGCTTCTCGTCGGAGATGAGCCGGGACTTCATGCCAAGTGCATTTGAGCATCCAGCCGTATTTGAGTATACTAGAGGGAAACACAGTAGCACTCTCACTCTAATGTCACCACTGAATTAAAAGCTATATGGAAGAAAACTAAATGATCACATTTATAGCAACATTTTGAATCATGGATCATGATAACTCATTATCATGATGTCATTGCATTACCTTTGAGAATAATGATATCCTTTTATCATTTATAGAAGCCTTATATTGTGTGTATCTTAAAAAGTGATTCAGTTTTGTAAACACAAATACCAGTAATGTAAAAAAAAAAGTTAATTACACACTATTTTTATTGCAAAGAGTGAACTGCCCAAGGCAGGGGTTCCCAACCTTTTTTGGCAGGTAACCCTCATGTCACAAAACGTTGACCCCAATCATCAACATCTCTGTTGTACAGTCGAGAGTGGTACTTTGATATTGCCTAAATGCCCAAGCCAAGCTCATTTGTTTGGCTATCTTTGCATCTGAATAGTTACTTGGATATCATGGGGGTTTTAATATGTTGTATTTAATGTATGTATATTTGAATGTAATGTACTACTGTAGTAAATTGCAAGATACCCAGTATCTCAGGCGACCCTATTTGAATTGGGTTGGGAGACGATGGCCTAAGGTGACCATCTAAAGAGACATGATGCAGTCATTACCATTGAGCTCACAGCCAATCAGCTCCATGCGAAGAGTGCAGGCCTTGCGACAGACCACGGGCACCACGCGGATGTACTGGGCTACGATGGGGGGGTCGAACATGTTGGTCTTGGTTCCGTCATTGTCCACGTTCCCCGAAAACACCTGGGAACACAGGAGGGAGCCCTGATTACAGTGCTGTGGCTAATGATAGGGGAGAGAAGGGAGAGAGGGACTCGGCACAAAACACTGGACTAACTGTGTGTCATGAAAGCATCGTTGAGCAACCACTGCTGTGACTGAGAGAGAGTGTTCAAAATGACAGCCTTTCGGTCATTTAAAGATGGTAGTTGCTAAATGACACTTTCAGGAAAAGCACCTCCGGTCTGTTTCCCAATTGTACATAGTTTATCACGTAGTGAGTAACTGATGATTATCTAATGTGTTGAACTCTTGAACATTTTTTTTTTTTAGATGAGATGGTATATGAGATGGTTTTCAATTTACACAAAGGACAGTCGTTTTGTTGTGTGTAGCTTAGTGGCTCAGTGGCTTCAAACCAAACAAGTGTTCTCCTTTAACACACAGAGGCCATTCTCACCTTGTCCTTCCTCTGGCCTATGGTCTTGAAGACGGCATAGGTCTTCCCATCGAAGCTGTAAGCCACCTTGAAGGCCTTGATGTACTCAGCACCCCCCATGCGACTAGCCCCCTGGGTAATAATGCCACTCAGACGCATCTTCTTCTGCAGGTCAATCTGCAATAAGGGGTAATAAGACATTAACAATCTGCATCTGCAATAAGGGGTAATAAGACATTAACAATCTGTAATAAGGGGTGAGACATTAACTTAATTTCCACCTGGTTTACAGGACCAATCCCATATGGAACAGAAATGCAAACAAACATTGGATGTGTTCATCAAGATCTTGCTCCTCCTCCTCTACCTCCTCCTTCTCCCCCACCTCCTCCTCCTCCACCTTCTCCACCTCCTTCTCCTCCACCTCCTCCTTCCTCCTCCTCCTCATCCATCTTGCATCAATCAAATTTGCAACTCTCCAATCACGAATGTGTTAGTAACAAACTGTATGGATCTACTGTAAGCCTCTACTGTAAGCCTCCACAGGTATTAATCTGAGACTAATCTTCCTCAACAACATAGTCTTTGTAAGTTATTTAATATAGTTCTTTTCCATGACCCCTGCAGTGTATTGGCCCCACAATAGCAGCATTACCCTAGTTCACACCCTGAGCTGACACGATTGGGTTTATCTGTCTTTGCCCAGTCAGCCAAGCGGCCCACTGACCTCGATCCAGGGGTTCTTGTCGTGCGGGGCAGAGGACCAGGCGTTGACGATGCCCTGGTTGTTGAGGCGGGCGAGTTCTGGGCCCCAGCGCTGCAGGCCCAGCATGCCAAAGCTCACCGAGGAGGACGTGATCTGAGACTCGTCTATGGAGCCCCCCTCCATCCCCAATAGAGCTGTACAACCTGGACAAACACACACACACACACACACACCCATGCACACACACACACATACGCACACACACACACGCACACACACGCACACACACGCACACCCATGCACGTACACACGGGCACACACACACACACACACACGGGCACATTTACCACTTACATTCCTTTTACTGTGACAGAATCACATGCTTTTCAAACCCAATGCATTTTTTCCATGAGTATAACATTCTTGGATGTGTTTAGTGTCACTTTCTCCCTCTACAAAATATATCAAACTTTTCATTCACATTCAAACAAACAAACAAATAAATAAATATCTGTGACCACGCATGTGCTTTTACGTCGCAAGGCCAGGGTTAAGACAGACAAAATGGGCACTCACGAACTTGGCACTGTTTGCCCACGTATGGAGATTGGCACAAGCAGGCGTAGTCTCCGTCCAGATCTCTGCACTTGCCTCCATTCTTACAGGGATCCCCAGCACAGTCATTCACATCTACATGGGTGGAGGAGACCACACACACACCCACACAGATTCTACACTGAGTATGGCTTATGACACTATGTATGTATGTATGTATGTGTGTGTTACAATGTACATGATGCATTCTAAAAAAAGGGTAACATTAGGGGGTAAACTGTATTTAAACCATCATGCATTAACAAATCTGGAAAATAAAATAACACAAGGTAAAATGTGAGCAGCTGGAAATACCTACACGGGACATTACAATTCACTGATGACTGAGATTGGTGCCTAGCAGGCACACTGAATAACTCTCTTTCTCTCTTTTCTCTCTCTTTCTCAAATTCAAAGGGGCTTTATTAGCCTGACTGTTTGGTACGGTGTTGCCAAAGCTAGTGTTACAAATTAGCCGCGGAGAGGAGAGCAGGCAGAGAAAGAGAGAGAGAGAAAGAGAGATGGAGAGAGAGAGATAAAGAGAGAGAGAGATGGAGAGAGCGAGAGAGATGGAGAGAAAGAGAGAGAGAGTCCTGATAAACCTTGGAGCTCAAAAGTGATCAAAAAATGTATGTGTGGATTGTCAGCTGTAGTTCTTCACAGTCTCCACTGAGGGGCACACTTGAGCTTCCTTGCCAATGTCAGAACACAAACGGTGGCACATGGCAATCAGGCCTTCTCTCACATTTCTAAAAATGGAATCAGTGACTGTACAGGTAATCTGTAGCGGACTAAACCAATCCCTATCCACGCGTGCATAATTCCTTCACCGTAACACTTACTGGAAAAACCAAGAGCAGTTGAATAAGTACTCTTGAAGTAATTGGTATTTTGAGTAGCACATACAGTATGGGTTAGTCTGGGCTGAGAGTCTTCGCTCTGTGTTTAGCACAGCTCTTACAAAGGCCCCTTGAGGAGCACGAAACCTGTAATAACCTGAGGCGACAGACAGCAGGTGATTGTCGGGAGAGCCTGAGCTTCTGCTGAGTTTCCGTCACTTGTTTTCCTGCCTGCTCTCCTCTCCTCTCTGCGGCTAAGAGGATTGGTGTGACTGCTGTTAAACCCTGTATGCCTTCAAGCAAACAAACATATGCAGCCTGGAACAGCTGCAGACACAGCACGCCTCCAGTAAACATGTTATGTCAAATCAGGGCCGCTTTCTACGACTACGAATAAAACTGCCAGGAGTGGCGATCTTTATGGAGATTTGGCCTAAATTGACTGATTGGGCCCACGGGTAGGGCAGGACAAACACACTCAGCTTATTTATAGGGTGATGACTACTAAATTACCACACACACACACACACACACACACACGCACACACACGCACACACACAGCCTATTCAACAGGTCCCTATTTTGAAATTGTATAATTTGTTACCTGACTGCTGTTGAACGTAGACAAGAACGGGAAAGACAAAAATGACTCAGTGTGCTGACAGCTTTAAATTTAGCTGGCAATTTAGCATAATTGTCGGCCCCTGTGCTGTTTAAACAAATGTACTATTTAATTCAATTCAACAACTACTGGTCACCACAATGTCATAAAATAGCTTAAAGTAATAACTTAAAGTGTTATTACACGTGATAAAGTAACTTCGATTTGAGATATTTACCAGTCCCATCGTGTTCTAAAAGTTCTATGGGTCTGCACTTACCTAAGCCAAATGAGGCCCATCTTCTGAGTGCACCATTGGCTACTGATGTCTTCACACTCCTCTGTAAACTGGGAAACAACTCATTTGTCTGTGTACCATAACGTATAAGGCTACATGGCCTTGCCCTGTATAGCCTGTGTCCAGTCTCTGAGTGTGGCTGGTCTCCCTGTCTATATCAGTCTCTAGGTGATAGAGTGTGGCTGGTCTCCCTGTTTATATCAGTCTCTGGGTGATAGAGTGTGGCTGGACTCCCTGTCTATATCACCCAGAGACTGACATAGACAGGGAGACCAGTCTGACCAGCAAATCCATATGAGCTGCAAAATCCCATTATCAGTTATAGGTTAGTGACAACACTGCCTACACTGACTGCTAGCAAGAGGATACACTATTAAAACGAATGTTGTAAACAACAACTTGCGTTGTTTTTAACACATCTCTGTGTCCAGATAGGGACAACACAAGTTTGTGTTGTTTCCTTTTTTTATTTGTTACACAAAATGTGTTGAAAATAACACATTCCAGATGTCCAGATAGGGACAAAACATTCGTTTTAAGAGTGTAAGGGCAGCACAGGAGGCACACAGGACGAGCCTGCACAAGACCAGAATCATACAAAAGCCTGGTCAACATTTCCATAATATGTGGGGCAGAATAGCTCTCTCTCTCATATGGATTAACTAGTGAACTGTTATAGGTTTGGGCTAGTACTTTAAGCATTGTGCTTGAGGTTGAGGTTGAGGTTGTGTGTCTCTACCAACGATGGATTTGTGTTAGCATTAAGGCCTTGGCCTTTATTATAGTGCTGTTACTCCTGGTGGCTTGTCACAAATGATTGAAATTAAGAGGAACACACTGACAAATATATTTACACATGCATGCATATGAATGCTCACCATTTTCCACAATTGTATACGAGTCCTGTTAGGCCTGCTCACTGAGGTACGGCTTACTACTGCATGTGTTCAGTGCCACAGCACCAGAGCCACTCAATGAACGATAGACAGCTATAAGTACCATATTAATCAGCATTTTCACAGTGAATTGTGAACTCATACCAGGGCTCAACTTCAAATCCTTATCCCTACTACAGACGCATGATCCCCCCACCCTGCCTGGGAAAACTATTATTAGCCACAACCAGGCAGTGCTTCATCGTCTTCATCACCACATGTGGTCTGGTTCTGGTCCCAAATAGATCCGTTAGCCGATTAATCTACGTCATGCATGCAGAGGTCTTTGCCAAAGAGTCGGGAAACGTGCAAGAGACAGAATTCAACTATTTTTAAAACAGCACAGTCACGATAATATGATACTCTTTGGAGTCAGAGCCAAAACAGCACAGTCACAATAATATGATACTCTTTGGAGTCAGAGCCAAAACAGTCAGAGCCAAAACCACATCTGGGGTGTGTCAGGAATCAACCAGTGATGAGGCCAGAAACCCAGAAATGTTTAACTTAGAACTGGATAGATCTATATCTGTTAGGATGAGGATGTTTATTCCATTGTTTAGCTACGCCCACTGTTTAAAAGTTCCACTGTGCACCAGATGAGAGGGTTCTTTAATGGACATACCAGTATCCAGAATCCTTTGGTAATCCCCACGCAAAATGCAGTCTCTACAAAGCTTAGCCTTAGAGCAAAGGCCTCCTGATTGTGCTGGCTCTCATGAAAAGTTCTGGTAAAACAGTTTACAAAAGTTCCATGTCCCCTGAACTTTTGTAAAGTAATTTTACAGTCATTTGTGTAGAATGTTGTGTTAATAGACTGGTGATGTAGTTGTTCTGCAATGTTCTACATTTTCAGCCAGCCCCTGATCTAAGTGACAATGATGCTAGTTCACATTAGTCTCTCTCCCTACTGACGCATGCAGCACATGGGAAAACTGAGGGTGTCTCCAGCCAGTGTGAGTCTGTGTGTTCCAGTACTAAGCTCCAGCCAGCTATGACATCACCCTGTCTGCAGACACCGTGTCCCTACTCAGGAGTGGAAAAAGCAATGTTCCCCGGAATCTCTCAAAGTCCCATTAGCTGTTACATCCTGCTTTGCAAATCTACAAATCTTCTGAGTATGACCTTTCTGTGTGTGTGTACGTGTGTGTGTGTGTGTGTGTGTGTATGTACCTGTGTGTGTGTGTGTGTGTGTGTGCGTGTGTATGTACCTGTGTGTGTGTGTGTGTGTGTGTGTACAGTATGTACCTGTGTGTGTGTGTGTGTGTGTGTGTGTGTTGTGCTCAGCGTATGACTACAGTGCATCAGATAACTGACCTGCTTGTACACTGAAGGACCATAGAGGATACCAAGGTTCTTTCCAGACAGGTTCAGTTTGTGCACTAAAGGACGTCAGCTGACTCTAGGCCCAGCCGGATCAGGGCCAGATCAGAGCCGGACCAGCTCCAGAATGTGCGGCTATCTAACTTTACCACTGCGTCTCATCTCATTACTGTCAGTGGCTGGAGACTATAGTACCACCACCGACCCAGTACTGGCAGAATTTCTAAATTAGTCAGTTGAATTGTCTACCTTCCTGTGAATTGGTGAATCTATGAAGTTGGTGAAATACTACTTGAGAAAGCTCAGTTCTTAATAACAAAATGTTTCCTAAAGAACAACAGTGATGATTTGTTATTCATATCAATCTATTTCGCATTACACACTTATCATGATCACCTACAATAATATCATTACATCTTTCATCCCCTTATAAAAATGTTCTCTTTTTTTTCACACATTTCAAGGCAAAGGCAGAGTGAGGCAGCAACTCACTGATCTGGCAGTGTGGGCCCTCGAACCCAGGCTGGCACTTGCAGAGGTACTCGTTGAACACGTCCCCACGCCTGGTGTTGGTGATCACCTCACACACCCCGTCGTTCTTGCAGGGGTTGGGGACACAGGGCCCTGAGGAAGGGTGATAAAGCGTGTGATTTACAGAGCTCAGTGCATAAGGTCGTCAAGAGCACTCAGCTGAATTGTTTTTTCTCTGGCCCATAAAGGCTGGGGTTATAGAGCCTGTGAGGGCCTTTGCCTCGAGGGCCTTCTAAATTCCCTAGATCTAATCTTGAAGTAAATTTGCAGTGACAAATTAGACTCTCTCCCGATCTCTTTCTCTGTCTCTCTCTCTTGTTCTGTATCTCTCTCTTGTTCTGTCTCTCTCTCTCTTTCTCTGTCTCTCTCTCTTGCTCTGTCTCTCTCTCTCTTTCTCTGTCTCTCTCTCTTGTTCTGTCTCTCTCTCTTTCTCTGTCTCTCTCTCTTTCTCTGTCTCTCTCTCTTGCTCTGTCTCTCTCTCTTGCTCTGTCTCTCTCTCTTGTTCTGTATCTCTCTCTTTCTCTGTCTCTCTCTCTTGCTCTGTATCTCTTTTTCTCCCTCTCTCTGTCTCTTTCTTTCTCTCTCCATCTGTCTGTCTTTCCTTGATGCCAAAGCACTGAAACACAGACACTGCAATCAGCTTATCCCTCATCCCCACTTTACCTAATTAAACAACTACCTAATTACCCTCAAGAGGTGGGAGGTGCAGCGCCATGCATAATTATATATTAATAAATAAGCGACTCATACAGAGCCTTGTCTGGCCAAAGGTCACTGGAAATCATGCAGTCAGCTCTTTAGCACTGGACGATATTTTTACATAGATTGCATTCTCACTGTTTTGTTTCAGAAAAACTAAAAATTACCGTTTTCAGTGACATTACAGGTGTCCCCTGTGAAGCCCTCAGCACAGATGCAGATGAAGGGGCCCTCTCCAATGCCTGTCACACAGGTGGCTCCATTATGGCACTGGTCCACCTCACAGTAGTCTCCTAAAGGGGTGGACACACAAACACACAACATCAGCACAGGTCATATCACAGTGTGTGTGTGTGTGTGTATGTTTGTGTGTGTGTGTGTGTGTATGTGCGTCTGTGTGTGTGTGTCTGTGTGTGTGTGTTAATCAGAGCTTCACAGTATTGGCTAAAGTCAGCTGGCTGGTCTTTCATGTCTAAGATTTCACATCATTAATTTATGATACAATCAATATGCTGAGGACTAATATAATTTCAATGAATCAACAACTGTAACATATGTGTGATATTTACAGTACATCTATCAAACAGGGCCATTACATTAACCATCATCCTGCTAAAATATAACTCGGCTGAGCTGTGATTACTTAGACTGCTGAACTTTCATCTGTTGTCATACAACATATACCATATTTAATGGAATTAGTAATGCTCTTACTAACCAGTGCATGACCTCAAACATGCACACAACACGTGTCTTTTGAGAGAACCACCGACAACTGTCAATCTTCACACTGGTCCAAAATGACAACACTCAAACTCCATAAAACTACTCTTCCACTGGGAAAGACCTTATTCATGACCTGATGTATAATGTTGTTATTTTCATAGCATGACCTCTCACCTAAAAAAGTGCTGAGGCACAATGCTGTACACTACACTTAGAGCAAAAACAGCCTCCATTCCTCACCATTCCCCTGCGACAGCCACCCACGACTGTGGTGAGCGTTAATAAGAGAGAAAGGAAGGCTGGGGAGAGAGTGATGTTGATTCAGTCCACATGAGTTTACACAATGGCTTTCACACGCTGCTGCACTTCCAGTTGCACAAACTTGTCTGTAGTTTTGTCAAAGTTTGTGCTCTGTGGAAACTACTCGTCTATAAATTAGGAAACACATTTTTAAGAGTGATGGTAGTGCTGGGTGTACTCCCATTTTAGTTTGACTGACGCGTATCATTTCAAGTTTTGAAATGTGTATTGAATTTAAACTGCCTCTGTGACATGGGTTATTACATTCATCTTTCCTCTGATGGCAATAAAAAACGATAAAGCAAGGTACAGAATGTTTCAGCTAACTTTATCAAAGTTGTGTGTGTTAGTCATCTTGTTTCTTATTCTAACTGATTGAGATGATAGAGCACTAATTTACCAACATGGTGGCATGGTACACTTGATTCCAAAGGGTTGGTCATCCTGAAATGTACATCAGATCAGATTGGCAATGATGCTCACATATCCTTCTTTTCCCATGGACAGGAAATGTATACAGAGATGCTTGAAGTTTAAACATGCTCTCTGTCTGTATGTCTCTCTCTCTCTCTCTCTCTCTTTGTGTGTGCTCTTTGCAAGCCGAGTGATGTTAACCTGACTCATTCAAAGCCATTCAAAGGGAAATGAAACATTACAGAAAACATGCCTTAACATCACAAAATCAATAAACATGTTGGCTTTGCATGTATAGGTAGGGCACACGACAGTGCAACTGTGCATCAGCATTATCTGAGTACCAGATAAACAACTTTCTATAGGAGAGCTCTAACTCATAAGAACATAGCACAGCCATCTAAGAAGAAACATTTACCTAAGTTATTAGTTCTTGAACATTTAAAAGACGGACTTACCACTAACTACGTAGACAGTACAGACCAAAAGGAAAGGTAGAAAAATACGGAGACTGTGGAGTTTCATGCTTTCACGCCTCTTTCCCTCCCCGAAGTTTCCGTTATATTTTTCCAATGGAGGGAGTTACGCGTTCTCACAAGGGCTTCGAGTCAAGAGAGGAGAGGCGAATACCAAGTAAGCTGCCTGGCCGGATTAACGGTAACACGTGTGGGCTGCGCAGACTGTGCTCGGCTCAGACGCTTTCTTACCCTTGTTTCACAAATAACTGACGGACTGTGTGGGGAAAACACAAATTAGCCTCACACTCATATGCATGCACCATATATTTTGCAGAGGTACTGTAACTAGTTCTGAGCCTTATGTCAATGTTATGATGGGTTTACCTAAATATAACCCACAAAATGGATAGGCCTACTAGGCTACAACCCAAACTCAAATGGGACAACACATTTCACCACATCAGTAGGTCCAAACACGAGAGACGTTTACAGTTACACTAATATGGATAGTCTACCAGTTAGTAGACTAGACTACGAGTGGTGTTAAGCTATATTTTCTAGGCCTAGCCTATGAAATAATGCCACATTGCCACCTGCGCGTTGCCGCGACGCCCTTGAGTCGTGAATTGTTGGCGTCAGTTTGGCTTGGCTTCTTACATGGGTTGTTGTTGCCCTCGTGTGGACATAAGGCATAACACTTCATGTCTTGTGCCTTGTGGGTCGGACTGAGTAATGTCCAAGTATAGATGTAGGCCATGCCCCTCATGTCATCCACAAATTATATATATATATTGTAACAAACTGCACAGTTGTCTCAGAATGGTTTTTATTGGTTACGCACCAAAAGACACGAACACATAATTCCGGGCCAGACCTGGTCCTTATGCTCCAGCACTAAACATCTATCTGAGGCTGTATCTAAAACACACACCAATCAACCCTAGTTATGAATAATGTAACCAGCTGCAAACATAAACACAACAGACAGGACATACAACGGTGTCAACCCACATGGTTTAGCACATGAACATTACACACATACACACACTGCACAGCTGTCATAAACAGCTAGACTCAGATCATTACAATAAATAATATATTTAATTTGTGGATGACACACACACACACACACACACACACACATATATATATATGTACCCCAAATTCAGTATCTCAGAAAATTTTAATATTGTGAAAAGGTTCAATATTGAAGACACCTGGTGCCACACTCTAATCAGCTAATTAACTCAAAACACCTGCAAAGGCCTTTAAATGGTCTCTCACTTCTGTAGGCTACACATTCATGGGAAAGACTGCTGACTTGACAGTTGTCCAAAAGACAGCCATTGACACCTTGCACAAGGAGGGCAAGACACAAAAGGTCATTATTAAAGAGGCTGGCTGTTCACAGAGCTCTGTCCAAGCACATTAATAGAGAGGCGAAGGGAAGGAAAAGATGTGGTAGAAAAAAAGTGTACAAGCAATAGGGATAACCGCACCTTGGTGAGGATTGTGAAACAAAACCCATTCAAAAATGTGGGGGAGATTCACAAAGAGTGGACTGCACCTGAGTCAGTGCTTCAAGATCCACAGACGTATTCAAGACAAGGGTTTCAGCTGTCGCATTCCTTGTGTCAAGCCACTCTTGAACAAGAGACGGCGTCAGAAGCGTCTCGCCTGGGCTAAAGACAAAAAGGACTGGACTGCTGCTGAGTGGTCCAAAGTTATGTTCTCTGATGAACGTAAATTTTGCATTTCCTTTGGAAATCAAGGTCCCAGAGTCTGGAGGAAGAGAGGAGAGGCACAGACTCCACGTTGCTTGAAGTCCAGTGTAAATTTTCCACAGTCAGTGATGGTTTGGGGTGCCATGTCATCTGCTGGTGTTGGTCCACTGTGTTTTCTGAGGTCCAGGGTCAACACAGCCATCTACCAGGAAGTTTTAGAGCACTTCATGCTTTCTGCTGCTGACCAACTTTATGGAGATGCAGATTTCATTTTCCAACAGGACTTGGCACCTGCACACAGTGCCAAAGCTACCAGTACCTGGTTTAAGGACCATGGTATCCTTGTTCTTAATTGACCAGCAAACTTGCCTGACCTTAACCCCATAGAAAATCTATGGGGTATTGTGAAGAGGAAGATGCGATATGCCAGACCCAACAATGCAGAAGAGCTGAAGGCCACTATCAGAGCAACCTGGACTCTCATAACACCTGAGCAGTGCCACAGACTGATCGACTCCATGCCACGCCGCATTGTAATTCAGGCAAAATGAGCCCCAACTAAGTATTGAGTGCTGTACATGCTCATACTTTTCATGTTCATACTTTTCATTTGGCCAACATTTCTAAAAAAAACTTTTTTGTATTGGTCTTAAGTAATATTCTAATTTTCTGAGATACTGAATTGCACATGACCAGCACCTGTATATATTCTTACATGGGTTGTTGTTGCCCTCGTGTGGACATAAGGCATAACACTTCATGTCTTGTGCCTTGTGGGTCATCCACAAATTATATACATATATATTGCGGCTATTCGTTTGTGTTACGTGTGTGCCCGATTGTGGTGTTACAACGATCGTTTGTGCTGTTAAGGGTTACATCAAAGATCCTTGATTACTAGCAAGATAAAGCAACGTAATTCGTTACTATGGGAGCAAAACGGGACAGTTCCGGTCTGCATAAGTGGGAGTGTCACCCTACGTCACTAAATAAACTTTCTCTCTTAATAAGCAATAACAACAGATAAACATAATTGTGTTCACAGTATTATTGTCCATAATCATGTATGATACCAATGAATCATTCTTAAGGACATGATATGAATAATTTAATTAGTCATGTGAACCGAGCTAGCTAGCTAGCTTAAAATGCTATACAAGTGGATGGTAGTAGCTATGGCAATACAGCTATGCGCTAACAAGTGACTAGTAGTTGGAGGACTTCGCTTAAACTTATAATATTAAATTATATTAAACTATACTGTTGCAAATTCGCTTGAGTATAAACTATCCACTTTAACTAATGTCAGTAGTGTTATTCAGCTAGTTGTCATTTCAAAGAAATTACACTTCTCCGTTTAAAATGTTACCTTAGCTAAGAGGCTAGCTAGCATGATAACAACCGGACAGTAACTGGCAGCAGCATGGTCTAATATTAAGTTATTTTATTACAAATCCGAACACTAAAAAATTACACTATTAGGCTTGAAATGATCCCAAACACTTACAGATTATGACACAATTTTCCAAAAAACCCTCAACAAATCCAGAAAGACAAAATGACCAATTTATTGGTAAAATTCCACAAGTCTCCATTGAGATTAGTGCAGCAAGGGCTTACTCTGGTCTGCATAAAGGGGGATTTCCCCCCCTCCCCCTTGCAATAATCGAACGCGGAAATTGTCGAACGTTTGCGCCTCTCGCTCCGCTTGAACCCTCTCTGGTTACATTTTCTGGCCAGTGACGTCACTCAGCCCCCCATACTTGCCCAAATTTCCTCATAATAGTTTGTGCTGAGTAGACAAAGGAGGGTTCTCCGCGCTTCTGTCGTTTGACGACAGTCCGGTGCAACCAGGCCAGAGGGGTATTCCAGAAAGGAGGTTTAACAAACACTGAGATAAAACTTAACCTCTGGGTTGTCTGAACCTGTGGCGACTAAACCCGAGCTGTCGGTTCCAAAACACCGATTACCAGTTAGTTCAATCAACCCTGTGTTAGATAACCTAGAGTTGTGCGCGTTCACGGCGAACTTATAAAGACATCATCTTTTGAGAGTCGAAACCATGAGTGAAACCGGCAAAAGGAAGAGCACCGTATTTTTCAGAGGCGGAGTAGTCGAAGCTTACGAGGAGGAGAGAACTGTAATAACAAAAAAAAAGAGCAATACTTAAGCGCCTGCGTCCGAGACCTTGCTTGGCAGAGAATAGCCTAACTGACCGTGTAAATGCGTATGTTTAAGATAGCCTATTTAATGTCAAAAGCACAATTAAATAATTCACTGGACATCACGTATTGTATTGACTGCTTTCAATGATGCTTTCTTAAACTAGCCTACCTTTTCACAGATTGAGTGGGCCATAGAATTCTTTGAGAATCCCAAATGCAATTTTCTATTTTAACGCGGGTTCTGCAGCTGTGGGCCAAGTTAAACTTTTGAGCTCCATCATCGGAAGGGTGAATGTCGGAAGGCATGGGTAGCCTATTGGACACATTTCGGTGCACATTTGGAAAATTTAATAAGTGATGCTGACCTGCCAGTTGGTGAAACTACACTTTAATGATAATCGTGGGTTTGTGTCCAGGAAAACGAATGAAGTTGCGCAGGAACTGCTTTAGCGCAAGGCAAACTTTACGCACCAACCGACAGCTTGCCGATATGCTCCGCGTCTCCAACACTACAAAATCTCCCAGTCGGAGAGCGTGTGTAGCCTATTAAAAAATATATTTTATCCCAAATGCCATCAGCATTCTTAAACAAACTTAGTGACAACATGCATACCCGGCTGAGCTGTACAGCTATTTAAACGTATTTATTCATTTTCTATAGGCTATGTTATGTTTTTGTACTGTAGCCTACTTGTTTTAATTATATCTTCAAAGTGTCTGAGATGTTGTTTGTCCATCTGTCTGGTGAGCCAAACACAAATGTCCACTATGGTCTAGCCTACATTAAAGATTTATTTTATTCTATTGTAATCCACCATGTAGGGATGGAGAATGGTTTTCAAGTAGGATATATTTAAGATTCAGCTGAAAAACTCGTTTGGAAAAGAATGGATAGGCTAGTCCTATCATGTGATGTCGTGGTCTTATCGCCCTCTCACGGTGAATTGCACGGATGAATATTACATGATTTTGTGCTTCTTTGTCAATCGGACCTTTGTCAAAATGAAACGCCATTGTGTGACGAGTGTAAAAATAGCGGCCTGATTGAACATGCACTGAAATAACCGAACATAACCTGAACAAAACCTACCCCCTACCAGGTTAAGTTCAGAGCCTATGTTACCATAGTTACTTACATAGCCTGATCATTTTTGAGCTTTCTGGAACTGAAATCCCAGGTTTACCGTTTACTCTGGGTTTACATACCCAGTTCAGTTCAGAGCCTATGTTACC
This sequence comes from Alosa sapidissima, assembly GCF_018492685.1. NCBI lineage: Eukaryota > Metazoa > Chordata > Actinopteri > Clupeiformes > Clupeidae > Alosa > Alosa sapidissima. Next base: position 12,312,382 of record NC_055970.1, read on the forward strand.
ATAGTTACTTGCATAGCCTGATCATTTTTGAGCTTTCTGGAACTGAAATCCCAGGTTTAGGCTACCGCTAACTCTGGGTTAACATACCCAGTTAAGCCAGTAAACCTGCTTTCTGGAATACCCCCCAGGACAGATAGTTTGTGCTGATTTGTGCCGTTAAAAGAAACAATTGTGCTACTATGTTTTCTATTTTATGGTTTATTTATTACTTGTGTGACATCACCAGCCCCCCATCAATGTCTAAATCTCCCCAAAATGGTGTCAATTGTGTGTGCTATGTTTATGCTGATTTGTGCTGTTAAAAATAACATTTGTACAGCTATGTTTTTTTTTTTTTAAGTTATCACACTTTGTTACAGGCGTGACGTTATTCGGACCCTCATTTAGCCCACCATCTCCTTTTCCCTTCGTCCATTTCTCTCCCTGTATGCCTGCTCGGAAAAGCGATTTTGTCCTGCTAAAAAAACAGAATAATATTGTTTATTCATGGGTTTCATCAGGTCCCTTTCCACAGGTGTATTAATCAAACACCATCCAGTCTGCATTGATAATTAAGGTTCTTGATTTTATACACCTGTGGAAAGGGACCTGATGAAACCCATGAATTCATTGTCTATTAATTGTTAATTGTTTACAAATCATTTATTTAACCCTTGGTGTTCATACTCAGCCAATGTTCCGGGTCTGGTGTACCCACCCCATTATTAGGCTTTTAAATCAATACTGTACAATTTACCGGTATGTTTAAATACTTCAGATGAGATGTAGCCTATACTTTAGCTCAATTGCCAATGATATAGACATCATGTTTGTTTTATATTTGCCATTTACCCCTGTGAGATCACATTTATCATCATATGACTGATTTTCGTTTTTTGTGAGAATGAGGAATGAGACAATCAGGAAATTAAATTATAAACAAGTAAAAAAAGATTTTTGATCATTATTGATGCTTATTTCTAAGAAATTCATCAGAAAAGGTGCAAGTGCTTGAAATGTAACAGTTTTGTAACTGTGTGTGGGAATAGCAGGTGCAGAAAGACAACACACACACACACACAGACACCTACACTCAGACATGCACACACACATACAGACACACACACAGCAGGCCCAGTTAGGAGGAGGTTACAGTTAAGTTATACGTTAAGGTACATAGCATCTACAATTATTACACTCGGGACCCAAACACCACATGTAATAGTTATGGGGGGGGAGGTGGGGGTTCTGTGTGCGGTCATTGAAAAATATATTTTTTACGTTCTTCATGGAGAATGAGCCAAGGCCAGTGAGTCTGAGTTTGAAGAAATAATAAATAGCATAATTTTTTCTTTTAGCAAACATTGAAAACGGGTCCCACAGATGCAAATTAATGTATTTATTTGATGCATGAAATTGTAAGACGTAAGATTGTAATTGGTGCCTTACTACTACTGCTTCAAACACAGACACATTTGTTGTGGACATTTTCTTTGGCTGTACCACTCTCATTGTTCTATTAAGACCCAGTTTTTGAATTGTGTTGGTTCAAAATAAATATACAAATCAGAACACAATACACATCTGAATGTTTTCCTTTAATTGACCCTAGCAGACCAGACACTTTCATCAGATGATCATCATGCTTTAAAATGAACACTGTTGAGCTTTCAGGAGACTGTTAGACACTGTGGAACTGGCTGTAGGAGCTCTCTCTCTCTCTTTCTCTCGCTCTCTCTCTCTCTCTCTCTCTCTCTCTCTCTCTCTCTCTCTCTTGCTCTCTCTCTCTTGCTCTCTCTCTCTCTTGCTCTCTCTCTCTTGCTCTCTCTCTCTCTTGCTCTCTCTCTGGTTTATGTGTGAATCCAGCCTGGTACCGGAGGGAGGAGAGCAGAGGAAAGGTCTCTAGTCGTCTCTACAGCCCAGCAGCTCCATGCGGACGGCGATGTGCTTGTTCCACTTCCACGGCAGGAAACGCACGAAGCGGGCGTAGAACGGAGGGTCGAACACGTTCTTCTTGTGAGTGTTGTTGTCCACGTTGCCTTCGAATATCTGTTGCAGCATAGTAAAAAAAAAATACATATCCATACAATATGTTTCAGTGTGGACCTTGTATCAAACGTTTTGAAAGAATACATTTGAGGTTTTTTTTTACCGCCTGTTAAAACCTAGAACTGTAGATTTACGCATAAATGTTCAGGCAAAACACACTGGGAACACACGTTGATCTAAACAGCTTTTCTTCCACACCCTTCCCAAACACCTCAACAAACTCACAGTTCCATCAAGCAAACACAACAGTCAAACGTGAGACAGACACCACATCCACGAAACAACACAGAGGCCCGGAGTGAACCCCCAGAGTGAACCCCCAGAGTGAACCCTTATGAGAGAAGAAATGGAGGCAGTATACACACTGATGGGGTTCACGGGATACGGTTTCCCCTCTTAAGTATGGTTTAAGCACAATGTATGACCTCTTAATATCTACAATTGAAAATTCATGAGTGAATTATGCTGACATTTTTTTTTTTTTTGTCAATACATCAACATCCTCACTTATAGTCTTCACACATTGGCATGTACATTACATATTCCACAATAAGTTACTGAACACACATCTGAAACCTTGTGTTGAGTGGGAATAAGTTAAGAGAGGAAACATATCAGTAGGTCAGAGAGCTTGGCTGCTGTGGGCAGATAAACTGACCTTGTCTGTCCTGGTGTTGGGATCCTTTAGCACCTTCCAAGAGTCGCCGTCATCACAGAACGCCACTTTGAAGGCCGAGACAAAATAAATGGACCCTAAACTCTTTGCCCCCTGAGTGATGATGCCTGTGACCTGCTTTTGGATGCCCAGGTCTACCTGGAGTACAGGGGATATATGGGTACATTGTTATTATTTGGGAGACAATTTGGGTGAATGTATGATAACTTCATAAAACACCAGTTTACTGTCTCTGACATGTCACTCCATTCAGTGAGGTCTCAAAGAAAGAAGATAATTAGAATTATTATTTTTGAAATGGCTGCTTTAAGGAAATCTCAAAGGAAAGTTGCTGTGCAACTAATCATTGTAGATAGATAGATAGATACTTTATTGATCCCCAAGGGGAAATTCAATTGTAGGCTCACCTGAAGCCACTCTAATTGACTATTGTTGTCTGGCAACCAGGCATTGAATAGGCCATTGTGGTCTAGACGGGCCAAACCGGGATGCCAGCTCAAAGAAGAAGGACACCTCCATACAGTACAGTAAACACTGGATGCTGACAGCTTCTCGTCAGGGATGATCCCAGACTTCATACCAAGGTGACTCATGCATTCATCTGTATATGAGTACAATGGAGGGAAACACCAAAAAAACACTCACTTATTCTGCGCCACAGGAGTCCTAAAGTACGTGCAGGGCAAGAGACACCCTGTTTGAAAATGTTGGCAGACAAAAATAATTTGAAAATGCTCTAAAGACACGAGATCTTCTGGGTGGGAAAATGTCCTGGAACAGGGTTCGGTGCTTTTGTGTGGCATTGTGTGTTTGTGTGTGACTGGACCTGAAATGAACTTTGAGACCTCCACATCCTCTGTTAGTTGTGATGCAAAATCAACATTTTAGATAAATTATTAACAGCAGTTAACAAGAGAGAACAAGATCCAGTGACCTCTATCAGGGCCATGCTTAAACATTTCAGGGGGCAGGTATATATAAGTATAAATACTCTTTTGATCCCGTGAGGGAAATTTGGTCTCTGCATTTATCCCAATCCGTGAATTAGTGAAACACACTCAGCACACAGTGAGGTGAAGCACACACTAATCTAGTGAGCTGCCTGCAACAACAGCGGCGCTCGGGGAGCAGTGAGGGGTTAGGTGCCTTGCTCAAGGGCACTTCAGCCGTGCCAACTGATCGGGGTTCGAACTGGCAACCCTCCGGTTACAAGTCCGAAGCGCTAACCAGTAGGCCACGGCTGCCGCGAGGTAGTAAAACTCTAAAAATGGGCATGCCTCTCATCGACAGTTATGTATCAAAAGTTTCGCAAGACTCGGAAGCACAACAGCATATATTAAAAACAGGGATAACATAGAGTAAGCGCTCAATGTCACCTTCACATTTCGGAATAGAAGACCATCCGTTCTCCAAGCAGACCATTCTGCCTGTTTCAGAAGTCCTGTATCCCACGCTGCACTCATACCTGATAATGGACCTGTAGCCATAAGGCCCACATCCTCCCTCAACACGTCTAGCATTTAGGATAGCTGGCCTGTTGCAGTTCACTGCTGTGGGACAGAGACAAAGACCCTTTTTATGTTTCAGTCACAGCGTTAAACTGGACTATCCCTGCACTACTAAAAATTTGGACTGGATGACTAATATAAATACCAAAAAATGTATTATTAAGGACTTACTGAAATACAATTAATGTTATGTAAGGGATAATGGATGACACACCGTTCGACTAGACAAGTCAAACGGTGTCCATTATCCTGCTTATTCCACTGTTGCCACTTGCGTTGTGTTAATTTCCTGTTATAATGGAAACGTTTTCATCTCTAAAACTGTATTGTTTGTAGAACTACTTCTTTCCGCCACATATCAACACATTTCTCAACTTAACGCACAAACAAATTATATGATATAATGGTCCAATTAAGTATCTGAGTGCAGGTAGGTTTTAGAACTTTTCCTCTCTTTTTATAGAGGTGATATGAAGTACTCAGTTAAGTTGAGTCAAACCCATTAATAAACCAATCATACCTACGCATCGAGGTTCTTTAGACCAGGTGCCATTTTCAAGGCACATAATAGCCAACTCATTGTCCCCAAGCTCATTGTCCCCAAGCAGGGTGTAGCTACTGCTGCAAACATATTGTACAACATTGCCATACTCATACTCAGAGTGATCATTTAGAGGTCGGCCATTAGAGATCATTGGTGGAGGTCCACATTTCACCACTAAAAAGAGAGACAGAGAGAGAGAGAGAGAGAGAGAGAGAAGGATTCAGACAGTGGACAGGAGAGCATTTGCCGTTATCAATATTCTTCACAACCAATTAAAAGCAGCAGTTTGAAATGTGGCAAAACATACAATTACACATGGAATAGTGTTTTCCATACCTTCACAAACAGGGTCTCTACCATCCCATTGTCCATCTGCCAAGCATGTCCTTGTGTTTTCTCCAATCATATAGTACCTAAAATTCAGCGTACAAATATAATATGTTGAGAGCACAATATGATACAGCACCAGCAAATACACCATTAACCCTCACAACACAGGCATTTTTGGTTGTCTTTGGGCGTTGTTCCACAATGTTGAAACAGACATCATAAGAAGAAATTGAGAGACAACGACACAGGGAAAGCTGAGGGATGGCATAACGATGCAATAACTACAGTCCACAATCCAGTACACATGAACTCAAATGCACCCCAGACACAACATCAAACACATCAAACACAACATCAAACACAAGAAGACTGTAGAGGAGATGTGAGTGATGCACTGACCCCATCTTGCAGACTGCTCTGACTATTGCCCCAAATTCAGCTCCATCAGGGAATTCATAATACCCATTCATCACTTCACCTGGGTTGCCACAGGCCCTTTCTGGAAAATGTGCATAAATGCTTGAATAAAAATGTTACAAAACCTCATCAACGTTTTGATTGGTCACAATTATTGGGACTTAATCAGGAATTTATTATCATTTATACTGAAACGTTGATTAAAGCTAAATAACAGATTACTAATGTAAAATGCATTCAACCTTGCTTCCAAAAAATTGGGATGATATGTTGAATTGTAAAAAAAAACAGAAGGCTATAATTTAAAAATCACGTAAATATATTAGATAAGATTAGATTAGATTCAACTTTATTACAACTTTATTGCAGTTGACATCCAACCAGAAGTGCAAAGAAGCATTAAATGCCAAGTGCAGGTAGGGTATGGTTGTGTAGACAATAGAGATTAATAATGTACCGTGTATAGTTGGATAAATACAGGTTTTCCAGATGACATGTCTACACAGATAAATATGTATATAGTGTATATATGTAGAGTATAAATAGACATTCTATATAACTAGTATATATACATGTAATATATATGTACAGTATATATATGTACAGTATGTATATATATATATATATATATACACATACATATATACAGTATATATATATTATATATATATACACTATACATATATATATAGCAGTGCAAGGTCATAGGTGAAACAGTGTAGGAGTAAGTGCAATACAGTCAGTTGCAATACAGTGAGTTGCTGATGCCAAGCTGCCCTAGCTTGGAGATCAGCTTGGAGGGGATCACAGTGTCGAATGCTGAACTGAAGTCAGCCGTGGCCTACTGGTTAGGTCTTTGGACTTGTAGCCGGAGGGTTGCCGGTTCGAACCCCGACCAGTAAGAATGGCTGAAGTGCCCTTGAGCAAGGCATCTAACCCCTCACTGCTCCCCGAGCGCCGCTGTAGCAGGCAGCTCACTGTGTCGGGATTAGTGTGTGCTTCACCTCACTGTGTGTTCACTGTGTGCTGTGTGTGTTTCACTAATTCACAGACTGGGATAAATGCAGAGACCAAATTTCCCTCATGGGATCAAAGGAGTATATATTTATACTTATACAGAAAGGGGGCTATGTTTTGTTGAGGAGACCAATTGCAGAGGGGAAGAAACTGTTTTTGTGGTGTGAGGTCCTGGTCTTGATGGACCGCAGTCTCCAGCCAGAGGAAAGTGTCTCATTAAGACTGTGTCCAGGGTGGAGGGGTCACCAGCAATCTTTCCTGCCTGCCTCAGGGTCCTGGAGGTGTACAGACTTTAGAGAGGAGGCAGGCTGCAGCCAATCACCCTTTCAGCCCAGCAAAGCAGATGATGCGCCGCAGTCTTCCCCTGTCCTTGGCAGTGGCAGCAGCATACCAGATGGAGATGGAGGAAGTGAGGATGGATTCTATGATGGTAGAGTAGAAGTGCACCACCATCGACTTCGGCAGGTTGAATTTCCTCAACTGCTGCAACAAGTATATCACCAGAGGTGTGCTTTTTGATGAGGGAGCTGATATTACGGTATGCTTCACCTAATGTGACAGGCCTGGACAGAGCCATACTGTTATAATACGTGTAAAATGCAGTTAGGTGTTATTGTCCTGAAATATTCAAGGTATTCCCTAAAAAGATGGTTAAAAAATGGCTACTGTATGTTTCACTGAGCTCATACAGTGATTTTCTTTGCAGAAACAGATCTGTTTTTAATGCAGTGCCAAAGATCACAGCCACCCAATATTGTTTTTCATCCCTGTCACGTGTTGATAATGATATCAGGATTCTCTAAATGATATTGTGTACTAGAAATTATGAAATTCCCCAGTCCTTGCAATTTCATGTTGAGGAGCATTTATCTTATATTATTGCATTAATTGCCCACAACAGCAGTCCATGAATACCTTGGTATCTTTACTTCTGAGAGACTCTATGTCTCTAGGATAGTCTTATTATGTGTTATGTGTATGCATAATGTTTCTCCTTGTGTTTTCGTTAGCATTACAGAACTTCTCCGGCCTGTTGATGCCCCATTACAACTTTATGACATTTTTCTAGGCCCCATGCCATTGTCTCATCAAATTCAAAATGAGCGTAGCTCATCAGTAATTTTGTCAACGATTCCTGGGACACAGTTTTCTGTGATTATCTCGAGAACCGTATGGCCTAGGAAGACCACATTTTTTTCAGTAGGTTGGGCTCAAAGGGCCATCTCAACCCATCCCATAACCTCATTTATGGTATAGGGCCACATGGTTAAAAATGAAAAAGCAAAACTTAAGCTCTGTAATCGCAGGTATCTTTGGCTGACGTGTTCAAAACTGCACAAAATTTGACCTGTAGAGTTTCCATTTGACCTGCTGAGTTTCGTGGAATTCTGTTCATGGGGGGCCATACAATCAATGTACAATGTGTACATGTAGTGACTGTAAACAAACACGGCCTGCGGATGGTGGTGTTGAGCAAAGGGTTGCCGAATGAAGTTGAAATGTACACACACACACACTCACATACATGCACGCACACATGCACACACACACCTAAACATACCCACACGCACACAAACATACACAAGCACACACACACAGGCACACACACACCATTACCCCCCCCACACACACCATTACCCCCACCCCACACACACACACATACACGCACATACTCACAAGCAAACACACACACACAGAAGCACAGAAGCACACATATACACACAGAAGCAAACACACACATGCACACACTCATTTACATACACAAGTTGCAAGACTAGGGATGGAGTAGGAGATGGAGACAAATTGACAAGCGTGATTTATTTTTGCAGAGAGAATGTGCAGGACTGGGCGGCGGTCATATTTTGTACTGCTCTGTGGTACATCTAATATTTTCCATGAAATAGTGAAATTTGTCAGTTTCAACATTTGATATGTTGTCTGTCTTTTTTTAAAACTAAATATGGTTTTACGGGTTCACATTCTGATTTTATTTAAATTTTACACAGCATCCATCCCACCTTTTTTGGAAATGTTCTTGTAATGTTCAACCAGTATCTGTACATCAAATTACAGTTCATGTTTTGCTAAATTAGTGCAAAATGTTTGGGTTAGATCCAAAGACGTCTACAAATATGTTCTTAACTTGCAATGCCTCTGTTTATTATTGTCTCTCTGATTATGTGGTTGTAATGTTCACCGTTTAAAAACATCAAAAGTCAAACTGAATTTGAAATCATAACATGCTCTACACTAAAAGACCAGATTGCAATTTATTTATTTATTTTTTTTTCAAAAATGAAGAAATCTCAATAATGTATTTTTAAGGGTTTCAGATGGATTTCCGGCTGACTACAGGTTGAAAGTTTGGAATTGTTTCAAGCAAACAAGGCTACTTAACTATCCTATTGATTTTCTAAAGATCATATAAATCACATTTAATTCTTAATCTGTAAAATATCATGAGGGGGGATTTACTGCAGGATTATGGTCTTTTTTGCAGATTAACAAAAATGTTCAGTGTAAACATGTAAGAAATTAACTTACTATGACAGGTGAATTTTTCTGGGTCAGGCTTCCATTGCCCATTAATCCCACAGGTGTACGAATCCAAAATTCTAGAATTGGGCTCATATCCAGGATGGCACCTAAGTTTTACAGTAGATCCTGCCACGAAGGTCTCCTTGGAGATATCAAATGGGTCGTCTACTACCACAGCATGGTCACTGGTGGTAGGCTTTGTGCATTGTCCTACAGCATATGGAGAGGAAGATCACATAGCTTCAGTTAGCCTATATCGCATTTGGGAATAGAAACAACTTAACAAAGGATGCTACAAAAAAAGAGGACCACTCAATCACTAGCAACACTTCTTGTTTTGAAAGAGGACCACTCAATAGCAACACTTCTTGTTCTGAAGCATGTGAGGATGTTACGCAGACCCAGCCCACCTATTCAGCCATGTGAGGTACCATTCTGCTTGTTTATGAATGTAAATGTGTAGCACTATGGCTGTTTAAACATCTGATCAGTGGGGCCGATTTTTTCACTAGTGGAAATGACATTCCTACATGTCAAAATGTTCATTCAAAATATATGAAAAGCAAAATGTTACAATACATATTTACATATGTTGAAATTACATTTTGACTAATCAAAATTAGATTTATATGTTTATTTATTTAATATTGATATTTTTCACTTTTTCACTTTTTTTCACTAATAAAAATGACGATTATAGATATCTACAATTTTCACTCAATTGTTAGTCAAGCAATAGTTAATATCTAGAATATGATACTGCTAGTTATATATGTTAAAATGGCTTGCCAAGGCTATTCACAGTCCTGTTGAACATAGCCTAAGCCTTGTGTTCAACATGTATTGCACATACCGTAACACTGTTGCGTTTACATAATGTTAACGTTACTTCCACTGAAAAGAAGTAGACTATGTGACTGAACATAAGTCTAATGGCAGCCTACAATAGCCATTAGCTTACGTCTCAAAGTCAGTTTGCCAAAGGCACAGCATAAGGCAAAGTAAGGCTAGTTATCTGGTTTGATAGGCCACAAAGCTTAAAAACGGAGTCTAATGGATAGACAAAAACTGGCTGTAAGCAATCTCAGAAGCAATCTCAAATGATCAATTAATTAACGTTCAATTAAACAAGATAGACCTCAAGAAATAACAAACAACACAGGACAAAACGTCACCTCTGATTCCACTGGGGACTAATATAAAAATCCACAGACTTCCCAGAATATTCTTAACCTGCATCACGCACTCCTTTTCACTTTTTCTTCTTAGCTTGCCTACTGACGCTGATAGTCTGGAAACTACAACTAACAAATTGACTCCAAACTGACTGCAGAACAAATTCTCAGGTCAAGGCCGAGTCCAGATATAGTATTTTGATTGGTCTACACGGCCCGGACTGGTGGCAGATTTGTCAAAAGTAGCCTACATGTTGCAGTGGCAAAACTTTGAAGTGAAAATTGGGGTGTCGAGCCCCCCTTTTCATCATGTTTCATTCATTATGATGCCAGAATAGCCACAACTGTTAAGGTCAGCAAAGACAGTGCCGTTTCAGTAGCCTACGACAAATTAATAATGGCCAGGACGTGGAACACTGAAGATGACACCAACCATACATCCCCAGAGTGGCTGAACATGGGAACATTTTAACTGCTCAAATGTATTTGTATCTTTAACTTTGTTTTAAGGTAGATTGAAGTGTGGAGTCACGCGCCACCCACTGGCTATGCACATTAATGCAGATCAGAATAACATTTAGGGCCCATAAATAGACACGTATAAGGCCCACTCCTTTTCTAAATTAAAACATATTTATGCTATCACAGTGACATAGGACATCGCTATATAGGTTACCCATAACATGTTGACGAGGTTTTCAAAGACATAGCCTAAATTGCATTAAGATAAATTAAAGCATGAAAAAATAATGTGCTACAATAGTAAATTGATAACATCAATAGGCTATGTAGGCTAACATCCAACAGCACAGCAGAGGGTCATATCAGATGTTATAATCTCTATGATATAAGTGCAACACACTTATTACACAATCTCATAATGGGCTAATTGTAGCCTATAGTTTGTGCAAAACTAAACAAAACCATGTTCCTGATTAAGAAGTTGTAGGTAGGTGAGCAATAAAGACGTTATTCTGTTTTCATTGAACAGAAAAGTCCCGAAGCGCAGTGACGTCGTGCTCCAGTTGCCCAATGGGTGTGCAATGTATAAATCCGCTGCTCATCTGTAGGAAGTAAAGTCTGCGTACACGGTAATGTGCTAGTATATGCGTGTGTGTTGCTGGAGCAAAATGCTTAGAAGCACAGATACCAAACAATTTGACACTGAATTATAACCGCTTGTCTTTTCCCTATGGATGGATATATGGTCACATGCAGAAAGGAAAAAGGATCATCTGGCTGTTGCGTTGGATTATTAGGTAGGTTAAAAAAAAAACACCTCCCGCTACCACATACAGTTAGCTAGCTAGATATTTATCGTTATGCTAGCTGCAGGCTAACAGACTAGACAAGCATCCAGTGGTGCTTCCCACCCAAGTCTCGCTAAATGGCGTGCTAATCGACAATAACAAGATGATGTTGTCTGCAATATCTCAATATAGTTTGAAATATGCAGCCATAGAATTAGTTTGTTTTGTTTATCTGGCACATAGTATGGTCATAACGAATAGTATGGGAAGTTGTTCAGGAAAAGGATGCTTTTCTTGGGCCTGTTACCGTTGGGTAGGTATGCTATCTATGATTTTTTACCGCTTTTTTTACATCGTTACATTTGGATAATGGCGTTTAGATACAACAGTATCTAACTTTAGGAATTCCTTTACCATTAATTGGTACATTGTTTCATGATGATGAATGGTACATAGCTAAAAAGATGTCTTTGTAACTGTTAATTCTGATACACGACGCCGAGGAGAAGAGGAGGGCGGTTAGCCGCAGCGGCAGTATTTGACAGGTCGTTGTTAAATGAAGCCCTAGTCCACATTACACGACTATGAAGAAAGTGCTTTAATTGTTCTTAACATTACTCTGCTTAGAGGCTATTATGCTACCGATGAACCACGCTTATATCCAAGCCACTAAAAGTAACCCAGAGGGTTCACCAGTGTCTTTCAAGCAGAACAAATGGGGCTGTGTTGTGCTATTTCATGTCAGTGATTTGAACTCAGAGTGGCTTTTCAGTCATTATGAATGACTAGATTAACTTGCATAAGATTAGTGTAAATGGAACGATGAGGGGGGGGGGGGGGGGTGTTTTGGTTTTCATTTTGGGGGGTGTTTTGGTTTTCATTTTGTCCCCAGCTGACCGTGATCAGAAGCGTCGGTGCCTCTCTTGTCGCTGGTGGGGATGCTCTGGGGGATGGGGATTAGGGACACTAGCCTCTGATTCTTTACTTTATCCCTCCTGTCACTTGTATTTCTGGAGGATGAGGTCATACTGGTCTCTGGAATGTGGGCTAAGCCCTGGACATTTAGGCACAGCTTTTATTATTATTATTATTATTATTATTATTATTATTATTATTACTATATTAATCCTGCATATAAGATGTCTTGGGAATTGCTAATAGACACACTGAATGTTGGAACATAATAGGTCACATTTGTATTTTTCATTTAACAAATCGTATTTGTTGGTAAGAGATCCATTTCAGCCCAGGATCACTGAATCGGTGATGTTGTGCCTCTGTAATGTAGCCTAATTTAGACTTTTGTTGACAGTGAACTCTGGCTGTGGGGACATGTGCAAGAGCACCCTCGGGACTCTTGATTTCAATCGAATTTCCCTGTCTATGCAACCGATCAATTTACTCACCCAGAGTGAACCACGTTTTGCCATCAGCCAATTACCCTAGAATCCAGTCATGAATGCATTCTGTTAGAATGTGTGGGTCTGTGAGAAAAAAGATTTAATAATGTGAAACCCACTTCTGACTTTTGTTTCTCTTTTTTTCCAGGGTTGACCAGAACACTGTGACTTGAAGTGCAAGGACAAAGAGGAACTGTTTGAAGACAGTGGGTTACAGGGCACATTCTCGGCAAGGAAAATAGCAAGAGAGAAGTATGCAAACTTGTGACATTGTTTTTTGTGGTGCTTTTGGTGTTTCCAAATGTGTCATCTGGTGCTTACACAGTGTTACGTCATTAGAGTATTGAGTTCCCTATTTTGTGTTCCTTCCTGTGTGTCTTTCATGACTTCCTGTTTGGTTTGTCTCATAAAATTGTCTCAGGCTTGGGAGAGTTGAATACTTTCCATACTTCCCTTTTGGTTTTTGAAAGAGAACTCTAACTTAAACCAAAATCTCTTCACATTTGAAATAACCAAAACACAATTGCTAAAACTACTGTTTACAAGGATTCTATACTATTGAACGTTCAAAAACTGAAGCCTGAAAAATGTAAAGCTGTGGTTACAGACATTATCATGGACATTAGATTACAGTTTAATGAAATAGTTTGAGGTGCATCCCTGGTGAATTCCTGTATGTGTGTGTCGTAGCAACCATGTCCAACCAGGAGTCTGACGTGTACACCATCTCGCCGGAGATGCCGGCCGTGTTTGACGGGGTGAAGCTGGCGGCGGTTGCCACGGTGCTCTACATCATCGTGCGCTGCCTGAATCTCAAGAGCCCCACTGCCCCCCCGGAGCTCACTTACCAGGACACGGCCCTCAACCGCTTCTTGCTCAAGTCCTGCCCACTCCTGACCAAAGAGTGAGTCCTTTACACACACACACAAACACAAATCCCCAATATTTCACATCAGTGTCTTGGTCTATAAGTAGCATTTTAATGATGATGCCTCATTATGTGAACTAACAGATATAAACTATTGTCATCTGAAATGATTATGTATAATAATGTATCTTTAGCGTTTCTCCTGCTCTGGGTCTGACAGTCTGTTGTCCTAAAAGCATCTCAGCTTCACCTTGCTTGTCTTAGGTGACCGGAGTCTCTGAATCTTAATGGCTAGCATATTGAGAAGAACAGTCTGGTCTATTTGCCCTCCAAATATGTATATTCTCCAGTGAGACATTGAATGCGTTGGCTGTTTGACTTTGCTTTTGCTTAATGTTGACAGAGAGAGAGAGACTGTCTCAGTAGCTTTACCATTGCACAAAATAACGCCAACTTGTAGGAACCTCTCCATCCCTTTCTAAGTGTTTGTTTGTTGAGTCGGTCACCTTACACGGCCATGTTATATCTGATAGTGTCTCACTACTAAAGTCAGAGGGATACTACACACTTCTTACTGAGTGTAAGTAAGAAGTGTGTAGTATCCCACTTCATATTGTGAGGTCTGTGAGTCTGTGACTAACTGGCTTGGTATTCTTATCCTTTAAACTAAATGACTTATGGAATGGCACACACCTCTGACTTGAATGATGAACGAGTACTTTAGGGTCAGGATATCTTCAGATGGTGATTTCTAGTGATGAACAAGTACTTTAGGGTGTGGATATCTTCAGATGGTGATTTCTAGTGTACCCTAGTGAGACTTGGTGAACTAGTTGTATGCTGAGGACACAAACACTGAGGACACCCTCAGTGTTTGTGTTTTTTACACACTAACAATAATTCCCAATTTCTGCTACACATTCTTATGATGAAAATGAAGATCTGCTTAAATGACCTGTCAAAGCTTACCCCCAGCCACCGGGTGGTCCATGGCCCTTTCGTAACATCCCCTGACACAGGCTACCATGGGCATTATGTAATAGTGTTTCCAGCACAGTAGCCGCACACACACACACACACACACAGAGCCAAGCGGGCTGATCAATGAGTCACCAAGCGAGGACTCACATTCCTGGACACAGCCTCGCCCCACCCAACCCCGGCTGCTCCTGTGGAGGGGAGAGTTCAGTCCGAGGGAGGCGAAGGCGCCCCACTGACAGGCACTCTGTTTACCGACGCCCTCCAGGAAAATATTTATCTCTGGTCATATAAATAGGTGGATAGGAACGTTGTGCTCAGCGGGCAGGTCTGTTATCGTTGCCATTATCTCCAAGGACGCTGATGTGGATGTGAACTTCAGACAGCACAGGGCGTGTTGTAATTAGTCATGACTTTCTTTTCAATAATGAAACAATGTGGCAGGGCAGATCTCTAATATGACCCGTAGACACAAGTCTAGAGCAGGTGTGATGTAGTTATTAGATGACCATTGACGTTGTATATTTATGGTCATGATGAGGAAGTGAATCAAATGGATCCCTATGAGCTGGCATTTGAACCATTTGCCATGGACTTTGATTAACCCTAATGAGATATCATAAGAATTTGAGCAGATTATTTGCTGTCTGGGTTGTCTTGGCACACTGTTTTATATTGTTATTTGAAATCAAAAGCCTCGTCAGAAGCCTTGACCATCAAAATGTAACATCTGTGTTGGCAATCTAGGCTGTGACATGCTGTAAATTAGGTGTGGGCGATATGGACAAAAAATATTATCTCTATTTTTTGTTATTTTGATAACGATAATTAGTCGATATCCTTTAAAACATTGTTTTTGTTAAAGTCTGAGTTACTTTACAGCTCATTATTTATGAATAGCATCATTACAATAATAACCAATAACCTAACCTGTGACTTTTTAACCAAATCAACCAATGCATTGTCACTCTGACACATTTCCAATTCTGCCCCCACTTGTGTGTGTGTGGCAATGACCTGGTCTAGCCAGCTACATTAGAGCAGATGAATAGGCCTAACAGTTTCCCAAGAGAAAGTCTGAAGCTAAAGTTCCTTTCAAACCGTTACATAGGATTCACTGTACAACTAAGCAGACCAACAGAGTACATCTCGGTTATTCCCTTCGATATTTTGTTTAAGAGCAATCAGGTAGGCTAGCATTCCAAGTTACAGAATAGAAACTAATGCGTTAGCTTGTGGCTAATGTATATGAGAAATACCATAGAGATGCTAACGGTTAGCATAATCGGTAAACGTAGATACTTAGAGCGAACTTCCGTCCATTTACAAAAGAGTTCCATGAGAATAGTTCTTTGTTTACAACTGATATTAAAATACTCAAAGGTTAATGTTTTCTCTCCATATTATACCGTGTGGGAAAAACATGACTGTCTCATCAATGCTACTTGAACAGAAATATCCGCATTAAATCCCAAGTAGGCTACTCTAGCTGCACAAAATAAACATTAGGTGTGCGTGTGACAACGTTGTGACCCACCATAGATATATATATATACTGACCCACTAGTGATCACGTGACGCTTGCTCTGATGCAGCCAGGGGCGTCTCCCGCATACACCTCCTGGGAATGTATGAGTCTTTAATGCGTGATTTCGAGTGTTTTTCCCCCATAAGTAATTTAAATACTCGATAATGTCAATTTGCACATCGTTAAAACAACAATCACGATATTATCGCAAGACGATATATGTCGCCCACCCTACCGTAAATAGACTATAGTTCAGATAGTGTAGCACTCTCAATGTTTACAGAAATGGCAGCAAGGCCTGCTGTCTCCCTGTAATACATTCTCTTTATGGGCATTTTACCCAGAATGCTTATCCCCCCCCCCCCCCCCCCCCCCCCCACACACACACACACACACACACACACACACACACACACACACACACACACACACACACACACACACACACACACACACGCTTGGCCTCTGCAGGATTATCTCATTACATAGTCATTCTATCAGCATTAGCTTGGAACACTAAGCAGAGGGTTCTGGTGAATTCTCAGCAGGAGCATAACCTCGCGTGACTTCTTATCCTGCTGTGGCCAAGCCTGTCTCTCTGTTCCCTTATCCTCTTTGTGTTCCTCAGTTGCCATCTAACTCCCCCGCCACACACACACACACACACACACACACTCTAACCCTGTGCCGCGTGGAGTTAAAACGATTTACTCTTCCAGCCCTTTCTGAATGAGTGTGCTCACTATCATGCTTCCTGGGAGTTGAAGCAATTCCATGCTAACCCACTATCTACTGCGCCCCCCCCCCCCCACACACACACACACACACACACACCCTCCACCCTACCATCAGCTATTACCGCTAATCGACTGTAAAATGATCAGCGGCGTGATTAGATGTTTAGTTAAGGGGGGCGGTTGCATAACAGTCTTTATCCAGAGCAGGTGGCGGTGTGCTGCTGGTCACCAGAGGAAGTTGAGGGGGAGGCTGCTGAAGGTTGCATACTGTAAGTGTTAATAATGACGGGCCGAATTTGTGCCACGCAACACAACGCAGCGCAGCACACTGTTGACATTAGCAATGGTGGCACTTGCAGGGCATTCTGGTCATAGATGCAGAGTGCATCCTTTAGCACTGGTAGCCCTCAGCAGTCTCAGCAAAGATGCGGTCAAGTTGCTCTAGTGTGCGTGTTATTATGAGCCTATCCTCCTGGTGGTGGTTGACAGTGTGACCCAGGGCTCAAAAACAAAGCAGGCCATTACAACCTTACAACCTTCCCACTGCTGACATCAAGCTTTTTAGTATTTATAGATGCCATTTTCTTTGCTATGCAGAGCTTGTTAGTGTTTGCTGTGTACTTAGGCATATTTGACTGACTGCTTATTTGCATGGTATGATCTGAGAGCCTGTTTTTGCTGTCCCTTCATAAATCACTTGTCAGGCTGGTTAAGGCAGTGTTTTCAAAGTCCTCTGTGAAAGAAGGACAGAAAAGGAGTGGCTTATCAGTGTTGTGTAATTTGGAAAAGTGGACAACTGTGGGAAGTGTTTTTCTTGTCATAGTTGTGCTGAGCGGTTGCATAACAGGAGCACGCTGTTCTTAATCAGAGGTAAACATGACAGCCCAGCTCCTCCAACTCTAAACATGTCACTAAAGTATTTCTGTAGAATGGGGCTTATAATATGACACATCCTTTTCTGTTTGTCCATGTGTACAACAAGACTACATTGAGAGCCTTTTCTGTTTGTCCGTGTGTAGAACAAGCCTACATTGGGGGCCACGTGGCTGCCAAGAGTCCACACAGACTGTCGTCTAAATCATGTTTCATGTATTTTTTAGTTCCATCCATTGGCTTGTTCCGTCCAGCGTTAGTCTTGGCTCGCTGGGCCGTGTTCCCAGATGAAGTGGCATATCACAAGTGGAATTTAGGCTACTGCTCAACCAGAGCGAGTTCTTGAGACTGGTCAGGAAACTGAATACATCTTGTTCTGACTCTCTCCACACTGTCTTACACACTAGGCTATCTGTAGGCTCAGCTAGTGTCTGTCTGGAGGTCTCTGTAATCAGGTTCTTGGTTTAACCTTTTTCACCACCTGTAATTATCTGCCCTTTTATCTATGCGATTATGACAACAGTCAAGATCACCAGTCCTAGATCAAAGTTCAATATTGTCAACTATATTCTGCCTAGTTATATTAGTATGAAATATAATATGACTGAATTACTGTATTAGTTGTGTCTCTTCTCACAGGAGTCAGACTGTTTCACACTGTATGTTTTCACTCAGGAGTCTGTGAATCTGTATAACTGAGATTGAATGCTCTCGTGTCTGTGAATCCGTATAACTGAGATTGAATGCTCTCGTGTCTGTGAATCCGTATAACTGAGATTGAATGCTCTCGTGTCTGTCTCTTCCGCAGGTACATTCCTCCGCTGTTGTGGGGTAAGAGTGGGCATCTGCAGACGGCGCTTTACGGGAAACTGGGCAGGGTGAGCTCGCCGCACCCCAACGGCCTCCGCAAGTTCCTGCCCATGATAGATGGTGCCACTGCCACCTTCGACCTCTTCGAGCCCATGGCTGATCACCCGACAGGAGGTTGGCATCAAAGTTGTTGACCTGTTTGTCAATGCCATTTCTGCTGGGCACCCCCCCATTGTATGATTAATCATTGTGGTTGTGTATGAGTTTGTTGTGAAGTGTGTGTGTGTGTGTGTGTGTGTGTGTGTGCGCGCGCGCGTGTGTGTCTGCAACTTCTCTCACTGAGGCATGCTTCAGTGTTTCTCCATCTCTGAATATGGCCTGTTTGCTGTGCTGTCTGTACCACTGTAATCGGGCGCAGCCTGAAGTCACATGCGGCTCCTAGCTCCTAACG